>NC_090207.1:8703000-9042500 GCF_033026475.1 Channa argus
GTTGAGGAGTACTCGTAGGACCTGAGGTGTGGTCATACAGCTGTTAATCCGAACATTGGTCACTGAGCCATAGGCAGGAGTAAACACTGCTGTCTAAGAGAGAGAGAGAGAGAGAGAGAGACCTTAAAATTATTTGGCTTTCTTTATAACTTAATTAGTATATACACAGTGCAGGGATCATGTGGAAACCTGCCAAACACATAAATAGAATTTTTTGTAAATTTGTGTATTTGTTAAAACTTCCCTATAATTAGAATATATATTGAACACACTATAATGTAGTTATTGAATGTTTTTAAAATATAACTCCTGCTCTACTCATAAGTTCAGGCTGCTGTCTATTAGAAACTAATATACAAGTCCTTTGAAAATAAGTCCTAATTGCTGACAAAAACAATAAATAAAGATTCAGTCATTCAGTCATTTATATTTATCTGCGTACAACTATATTACAATGTGTTATTAAATTGTTTTATACTGCCAATAAACACAACATAAAAAGTAAAGTGTTACCACAAATAGAAACATCACATCTGCCATCACCTTATGGTTGTAAAAGTGTCCATTGATGGAGAAGCGATGACGACGTAGTTTCCTCTGGTCACTTGGTGACCGTCGCTGGCCGCGTCTTAAGACCCCTGCATCACTTTTTGTCCTAAGGAGCTGAGCGGAGCTTTCACTGTCTTCTGTCCAATCAAAAGATCATTACATTACATTATCAGTATGTAGTCAGTGTGTTTAACATGGCAAAACTCAAGCTTAGAATAAAGACTTTGCAATGAAACAGGTACTGCATTCTGTGTAGCTGCCCACATCAGGTTCAAAGCTTCTGTCTGTTGCCTACAGGATGGTCAACTTAACTGCTCCCGCTTAGCTCAACTCCCTCATTCAAATCTAAAATCCCTCTTAGCCACTGTGCTCTTCCAGTGAACGGCATCTGCTGGCACCGGCACCGCACAGAAAACACTGAGCAAAATTCTTCAGCTCAGTGAAGGCACTTAAATCCATTATTTAAAAGAAAGTTATTGCACTTGCATCTCATGAAATGGAAACACTTCTTCTGATAGCACTTTGCTTTGAAGTTTTCTCCTTGACTTAGCTTTTTGCTGCCTTGTACATCATGTGTAAGTTACTTTGGATAAAGCATCTGCCAAATGACTAAATGTAAATGCAAATTAAATGGCTAAATTTATTTCCTGTATATGTCAATCAAAGTTAATGCATGGTAGAGAGAAAGATGCAAATATGAAAACAAAAGCTTTGTGTTTTTATTTAATCTATTAGAATTATACAATATATTCTTCTAGGGCTTGAAAAACAACAAAAACAAAAAACAAAACAAAAACAACAACAACAACTGTAATGCTCATGAGTAATTGACATTTTGGAGATAAGATGATTCCACCTGACGGTGTGAAAGCATATATAGATCTACTGACAGTTAATTAGCAATTTGGTCCTAAGCATTTTTGTGTTTTGTTAAGCTAATTTGATCCAAATAACCTTAAACAATGTTTCATTTATTGTCTTGGCAACTGATAACACAACACAAATGAAACAAGTGAAAATGTATTTAGTTATTCATATTGTTCCACCAAGCATACATGTATGATGATGTTCACTGGATATTTCATCCAGCCAAGGAAAAATTAGACAACATGCAACCAAATTTATACAGTCATAGTCCATCCCCTTTGTCTCGAAAGTTGGAAGTCAGAACTCAGAATGACATCACATCCAAGTTTAAAGCATTCCAGTTGACCAGTTTAACAGACCAATACCAGTTCTAGCCAGGTTAGCAACACCAGTTAATAAAAACATACCATGCAATATTTTGTGCATAAAAATGCTGCAACAACATATCCACAGATAGAAGCTGAACATTACTGTGTATGACTTTTTTAATGAAACACAGATAATAGAGTGTTAATAACAGACTAACAGTTAAATGTTAATAACTAATGGAACACACCATCTGTAAAGCATCTCACCTTCTGTGTATTCCTCTGTAATGCCATTGTCCTCTGGTAGCGTGTCAGGGGGTGTCACTTCGACTGTGGGTGGGCTCTGTTGTGTTGTCTGCTGACCATCCACATTGTTGGGAGAACTTAAAAATTAGAACATAGAGCGCGTGATGAGAACATGAGTAACAGATGAAGAAACATCTTCATGAAGGACAAGAGATGGGTTCTGGTGAAATGATAACCAGGTGAAAGTATTAGGTAAATATAAACTTTTATGATATTGTCTATAGATGAAGAACATGGTAACAACATCACAGCTTCAAACCCTGATACAGATGTATGTTCGTAACAGGATTTAGTTTATCACACCAAATACTGTATTGTATGTATTTCATACCCGTTGGTTATGTGTAAAACTGTTCCTCTTACCTGTTCTGTCTGTATTTATATGATATGTTTAAAGAGGTATTCACTGAATATATTAATTCATTTAGCAATTGTGAATACTGTAAGCTATACAAAATCAATTTTTTTAAACCAGACTTCTGTTATTGGTGATAATTGCTGCTCAATGGCATTGTAAAATACACATTTACAGCTGTGCTCAGTGTGATTTAGTTACTTCAAAGCTACATTTTTTTCCATTAACGTACTAATGGCTGAGAGGTGGAAACTGTTTAATGCTTAATAATGCTTATTTTGACTGCAATTTGACAATTTGACCGTATATTTAGTGTTTTGTCAACTGTTCTAAAGACATTTTAGACATTAGGACTGTTCTCTCTAAAACAAGAACAGCTTAATTTTAGGAATGGAATTAAGGTACTGAAAATGGGGCTTCAGTCTGTAGTAGCGTGGGGCAAAATATAAAATAGATGGATGAAAGTATTTACTTTTTAGTACCACCAGAATTTTACAGACCTTTTTGAACAATAGACCAATAAATACCCGATCATTTCTCACACTTAACATTATCTACATCTGCCCTTGCTGACCTACTATATACAGTATCACCATTTCCAGTCAGTGAGGTGCAACTGGATCTGTATGCACCTCTTACCTTTGACTGTCCAGATTACATCCAGAGTGCCAGGATGTGGAAGATGGGGGTGGTCTGATTCGCTCATTGTCATCCTGCATTTGAAGTCTGATTGGCCGTAGGAGGCCCCAGAAGATGTTCAACAAGCCCTCGACAATCAGCTCTCCCTCTTCCTGTTGAGAGAGTGGAGCACACACTAGTACATACAATGGGCAGTTAATAACCCTTTGGGCAGGAGTGTATAATGGGTAGGGTATATTAAATTGAGTTGCAAGGTTTCTGGTGAAAAGGAGGCTAAAATTTCAACATAACAGTAAACACACACACACACACACACACAAACTGGAGTAAATACTCACTTCTCTGTGTCTGAGTTGTAGATTTTGTCCTTCATAGTAGAGATTGTACGTTTTAAGATGTGAGAGGATTGTTGTCCTGGAGACAGAAATGTTGAATCACTTAGGAGGAAATGCTGTTTAATAGTAGATGCTGCTGATGTAATATTATATAATTCTTCTAAAAGTTATGTTACTTCATGTAAATGTTAAGCATTTTCCAAAGTATAATAAATGTAGTTAGCCTGATTTATTGCCGTCCTGGCAACTGTTAAAATTAATTACAGTATAAATACAGTAAATAGTTAAAATATTGATTGTATACTATTTATATTTATACATTTAAAGCCTTCTGACTTTGGAATTTTGTCCAACTCGCTTTTAATAGGCCACTGAATGTCCTGATTCAGAGCTAAATTATTATTTTTTTTTTTACATGACATGTGCTTTTAAACTGGAAGATTCTGAAAAGAGAGTTTGAGAGTTTCTGCAGTACAGAGTAGTAGTCAACCAATATGGATTTTTCAATGGCCAGTGCTGATCTTTAGAGAACTGTTAGATTAAGCGGACTTACTTTTAGCTGTAGGTGTACCTGATTATTTTTTAAATGAGTAAAGAGTTGTACATAGAGTACAACAAAATAAACTAAATATCTTTCTTACATTAAACACACTAAATAAGTAATAGTCTTGACATTAAACACTGGGTAAAGTTAAGAAAGAATGAAGGATATAGTTATCAGTCACTCTCACATAATCCCTTACTCATTGACACAGTAACAATAATAAGTTTGTCCTATTTACAGTGTATCCAGAAAGTAATCACAGCAGTATCAACTTTTTCCACATTGTTATGTTACAGCCTTATTTCAAAATGGATGAAATTCATGCAAATTCATTTAATTTCCTCAAACTTTTACGAACAATACCCCATAATGACAATCGGAACAAAGTTTTTTAAAAATCTTTACTAATTTATTAAAAATGTAAAAAAATCACATGTGCATAAGTATTCACCGCCTTTGCTTAATACTTTGTTAAAGTCTTTTTGAGTATGATGCTACAAGCTTGGCACATCTATTTTCTCCCATTCTTCTTTGCAGTACCTCTCAAGCTTCATCAGGTTGGAAGGGGAGCGTTGGTGCACAGCTATTTACAGATCTCTCCAGAGATGTTTTATTGGGTTCAAGTCTGGACTGGGCCATTCACAGAGTTTTCCCGTAGCCACTTCTTGTTATCTTGGCTGTGTGCTTAGGGCTGTTGTCCTGTTGAAAGATGAAGTCAACCCAGTCTGGATCAGGTTTTCATCAAGGATGTCTCTGTACATTGCTGCGTTCATCTTTCCCTCAATCCTGACTAGTCTTCCAGTTCCTGCCGCTGAAAAACATCCCCACAGCATGACGCTGCCACCACCATGCTTTACTGTACTGATGGTATTCGCCAGGTAGTGAGCGGTGCCTGGTTTCCTCCAGATATGACACTTGGCATTCAGGCCAAAGAGTTCAGTCTTTGTTTCATCAGACCACAGAATTGTGTTTCTCATGGTCTGAGATTCCTTCAGCTGGGCTGTCATGTGTATTTTATTGAGGAGTGGTTTCTGTATGGCCACATTACCATACAGGCCTAAAGGGGGGAGTGCTGCAGAGATGGTTGTTCTTCTGGAAGGTTCTCCTGTCTCCACAAAGACATTCTGAAGCTCTTTCAGAGTGACCATCAGGTTCTTGGTCATCTTCCTGACTAAGGCCCTTCTCTCTTGATCACTCAGTATGGCCTTCCAGCCTTGGAGGTATACAGACAATTCCTTTAACTCAACGGCTTTGACAGGCACTCTTAACTGTGGGACCTTATATAGACAGGTGTATGCTTTTCTAAATCATGTCCAATAAACTGAATTTCCCACAGGTCAACACCAATCAAGTTGTAGAAACATCTCAAGGATGATCAGTGGAAAAAGGATGCATCAGAGTTTTGAATATCATGGCAAAGGCCATGAATACTTATGTGATTTTTTTTTAAATACATTTTTAAAGATTTCAAACAAATGGCTTTCACATTGTCATTATATTTGTAGAATTTTGAGGAAAATTTAATACATTTTAAAATAAGGCTGTAACATAACAAAATGGGGAAAATGCCACATTATGTATTGTGTGAACATAATGAGAATATGTTAACATGTAACGTAGACAGTGAGATGTAAATACAGTGATACCACCTGGGTATATTCTATGTGTGGGAAACACTGATGTTCAGTACAACTTTTATCCTTCAGCACAAGTGTTCGAGGTTTTATTTTATATTAAAAAAATTATCTTTCATCAAGGATCTTACTAAAAATAGATAAATCTTAATGTAGGCATGCTCATACTCATGTTCTGCGTATTTCAACTAGCCTGTGAATACCCCACTTTTTTGGCAGTCAACTCACATATTTTGAATGCAGGTGAACACAATTCAAATCAATTTCAATTTCTCCTTCTACTGACTTAATTTTAAAACTGTGACAAAAACAGTTAAATTGAATGTGTTCATTTTGACTGTGTTCATTAGCCTAGTTGTATTTTATATATACCATTCAACTATCAACATCAATTTTCAGGCCTCTGTAAGCTGGTTTTTAATAAAGAGTATTGAGTAATGGATAAGTCGTAAACCTGTATGAGGAGGAGGAGTTGCTTTGGTGTGTGATTTGGTGGATGCACAGGTAGATATAAAGGTGTTTTTTCTTTTAACATGGTGTTGGTATAGATGGATTTCACTATTTTTCTAAGCAGGCCAATTAATAAAAGGCCAAAGAATCCAGATGTGTTCAATAAATGCATGTATGATTAAAAAAGGTCAGCAGTGAAATATACACGTAGTAAGACTGTAAGTAGCTAACATTTCTCTTCATTAACACTTGTTATTCACAGCAATAGTTAAAATAATACATTTCAGACTGTTCAACAAAGGTCTGAAATCTAACTATAAATTTAGTTCAGCTCCTCCATAAGCTATATAGGCATGTGTGTATGAGTGGTATTTAATTCTTACTTGCTGATGAATTTATTCTCTCCGATTTGAACCCCATGCTGTGTATAATCCATTCTTAGTAAGAATGAACGGCACTGAGAGAAAGAAGTAACACAAACAGTTAATGATTTTCATATGTCGGAATCAGTCTCATGACTCCTCATGACCAGCAGTTAGCAGACAAGAAGAGAACAGCCTAGAGAGGAGGAAAGTGATTGCAGGAAGAGGAGGAGGAGTAGAAGGAGGAGGAGATAAAGCTCCAGAGAGTAAACAACTACAGATTATACCAACTTTCCTGTAAGCTATTTTCTTCAAGACACAGAAAAACTGATAATTAAACCAGCACTATTACATGTCTCTCTAAATAAAGGGAGTGATGGACTGAGGCAACTGCTCTCCACACTGTCCTTTCTCTTGCCTACCGTGTTTCCTGTCTTTTCTGTCATCCCTTAAATTCTGTCCTTATGTCTTTCTCTTTTGACACACAAACACTTCAAGACAAATGCACAAACACACACTTGCAGCTGTTTAACATGGCACTCTGCCATTGCCATGTTTTCCTTCCCTCTTTTACCGTGTGTGTGTGTGTGTGTGTGTGTGTGTGTGTGTGTGTGTGTGTGTGTGTGCTTATCTACTGAAGAGACAGGACAGAAGCCTCAGAGAGGAGATGAACAGGTGCAGGACACATGGGCCACCCACTATCACAAATGAATTTAGCTGCCTAAATCTCATATTTCTAAGCACTGGACATTTACTGTAGAAGATCCATTTAAGACTTTCATCAAAGTGGATTCATCTCAAACTCTAAATAACTGGAAAGAATGTATTGTACCTTTCTCTGACCATCTATTGTTTTAAATAGAAAAAATTTACATGGTTGATAGCTTTTTTGAGGGCATTGGTAGCAAGTGAAAATATTCAACAACTCTTGGACAGATATGAAATTACATTTTATACATACATTTATGGCCTAATGATGAATTGTAACGATTTAAGTGTTTTGCTGACTTGTCTTGACTTGTTCCATAGCACATTTTTTAATGGATACCATTTGTTGCAGATATCCATAGTGCCCAGAGGAAAAATCCAGATCACTTTGACAATTGTTAGTTGTGTTCATATGGTTTCAAATGAAATAATCACTAGTGACTATTCCACTGATTATTTTCTTGAGAAATCTATTAGTATGAATATAAAATTTCTCATTTTATCTGACAAACAATCCAAAAGTATTATATTTTTTTATGATACCTAATAAGAAAAACTGGACAAGGAACTGCAATTGCTAGTTAAACAGTTCTTAATCTTTTTTCAATTAGATAATTGAGACATTAAGTTGTAATTTTTCCTCTAGAAACAGCAGATTCTGCCACATAATTAGGTTCAGACCTGTATGTTCAACACATAATGATCTGTAACTTTTGTGAGCCTCTGACTTTTCACCTAGCACCATTATCAAGTCAGAATGTAACACTTTCATCAGCCTCAGTCATACTTTATGTTTACAAACTAAAGTAAGATGGTTAATGCAATATCAGGGTCTTAACATTGAAATTAGCATTTAGTATAAACATTTTCTTGTGGTTTGAGACAACCACTAGATTCCATTCACTTCTATATGGTATAAAAATTGGCAGCATTATGTCAGTCTAGTTCAAAGACATGCTATTTGCTTAACTGCTGACTCTAAAATATCGTGTAGATGTGAATCTGAGTGTGAATGATCATCTGTCTTCACGTGTCTATATGTCAGCCGTTAGAAAGACCCTAAGCAGGATAATTGGTTATAGATAATGGATCAATGCATGGATATTATGGTTGTTAGAGTTTACAGTTAGATATTTTATTGCCTTACTACCGTAAAGTTTCAAACCTTTATTGATTTTGTCTGAAAATGAATACTAAGGTTAATGTTAATAATTGATTTCAAGGATAAGTTTTTTTGAGACACTAAACACATAAAATACACCTGATTTGTGTTAAATGGGTTAAAAGGAGCAAAACCACTAGTGTGGAGCTTTAAATTTCTGTTTATTAGCGGAAAACCCTCTCTCTTAGCGTCAGTTAACGTCCCATGGGACCGTACTGTTAATAAAACATTGCAAACACTATTGTACTATGCACTAATATGTCAGTATAACAAAATATTAGTATTAAAAATCAGCAAGACATAGGTGTCAAAGTAAAGTATAGTGTAAATGATAAGACTACAAGTGACCATACCTTACTGAAGACTGATATTGCTGGTTCACCAGAGAGGGTGCTGCATATATGGAGAGAAAGTCAAAAGTTACATAGGTAGACTTTGCTAATATTCTCAGGTATTAGCAGTTTTGTAGCTCAGGTGTCGATTTCAAAAAAGCTTATGGGGTTTTTCTTGCAAATGTGACAGTGAAAAGACTGGGTACAATGGGGGTGTTTAAAGGAAGTGCTCCCCTTCCGTTGAATCACTTCCTCATTTACTGAGTCAATCACACAGGAAACTGACACTAGCTCCTACACAGCCGAAAACTTCCTCAATTCAAGCAACACAGATAAACTATCATGTACACGCAAACGCAGTTTATACACACAAGCATGGGCAGAAAAACTGATAAGACTTGCACATAAAACAGCCTTCTATTTTTCTCCTTCTTTCCACATTGAAACATTCCAACCAGGACCTACATTTAGCAAACTGAAAGCAAATTTTAAACTTAAGTGAAAGATATAATTAAACATTTGTTACTACTACAACTACACAAGACATGGCAACACTAAATTAGAAACCCACAACACAAAACCCAGGAAACCCATAAATGTTGATGTGGCCAAGAGAGAATCTCCCCAAATGACAGCAGCCCCATTCTGATGACTCTCAAAGAAATTGAAAAGAAAAAGACTATGGCTGACTGACTGACACTATGTTGTTTATGTAGAAAATATATATATATTTTATGTATATCTTTAATATGGGCCAGAAGTGTAAATACAGATATTTAAAACCTGTGAACATGTGAAGTAATGTAGTAGATAAAGCACATGGTGCCAATTAATATCCTAAGAATGTCAGTCTCTGATACAAATGTGTTCAGTTGTTATGACAAATTAAATATTAAACACTAATTAGACCCGCCCCCTGCTAGGGTCTATCAATATTTTAGTGCCGATATTATGCCTGTCATGCACTCAAACACTCACCATTGACCTACATAATTGAAATCATTAGTCTTTAATAGTACGGTCGTGGTCAAGGGCTTGCGGTGCTCGATTCATTACCAGGTGATGCCAGAGGTGTAGCTAGCTTTCAAACCAAGACAGAGTTTTAATTATCACAAGTAACAAGACCAACATCAACAGGCTTCAGAACACACACAAAAAAAAATAAAAAAACAGATCCCTGCTGTTAACTCAGGCTCCTGAAAAAAAAAATCTATATAATAATTAAAGCTGTTGCTGTTATAATGCTGTTATAAAAATATTAACATTAATAATGAATATGTAGTGTGTGGTTGATGTTGAAAGTTTGCAGAAACATGTACTGGTTTAGGTTTAGTGTGCATTTTTTTGGTCAAAAGGAAAGTCAAGGGTTTTCTTCAAATGAAGACACTGACGTTGGGACACTGTTGTGATATGAGGCTACATAGGGATTTGTGTTTTTTATGATATTGCGACAAAGCTGCATTTACCCTGGCTATATGCCCACATTACAGTTGAAGAATGGAGCTTGTTACAAGCCTCTTTTACAGAAATGATGATGAAACCAACAAAGAATTCTTTTGTTTATTTGGTCATCATAACCACATGCTGTTGTTCTGTCAAAGATCATGTTACTGACCCAGTATGAATTAGAAATACTGCATTGATTACTCTATTGGTCAAAATGGAAAACACTCATCCCAATATCCTAGAGTATCAATAAAACTTGTTTTGTCCAAACAACAATCCAAAACCCATAAAGTTTTTAAGGAGTCCAAACATATTTTATAATTTGAAATCCTGGAACCATCATATTTGAAATTTTTGCTTGAAAAACTACTGTTATTTAAACATGAAAGGATTGCATTGCTAATTCTTCCTAGATGGAATAATTTATTATTCACGTATGTATTGGAGCTCTAAAGTATATAAGACTATAACTCTATAACCTTGACCTTTAACAAAACAGTTCCACAACAGTGACCTTTATGATGTAAACTGCAGACATCTGGCTTCACTTTGTGTTTTGAAGCAATTAAATGCAGCCAGATTGACGTACAGCTGATCCTGTTCTTTCATATTAGCCAGCTGGTGTATACATTTGGTCTGGAGTCCAAACGTAGACCTCATTGATCGCCATATTCCCCTGAGCCTCATTACAATGTCAGCCAATACTCTGTCTCCATCTTCCTCTTGTTCTCAGTATGTTCTTCCTTTTTCTATGTTTTTTTTTATTTTTTTTTTTTTAAATCCTCTGCTCAGTTGTTTAAACTACAGTATTTTAATTTACAGCTTTATGTCCATTAAGATGACTAGGACATTCTTGTCTCTCTGACCATCTTCCATTCAACATTCTCCCCTCTCCTTCATTCTCCAGTTAAAGACTAGAACCCATTCACTATGCTATTAAAACTCATGACCACACCTTCCCGACTTTTCTCTCGCCACACGCTTTCACCAACACACATGCAGGCTTGTTTCTGCCCTCTTGCCCTGGTACCTCTGAAACTGCTCTGTCAATGTCTTTGGGTGAAATGGACGATTAACAGCTCCATATCTCCTGCCTGCTTCCAAACCCACTATGACCCCAGCTTTCATCCCCCTTTTTGCTACTGCTCTGCCTCACTATTGTCAACATTGTCATAGCAACACCAAAAACATCTGAGCTCCATCAATAAGACCTCAGTACAGAACCAAAAATAGAGTTGTGTGTTTGTCTCTCCTGCTCCTTGTAAGGCACATTAGAGTTGTCAAAAATGTTCCCATGCTCAATTCAAATCTTGAGTTCTGACATAACCAGACTGATCCCCCCCCCAAAAAAAGCACTACAAAAAAGGAATTTCCAGTTTTTAAATGTGAATATGGCATTTAACATTTAAGGACCCGCTGAACCTTTCATCTTAGGCAAAAATGGAAAACTTTCGACTCAGTGACCACATTGATCATAAATCTGGAACTTGTGGTGATGTTGGATTGTTTTAATATAAACATTATTACCTTCATCGTGAAAGCATTTACTGTAGGCATGTTGTACTGGAGTCCATCGCTTTCAGCAAAGTATAATGGCAAATCAGTTGACTATACACTATAGGCCAAAACGTTAGGTACTGACTTATTAGCAGAGTCTGTCTTAAAGCATTCCCCCTGTCTAGCCAGCATTCTGTGTGCAATGAGGGGTCTTAACTATGCATTGATAGTTATATAACCTGTCTTACTAAAACAGAGCTACGATCTCTCCATAGAGGAAACCAAAGTGAAAAGAGAGTCAATTTATCTTCCTTTCGACATTTAGAGAGGACCGTCAGAAAGTGCCATGGAGCACGCCTATTATTACTGTATGCGAATAAGCTATATTCCCTACGATATTCTATGCGTTTCTATTTAATTTTATACCGGTAAACATGTAGCTAAGTCTTCTTTTTGGATAAACGGCCACGCAATCTAGAAAACTACACCCACACCAACCCACAGACATCATGATCAGCCTACTTAGCTACAGTCCCCCGATGCTTCTGCCCGATTCCTGTCGACTTTTTTGGAGCTCCTCTCTCGCCTCACCAGATCAGGAACGTAGGCTCTCCGGTTCTCCTTCTTTTTATTTTTTATTGTTTACGTCCTACGTCTTTACCCTTCTACCCGTTACTGTCCGGTAACGGTGAACTCTTGTCAAGTCGCTCGTGCTTCTGCCGTTAAAAACAATCACAGAGGCGCGTGCTGGTAGAACGAGGTGGAGGAGGAGAGCGCGAGAGGTCCATCTGTGGTGGCGGAGCTCACGCGTGAGAGCTCGGGGCTCAGCAGTGTTGGGGGGCGGGGCGTGAGCCAATCCGAGAGCGACTCTGACGCCCCTTTGTTCGCGCTGAATGAAAACCAAAAACAATAGACGAGCCGCTGGAAAGTAAGGCAGTCGTTAATATTCACTATTAAGCTACATATCCTGGAAATGCTAATAAGTTTACATTTGTTTTTAAACACGTCAAACTCGACTAACCCAATAACTAAAAATTTAACATACGTTTATCATTTTCATATAATAGGATATGGGAGTTTATTTCCGTCAAAAGTAAAAGCTTTATTTTACTTGTCCATATCTTATCCAATATCAATCAATCCATAATTTGACATACAAGGGACTTTTTTATTTTTTTCATTCCTACCATTTATTCTTCCTGGCAGAAATGAAACTAGAGCCAAGTAAAAAAACTAAATAAAAACAAACGAAAAAACAAACAACAACAAAAAAAAAACAGACTTTGACACAACACCAGTAGCTAATGGATTAGAAAATATTTGGGGCTAGTTTATAAAGCAACTGGGGTACTAAAAAGTTAATTTTGTTATACTTGATTAATTTTGGTGGGGAACAAGTTGGGGACCAATAAAGACACAAGACTTCATTAATTTGGTAACATCTTATTAAATAGTTTTAGGAACAAAGAATAAAACATTTGCTACAATTAGTTTACACAATTGCTCTTACAGGAAGTTTAGCAAACTTTATATCTTTAAATATACATGTACTCTTTGTTTACATCTAAAGTTTCTCAGCTCGTTCTTTGATTTATACTGATAATGTGATAACATGGACAGAAAGCAATGTTAGAGTAAAAAAACAATATGAAAAGGTCCTAACAAACAATGATTTCACCATACCACAGATTCTAAATGAATTAAAATGTATTCTTTACTTTTTAAAAATAAAAATAACAAAATGGTGCGTTTTCAGCATGATTTAAGATTAAAAGTTATGATTTGTTTCTTACAAATATTTGCTTGAAAAACATAAACTATGTATAAAAAACAAAATTATAAAGATAAAACGATACACAACAATTATATTCTCTAGGTACCCCCTTCAAAATAACTGAAAGGGTTGATGTCTTTGTGTTACTCATCCTGTGGCCACCTTCTTAAGAGCCATCTGTTGGTTATTCTGAATTATAGTAATTCAAACCAGAAAACCATCAAGGAGGAGTATATGCGCTTGTGACTGGGCTATTTCTGTAACAGTTATGTGAAGACACATATGCATCTAAACGAGCAAAAGTACACTAAAAACCTGGGGGTAAATGTTAGAAACCAAGAGAAAGTTGCATTTAGGCACCAAAACATCCTACGTTCGTAATGTTATTAAAAGGTAAGTCAGGTTCAATCAGCTCCCAATGACCAACAGACTCTTAATAAAGTGGCCAACGTGGCGTCTTCTCCTACACCACAAACACATCAATAGTACAATTTCCTTGACAGAATGTATACTAAACATGAAAAGACACATATTTTCACTAAAGAACTGGGAGGGGGTTAACCAAGACTGTGTGGAATGAGGAGAGGGGATGGGAGTAGTAAAGGCTGGTTGTGTGAACATGATACTGAAAACAAGGTTTCACATTGTGCATGTCCATATATTAAAGAACACCCTACATGTACGCTTTTTCCAAGAGGGAAAACACAAGAGGCAGTCACTGCTCTCTGACCTCCTCCCTGCTCCTGGAGCAAGGCTGTCCAGCCAAAGAAGCCAAAAGCATCATCTGGTGTAAACTGTATATTTTACCTAGCAACCTTATAACACTGCTTGTCTACTGCTATCCAGTCCTGAGCACTGTCAACATTAGATGTTGATAATAAGATTTTAGATTTACAGCTTTTGCACAGATCAGTTGTTACTATTTAGCTCAAGCACCACTTGTGACCTCAGCATTCCTTATGTTTCTGTATCCACAGTCCATCCAGAATAATAAAATATTGAGTGAGAAATTGATGTTTAGACCAAACATGTCCACATTTTGTATTCACTAAACTGCATGACATCTCACATTCTGTGACATAATTAGGAATTCCAGCTATATACCACTGAAAATGTTTCTATTCTACTTAATAACATACTAGATGTGGTAGTTGTCACTAAAAATGGTGTCTACAAAAATAAAAACAAAAAACAGACAATAGCTTAAAAGGTTATTCTGAGGGACATGGTATTTTACTGCTCTGAAAGTTGCACGAACAATGAATAAAAGCAAACTCGAGTTCAAGCTAAAATTTGGCTTCTACAGAGTGGATGGCACTGTAGTCTCTCGCTTACCCCTCTATGAATCTATGGTAGTTGGATAATGACACAGCCAGATTTTATTTTGTCAAATCATTAACATTCTAAAATCAACCATATGAAAGCAACAGAAATGTGTGACCTTTTTGGATAGCATTGACAGTGCTTCCGTGTGGAGTGCTAAGGTCACAAATGCAACTGTAGCTAACAAAGCTATGAGACTACAAACCTAAAATATGCAATCACAAGTGGTTCAGTCACTTGTCTTCAGGTCAACACACAAAAATATTCGTACTTGATAAGGAATCTGTACAAGTACTCTTGTAATAGTAGAGTCTCAGGTTGGTATATTTCATTCTAACCCTGATGTTCTTGGCACAGTTACGTATGCAAACAGTTCTTGTAGTAGAAAGGCCCTGACCTGCACATTTTACTTAACTATTCAAAGTGTATTTTCTTGTTAAAAACAAAACAAAACAATAGAATAGAATATAATTGAAATGAAATAGAAGCAGCTTGGATCTTACATTAGAAACTACCTTATAAAAAGCAGCTTTCTAAAAGCACCAACTGTAGCTCCTGCTGAGGGCAGGAGAGGTCAATATTTACCACACCAATCTCAAAAGGGTCCAATGAGCAAACTAATAAATATATTGTTTGCAACATTGTGAATGACACACAAACCTGCTTCAAGGAATCATTAAACACCAACCTTTTTCTTATAAATAAATAAATAGTTTTAACAAAAGAGAAAAGATGAGAACATTTGGGGGAAGAAATTTAGATTATGATTATATCCTGCCAATGCTCAAAGTTTTGGTATAAGGTGACAGAGCAAGAACAAATAAAAATAAAGTTATTTAGCATTTTGGTTTTGTAAAAATCTCAGTTGCGCTAAATATTTAGCTTTTTCTTTTATCTTTCTCTTGTGCTACTTTTTACTTTTACATCTATAGAAATAAGACAGTTGCAAACTTCCATGTGAAGCAGCAGAGGCACATGGTGTGGTCAAATTAGAGACGTATCATTAACACTTGTGTTAATAACATACAGGCTGCTAATGAACTGAAACCTTCTGATACACAGCATCATACATCCGCAGTTTTCTAACTGATGTGGGGTAAGAGTGGGAGGTGTACAGGTGATGGAGGATGGGATGAAGGAGAAGGAATGTAAGGAAAAAAAAAGAAAATCAGATACTGCAAATCTACTGCAAATCTGCTCAATATGGGAGTTGATCATCTTAACCCCACTTTTACTTAAATTATATCAATACAAACCACCACCACCCTTACAGTTATGCAGAAGCTAACTGAACATGCTAGTGGAAATACCCACTAGACCTGGATTGTAGCAGGGGTTTCATTACTCATGGTGCAACCATTTAAAATCCTACATAAACACAGCTAAAAACTAAGCAAGTGACCGTTAAAACAATGTGGGATCCACACACAGCACCAAAGGTCATTTATAGTGGCAAGAAAAAGTATGCTGACCTTTTAAAAGGACTTCCTTTTCTGCATTAGTTGGTCAAAGCATGTGATCTGAGATATTAACTTAAATGGTTCATATAGTCATTGCTCTGGGCTTCATCAATATTGTGCTTTAGCTGGGCACCCAAGTCTAGGGGATTTAGTCATATTTATTCTGCATTCATAGACACATTGTCTGTGGATTAAGAAAATCTGAAAGTTGTAAGTTTAGGTTTTCTGAGATCCAATTTGTGAAAGGCAAAACTTCCGTTTTCATCATCAGATGGTTCTTGTAGATATCAAGTTCAAACTATTTGTAATTTTTGTAGTCACAGTAGCTTTAACTGACATCACTCCTGACTATAATTAATTACATATTTTTCCAATTTACACAGGCCATTAAATAAAAAGGGCTGTTTTCTTAACAGTTTCATTTAGACAAGGACCTGTTCGTATTTTAAGAAAATGTTAAAATAAATGCAGATAATTAACTATTTTCTTGCCACTGTAACTGCCACAGCTTTTTTTCTTCCTTTTTTAAGCCTAGTATTCATTTAAATAAAGTCTTTAATAAGGCCTTGGCTGTGTTACTGTGCATCAAATGCTCTACATTTTGTTTGGGCACTGCTGTCACCACAGCTGTAGAGGCAGTATTAAAAGCGTGTTCTGGTTGTACAGTTAGGAGACGCCAATTTACTTATAAGGTTATAAAATAAACATTTCGGAATTAATCATCCATGATGGTGACATGTTCAGAAAAAAAGCTGAGTTTTGGTCTTTAGGTAAATGAGGATTAATACTGTTATAGTGAAGTAAACTGGTAATTCATTGAGTTTTTACATACTAAAGCTGTTGTGATTATTTAAACAAACCTAGGGATGTGAGGTTTTTTAGCATGACATCAGCTAATGTGAGGCCAAACGGATCTTCGAGAAGCTTTACAAAAAAAAAAAAAAAAAAAAAAAAAAAAAAGGGGGGAGCGTATTGTGGAGTGACATTCTTGTTTTGAAGGCAGGAGGCAGAAAGTGCAAAAATAAATTTCACAATCACTTTGCATGGATAAGGGCACCTCATAAACTACTTCCATCAATCTGTGTGACCCTGATGTGCTTTACAGCACTCAAGCTAGTTTTGGAGCGGTTTCTGAGGAATGTGCATGTGTGTATGTCTTCAGTGTGGTTGCATAATGAGTTTAGAGACAAAATATTCTCAGTAATTTTTGCATAATCCTCAAATGCTATTATTAAATGTTCTCTTTTTAGTAGAATGTTTTACAAAAACAGTTTAGCAGTAAAAGGTAGTGATTACGAGTCATTGAATCATCAAATGACAGTTTGATGTCCATCTGTCATCTCCTGTGTTATTGGAAGTAAATGAATACATTATCCCTTTATTTCTTTCTGCACAGTGAGTACACACACACACACGCACTAACCTCTGCATAACGACATCTTTTATAGCATGCTGTGACCTGCTACAGCATGCCTAAAATAGCATAGTGGGAAGTGGGAAAAGAAGTCAAGCTAAGGAAAATACATACAGTACTGACACGGGGGCGGGATCTGGTGCATCACATTTTCTTCCACACAATCCTGACACCTTGCACTGGTTTCATCCTGCACTCTCAGGCTTTTACCTTAATGTATGAACCCTTGTGTCCCAAGCTCAGCCACATATTAGACTTTTCAGAACGAGCCCTTTGGCTATACCCGACTGTCCACTGGTGCTGTGCTTCCCTCCCCTCCTATTCCACCTCCCTTCACTTCTCCATGTCCCATTCTGCTCCTGCAGGCTTCCTGTACCCTCCCAAACTGGTATCCTGTGAAAGTGGGGCTGATTGGGATGTACTTGAAGATTGAGTATCTTCTAAGGAAGTCCATTCCAAATGGTAGGTCATAAGATCTCATCCCTTCCAGTTCTGCTGCACTAAGACCAGAGCCCCGTTTCAGTTTTCTGATGCCTCGTTCTTCAGGAGTACCTAACGAGAAAAGGGTTAAATATAAGTTTCCTAAAATCTACAGTTAAATGTCCAAACTAACAAGTAACATCCTTCTCCCAGTCTCATCCTCCAGCTTTACCACACATCTTGATATCTTTGTGGACTGCCCCTGCATGTTCTGTCTTTTAATGTATACATTACTTGTAACTGCTTGGCATTCATAGCCTTGCTATGATTTTCCTCCCTTCACAAGATTAAGGATTCACATACTTAAAATTACCTTTACATCAGAGCCAGTATCACTGAGACACAAACTTACAAACAGTACAACATAAAATGGATTTTAGGGTAGATTTACTCTGAACATTATCGGTTCGATAAATGAAAAAACCTTACCAGGGATAGTATTGTCCAAAATTAAGGCAACAGAGCCTCCGACAAACATGGCAGTGGTGAGAAGCACGTTCAGCACTTGATCAACTTCAATTATGCCTGTCAAAGATAAAGAGAAAGGAAATTAATATAGTTTGCACTGCAGTTGGAACCGAATTAGAAATAAATTCAATAATTAACCTACTTTCAGACACTATATAAATCACCTTGCCAGGAGATGTGATATTCACATCTAGTATGTTATTCTTCATTCCAAGGACAGTTCTTAACGACAGACTGCTAAATTTTACAGAGTCGCAATCCATTTGTACTCCCCCAATTTATGAATCAGTACAAATAATAGAATGTCTATAGCAAGGTCCAATAACTCTCGTTAGAACATAGAGAACATAGTCCTAGTTACATGTGGGCATCTACTCCTTGCACTCACCAGTGACCAGCGGGTTCTGTTTGAGGTAGCTCGGCAGCATCAGCCCAAAAAAGATAGAGAATCCCAGGACAAAAAGGTTCCTGGAGGAGTTAAGGTCGACAAACTGCAGGTTGGACAGTCCCACTGCTGTGATCATACCAAACAAGGTGCAGAACAGAGCTCCAAGGACAGGATCAGGCAGAGACGCAAACAGGGCGCTGAATTTACCCACAAGCCCCAACAGCAACATCATGGCAGCTCCATACTGAATCACACGTCTGCTACCCACCTGGAGGAGGAATTGGAGATTAAGATAATCTCAGGGGCGTATTTTGTTTAATGTAAGGGTGAACATAATGTTTGACACATTTTTCTAACCCTTTGACAATATAAGGTCAGAAAATTGAACAGTAATGTCTATCAAAATTTCATAAAGCCAGAGACTTAAGATGCTGGTGCTTGCAATCTGGTGACATTCTTGTTTGAAAAGTGTTTTATATGAGTGTTGGATCTAACAGTTATCTGTATAAAGCAGACTATTTACAGTTGCTAGTCAATTTTCTGCTAATTATCTAATCAATAAAGGGGCTTATTGATTCAGCTTCAGAATATTAAAACATCCCATTAAAAGAATTACAATAAGTAAATGAAGTCTCCCCAAGACTTTGTAACATTAGATAAAAAGAAAAAATATAATAAATAATATATATTGTTAAAAAAAGTCAGTGTGTATTACCTTTGTGATTCCCAGCACACCTATATTTGGACTGGAGGATGTGGAGCCATTTCCTGTCCCAAAAAGACCATCCAGCACACAGGAAATACCCTCCACAAAAATCCCTCTGGAGAGACAAGGAAACAGTAAATTGCTGTTGTCATGCTTCAGAAATATCTCCAGTATAAAAAGGAAATGGATAACAGCAGTAACATCAATAGTAGAGTATAAATGAAACTAAAGAGCTTCACTACCTGTTAATGGCATGGATGGGAGGTGGAGGTGCACAAGACAGTCGAGCACAGGCATAGTAATCTCCAATCGACTCGATAATGCTGGCCACAACAGCACTCATCATGCCGATTACGCCTGCAGCAGTTACCGTGGGAACACCCCACTGGACTGTAAAGGTACAAAAAATGCAGGTAAGAGCTGAGAAGTAGCTGGATTTAAACTGAAAATATCCTTGGAGATACTTTTTATTTTATCGCCTCTGGCAGGAGTTGAGGTCCATAATTAGAAGATTCAAGTTTTTATGCCAATGTTACACTATTTACTTTCCTGTTTTTAGACTTTTAAGGTTATTTGTCAGTATATTCTGCCTTTACTCAATTTACACAAATAAACTGCATTTTACAAACCAGAGTCCTTCCCCTGCATTTAAAATTTAATAGTTCCTGTCCGGGCTGTACCGGACATAGTTCCATTACTGACATAGCATATCTGTACTCATTAGCGCAATACATTATGTATAGTGTTTTTGCGTATCAAAAGGGCCTACGTGTTCTACCCCTCTATTTATTGCCTTTATTGCTCTTATTTTTTTTTCTGTTTTTATTTTACTTTACTATACGGCATTTATTGTGGATGGCAAAGTAAGAACTTCATTGTGCAGGGAAACATGCTTTCTGTCTGTGCACATGACAATAAACACTTTGAATCCTTTGTACAAGTTTCACATATAAATAAAAATATAAATTTGAAGACATTAAAAAATTGGTAATACTACATAAATATCCTTTTTTCACAATTAAACTGATAATAGTACTATGTGATGGAAACCCAAAAGGGCCCAAAAAAGCCTACAATTTATTTTTATGTTTATTATTACCACCTCTGAAGTTTAGCCAAGTGGTATACATAATGTCCACCAGCAGTTTGATTGATCACTGCTACAAGAGGGTTAGACACATAACATCAACCAAACTGCCCAAAAACACACTTACAGGGATATGGGATCTTGAACCATGGTGCGGCTGTGAGGATTCCTTGACGTGCATCTGTGCGTGCATAGAAACCATACTTGTCCTTTTCCGGTGGAAAAACATCAGTCACAGTGAAAATGAAGCACAAGAGCCATGACACCAGGATGGCCATGATTATCTAGGAGTAAGGGAAATTCAAACAGTGAGCCACTGAGGCATTCACATTAAAGAAAAAAACAAAACAAAACTGACCACAGCTGCTTAGATATGAAAGACTGTACATAACTGTACAGTAATAACTAGACCTTTCTAATCCGTATACTACAATTCCAAACATTTACCGCACTCAGGTGAGATCTGTTGAACTTATGTGACATTGGAAAACAATTGGCTGCACCAGTGATTATTTAAATTTGTTAATTTAAAGTTGATGAGTCTTGTAAAAAAAAAAAAAAAAAACTACATTAAATCGACCACAATACAAAGTTTAAAATAAAATAAAATAAGAAGTGAAGATAAAGTGTTTCTATGACTAATTGTAGATATTTGAATTCAAATTTAATTTAAAAGTATGACTATTTAAAGTCCAGTTTAATAATGAATCAGATTGATGGAAAACTGGTATGAGAATCCAAAAAGTATTTTTCATATATCACCAGCAGAGGGCAGGAAAAGATCGATTTACACAAGACACAATAGCATGCAAAAGTAAAGCCTCTTTACCCCCCTTAACTCTGTACCCCATGCATCCATCACTAACATTCATCAAATTCAAAAATTATTTAACAGTCAGAAATAAAGGTCAAATAATAAAATAAAAAAAAAGAAAAGAAAAAGAAAGGGGGGTTAAACTATTAATTAAATAAAAACAAAGATCCCAGCCTTTTGTATAAACAGATTAGGTACTTTTTCTGTACTGTGGAGTTGTGTACTTACAGGAAACATTTTGAAAACCTGCAGCCTATAGGAAGTCCACCCTTTTTTGGCTTTGTAGATCGGAAGAGGGAAGTGAACATTTCGGGCATACTGAGAGAAGAGCAGGACCAAGAAGATAGTTCTGCAGACAGAAACATCAATCCTCAGTTTGTGGATCACAGTCAGACAATTCTGTCTAGTTATTTACACTACTGTATATTCTTCTGTGAGAAAACGTATCCTGTATGAACATGTATCGTTGTCTTCCACCTACGCCTAACTATGACCCCAGAGGCATCAGAGCCAATTAATTATCCTAAACTGCCTGAGAAAGAGCAAACCAGTGGCAGTTATAGGCACATATCCATCCATGTCCCTGTGGAATGAGAGGAGAGGCCATCCAGCTACACTGTAAACAACTGTGAAAAAACAGAATCTTATGTCACACCACCTCATCATCACTGTTTTGAAGTGGAGTTCCCATAAGCCAATCCTCTGCAAGACTACATGAGTTGCAGGAACATTATTTTGTTAAATAAAAGAAGTGCTTTGGGCCCGAGCTTTTTTTGTATCCCTATTCTTAAGTTACATAAATATTTGTTGAGGAGCAGATCTAGAGAGCTTATTTTTCTGATGCTATTATTGTAAATTAGTTGCATAAATAAAGAATAAAAGCAAATATTATTACACATTGTTGTAAAAAAGTTAAAGGTGAAAGTCCACCCAAAATTTGCTGAGCAGGAACCATATGACTGAAAACAAAATAAAAATAACAGGTGAATAATGGTTGCATTTATTTAATTCAGTTAAAGTGCTTTACAGTGGTGAAACACTGTTTCATAATAGAAAAGCTTTATAGAAACCTGTTATGCTACTTCTGGAACATTATACAACAGCTGTTTTAAAAATAATGCACCGTTTCCCTGCTGTAATTTGATAGAAATCCAACTGAATAACGATCATGAGAACAGACAGAACACAAGTGGATAACATGGAAGTGCATTTTAGATGCAGTGTCACATTAAAGATGTTTTTTTGGGGGGGATTTTTGTAGGGAGTCTGTACTTACAGCATTGCAATGCCCCAGTGTTTTCCAGCCCTCTCCCCTGCAGCCTGGAAACCAGACAAGCCTATGAGGGCCACAGTGGGGGTAATGGTCAGCGGTCCAATGTACTTAAGAAGGATCCCAGGCAGACCCAGTGCTCCGATAAACACCTCAACTATTGATGACACAATGATAGCTCCCTGGATCTGTCATTTAAAGACATTTTAAATAGAGAGAAAAAAATTAATCTGCAAGTTTATCGCATAAATTTGATTCAAAGTTCAGCTCTGTTTAAGTACCCGCACAGAAAAAATTTATTCCCAACATCATAAGAACATTTTTCTATTATAAAAATATATTTGGCTTATTAAGTGGCACTAAAATCACAAATTGTTATTTTATGAATGAGTCATTTGTTAAAAAAATAATAAATTCACAATGCCCTGAAATGTGTATCTATTTGATTCTTATATTAATCAGCATTTTGCTGGCAACATGGATATTGCCAGCAGGAGACAGGGTCATAGAATCACCAGATTTTATTTGATGCTTCTTAGTGATAATCCTGTTTGTTACGTCTTTATCTGTGTTCGTTTCTCACCCGCACGTTGTTCCTGAGCACAGACACATCGATGTTCCATTCAATCTGAGTCAGTCTGATTAGATTTGTCTCACTCAAGCCTTACACAACTATTATTCAACTGGCTTTCTGAAAAGGTTAATACAAATGACCAGCTCCTGCTACAGAAAACCAGACCCGGCAGCTATATAGAAACAGTGCCACTGATTTATTATCATCTTAGAAAAGGCCTGTTACTCAACTTGTTATTCAAGTTAACTGAAAAAATTAAATAAAATCTTGTGCTACTATTCAATCTAAATTCAATTGTTTTAATTCATCCAACATATCCATCTAGTTTACTTTCTCCTTTAAAAAAACAAAAACAAACAAACAAACAAACTTCTCCCCCATGCCCCTTTTACTATCTTTGCCTTACCTCTCGTATCCTGGGGTGCCAGATGTGTTCTGTGTGATGGAGCTCTGTGCCGTTCAACACAGGAATCTCTGTTTGTGGAAAAAGTTGAGGAGATGAGAAAATAAGAATACAATAAAATCAGTATGTGAATCACAGCTCAAGTCAATAATTCAGAGCACCCAAATAGAAACCAGCTGCCAAAATATTTAATTCTGTTGTCTTTGACTGAAATTAAGCATGAATACACTAACTCACAAATGGAGTCTGTACAGAATGAATCACTAGTGAGAGACAGAAGAAGCAAGTTACCTGTATTATTACACTTCCACTTCTCCAGAGATAGGATGGCTCTGGCTGGTGCAAGGAATGCGAACGCACTGGCCTGGAACAGAGGCAACCTAAAGCATAAGAAACGAAAGCTTTAGAAATAATGTTTATTTAAAATATCGCATAACATATTATTTCCATTTATTTTAATATTATTAACTGTGGGAGAGTGGGATTCCTCCTGGTCGTTTGTCATCTGCAGTGAAAGGCAAGTAAATCTGTTACCCAACAGTTTTCCCAGGTAGCTGACAAAATCTGAAATATTTTTGGTCTTTATAAAAACCACTAACCAAAACATAAAAGCAAACAACAGCCGTGATACCTGGTTTAACCTCAATTCAAAGAAATCAAACAAGTTATGAGGAATGTTATTGAGCGTCATGGTTGAAAGGCAACAAAGAGGAAGTCACTAAGTCTGAGAAGTGTAGGATTAAAAATACCTCACACAAACAAACAGAAGACTGTTTACCTTGAACGTGTGTGCAGTACATTTAAAAATTTTAGTTAGGTTTGCATGGATTTTTACAATTCTATAAAATGATTTAATCCATACAAGGAAATCAATCCTGCCTTAAAGGCAGCTTCTGTGAGATGTTTATATTTAAACCGTTAAGAAGGTTCTCTGAACCTTCCACTGAATATTTAAACAACAAAAGTAGATAGGGCAGTATTTGCAAATTTTCATTAAGGCATCAGTCAAGGCCATTGAGTTGTTGTCAAATGAACAGTGGGTGACTGTCTGAGATTGTATGAATGAGGAGATGGGTCTGCTGCTCTACACCAGGAGCAGTAGCGAGACACTAATCTGCCATAGCACGATGGAAAGATCAGGTTCATTACAAATATGGCAAAGGGAGGGGGCGTACTTCATGGAGCTGCTCTTCTTTTATGAAAGAAAAATAATACCTCATGCCAACACGACCTGCCTTTCATTAAAGCACTGATCCAAAAGATGGGATTATAGCCATAGCAACAGGTAAGTTCTTACCTCAGAAGTTATTTTATTGACAAATGATTGGGCTGAAACTCTGCGATGAATCACGTGGATGAGTGATTACAAAACACATACGCACGCACATAACATTATGGCTTATCAATGTTATGTACATGTGAGAGCAAAACAAAAGGTGGCGAACTGTAGGACTAAACTGACAGGATCGGGGGGGGGGGGGGGGAATGGTGACAGAGGAATGTGTGTAAGCAATCAGTGGGGTGAGGTGAGGTAAAAACCTACCTAATAAGGTGCCTTAGATTAATATAATGTTATAAATGTCAGAGAAACTGGGTCAAATGAGCTTTTCCTGACATGTGCATATAGGTGTGGCTGAATGCACAGACTTCCCTTTTGGTTAACAGGACAGTGGCAAAGACTTGGTTTGTGTGCTTAATCAATTATTTCGTTGCACAGAAGTAATGCCAAGTTAAACCACGTGTACAGTAGCTCACCCCTCTGGAATGCAATCACATTCACCATGTATTTAATTGGAAGTGGAATCTCTCCTACTGCTATTTTGCTGTCTCAACTGAGACACACAAAAGGCTACTTTGGGGAACCTTCTCCTCTCGAGAAAGAAGTGCTGCAGTCATGCAATTAAAACGAGGAACTTAAACGTTTAATTTAATCATCACGTTCAAACAGACAACACGCACATACAAGAGTGTGGCTGAAAGTCCAAAAAAATCCGTGACTTATTTTTGATGAACAAAAATATATTTAAAATGGAAATTTAACTATGTACCAAGACCTAGCATCTACTTGTGCACATGCACACACACAAACACACTCCAGAGAGATGTTGTATGAAAGGATGCACAAAGAAAAACTTCACATTCCCAATGACCCTTGTGTTCAAGTGCTACTTAATGATGAGAGGGAGAAAGTGGATGCAGGGTGGTGGTGGTGAGTGTGTGTATGTAGGCACATACCTGTCATACTCTATGGTCGTATGTTTGACAAAATATTTCCCTCGTTGGCAAGTAATGTGAGACAATATTGCTTTTGTGTGTGTATACCTGCAGCCCAGTGTGGTCTGTAGCAATGTGGTGATCCCCACACAGAAGAAGATGGTCCCTATGAGTTGGCTGGTGGCCCACTGATCAAATCCAACACACATGGCCTCAGCAAGGAGAAATGGCACTGCAATAGTTCCACTGAAACATGTCAAGTAGTGCTGCAAAGACAAAAGAACAGTAGATGTGGATCTGTGTGTCCATTGTTTGGTTTGAACAGCCACTGTGTAGGTGCATGTTTTTAAATCCACGTGGAAAGATAATTTCAGTTTTAATAAACCAGTCACATGAAATACACGGATGAGCAACATCAAAAATAAGTATTTTGATAATAAAACAAAAGAAGTGCAGTTTACACTTTTACCTGTAAGCCTAAAAAAACACACAGGTACCAGGGTGGGGTGTCTTCAATGGTGTAGATCATGTCCATCCTCCTTGCATCTATACTGTCTGTGCTGTCTAGTGTCTCAGACATAGAGCTCTACAGACATATACACAGAGATGTATTATTATTTTGCATCTCTATATATGTTTAGATCCTTATACTTTACTTCCCTTTGTGTGAGGGGTCAAAAATGTAATAATACAATGACAATTTATTTAAGTGAAAGTACAGGTTGACAATTTCAAGATCATACATGTCAAATTTTCATGTAAGTCATAGCGGTTCAGTCAGATGCTCAATTTAATGAGTGACAACAATTAGTAAAAAAAAGTTAAAGAGCATGAGAGAGCATGATGTGTTATGTCGTTCTCCCAGCAAAAGAAAAATGCAAAGTCACAGTGACAAAGTGGAAAATGGGGTTGAAAAAAAGCACAATGACAGTTTGATGAGTCATTTCTGGTTCACATCACATAAGCTCTTGTCTGAGCTCATAACAGTGACTAACAAGCACGCACACACAGAAGAACCACACAGACAGACGCCCACAGAAACACACACACACGAACTTTCCTGATGTTTATAGTGCAGAATTCAGGAATTACTTTTTGGCTTTATATACTGCTGTGATAGAAGATTTGTTTTTAAATGTATATTTTCAATCTGTAGCCAGCAAGTTTAAAATGTACATAATATGTAATGGAATGATAATGCTGACCATGAAAAACACATGACAATGGTGTTTCATTTCTCCATTTTATCTTTTTAAGTTACCTTTTCTGCTCCTTGATTATCTTTAGTGTAGATGGCCATGAGTTCTGTGTTCTCTGTGTCTTGGTCTCCGCTGGCACTCCCCAAACCGTTTACCACAACCTGCAGACAGACATTTGTGTATTGAATGTCAAACTTTTTCCATTCATTGTACATACAGTACCTACAGTACCTAAACAGAGCATTTTTTATTACAGGTTGCAAAAGTGTGCTGGTAAAAACCAAGATGTACAGTTCCAAGACTAAGGACACACACACACACACACACACACAAATAAACAAAGCCAGGCAAGGTGAAGGAGTGTAAACGTTTGTATTACTGCCTGTCTGTGCACTATGCTATCTGAAAACCTGACAGGCAATGTCTAATTTAAGGCTGAAGGGTTCAAAAACTAATCACATGTGGGAAAAAAAAAGAAAAAAAAAAGGGTGATCCACAATTGGCGTGCATTTCCTACAGGATGCAAACTTGTCACTTTACAAACAAATGTGTTCCACATTAAAATGTGCATGTGAGAGTACGTCTTTCCTGTAAACAATGCAAATAGCCAAACAACCTGTGTCACATTAGTAAACAAAGCATTAGGGGGGGGAAAAAAAGAGGGAAGAGACAATGTGAAAGATAAAAAAAATATTTTTGAAGACAGAACAAATAACTTTCAATGTTTCCATGCCTGAAGGACATTCAAGAAAGATTCAAAAAGGTGCGAGTATTCAAACATGCAATGCCACCAGTCTGTCTTTGCTGTATCGAGGAACATGTTTTTACAGCCAGGTTTTAGTGCATAGTCCTGAGATCCCTTCAAACAAAACACTGAGAACTGTGAACTTTCCATATGAAAATCTAAACTTCACTTTCTACATGCAGAGTCCTCCAAATAGAACATATGTAAAAGAATTTGTCAAATCATGGAGAGGAATTTCAAGAGGTTAAACAGGGTGACAAACATCTCATAACAATGCTTCAATAGGACAAATAACTGCATGTCTCTTGGATTATCTGTGTGCTGCTGTTTGGGTTCAAACAATGACACAGAAGAGAAGGGCTGCATGCATGATATTTGGGGAATAAAGAAAACTTGCAATATTAAAATGTAATATGTTTCTTTCTGTGGTATATAAAAAAAAAAAAATTCAAGGATTTTCAATAAATCCCCCCAATTTGCTAGTGCTAAAAAAAAACAAAAACAAAAAAAACAAAACACATTACTTCTTTTAAAAAGTGGAGTATTTTCTACATGTTTTGGCCTTCTTTCTTTATTTGATAATGGTTGTATACATACAGAGAGGATCTGAGGGGAGAGACAGGGGAACCATGGACTTATGCCACCTTAGCTAAGTTTTTGCCTACATTATATTGCCTTCTTTACTTCCCATTTATTGACCTATTTTCTATATAAGGTAATTTCATTCACCTGTATGAACAAGGTAATTGTTTTTTTAATAGCATCATAGGTGAGAGCTGTAATGTAGGTCAGCTGAAAATTTCAGAGCTTTTTATTAAGGCTTTTTGCCCTTTTGATCCAGTACACCTGCGTTAATGCTGATGGCGCACTGATTTTCATTCTACAGTGGATGTGCCCAGTGAATGTCCACCACTTTTCGCCTTATGACGTACATGAAGCACTGGACTACTGCCAGGCAGACAAAAACAAAGAGTGGCATGCACCAACTGGCCCTGAACTGGACCGTCTGAGCGTGTACATCACCACCCACTTCATTACGTTCAAAGAAAGAAAACAAAACAAAAAAAAGCAAATCTGACAGTGAGAGGCAAAGAAAAAGTTAGACAGGCAGGGGTAGGAGAAAGTAGAGAATAGCAATTATAAGATTTGTGCAGACACTGACCAAACCCTGTCTTTTGTTTATTATGCAAGCTCGCTCAGGCATGTTTGTTGCGTCTCTGTGGGTAACACTAAAAAGACAACTAATACAATCATGTACCGGAATAGGGTAGAAATTTGCGCCATGTTTGCTCTCTTCTTCATATTTTCCTCCCTCACTGCTGCTGTCCATTGACTTGGAGGTGGTGTTCTTCCCCACACCCATCCCTGTGTCTTTGATGCCCTCCTCCTCTTTCTCTGTCCCTCCTCGGTCTCGCTCTGGTGTACACACTGCAGATGAATCCTTCGATCTGATTACATTGTCCAGGTTGCCCTCATCTGTTTGGAAAGGGAGAGACAAAAGAAATTAAAAGCTTAATTTACAAGTCTTAGGGCTTTAATTTTCCAACTTTAGTGTGACGCTCTGACAGAGAGGGATGGACTTTTTATGTTTTTTTAGTAGAAACCAAGAGGTTAGCAACTTCTTGCTTCCCTCGACAAAAAGTCAATAGGATTTTTCTATTAGCATATAACAGACGTTTATTTACATGTTTTGTTCAGCAATATATGGACACACCCACTTCTGTGTTTTTTTAAAGCTTGAATGCAATCGCCAGATGTAAAAAGCTTTTGTTAAGCTATAAATGAATTTCACTTAGATGATTTGAACGTCAACCACTAAAAATCTAATTCAATTTAACTCACTTGCCTTTCCTACAGACGATTTATTCTTATGTTGACCTGATAAAGCTAATGATAGGGAGTTAAAACTAAACAAAGCTAAAAAAGAAAGACGGTCTCCTACAATCTCTGCGGTCTAAATTTAGCCAAGCAGTAGCAACTGCCTTTTTTATACTTGTAAAAGCTCAAAAATACTTTTAGTCCATCCAGCAATTATCTGTACCGCTTATCCTGTTCAGGGGGGCTCTGGAGAGGTCACCAGTCCAACACGTGGCCAACACAGAGAGACATACACAGATAGACAACCATTCACACTTACATTCACACCTATGGGCAATTTAAAGTCAACAAATAACTAAGATTTTTCACTATTTTAACTTTTTCACAGGCCAATCGATGACCTGATTGAACAGAAAAACACTCCAGGGCATTCAACAATGACGATAATCAATGATTGAACAGGCTGATAGAAAAAAAAAGAAGAAAACAGACTTTAAGAGGTGATGTTACGCAGGACATTTTTGGGCAAAAAAAGAACATGGACATGTTTGTTACAGGAGGCACAGACAGATCAGAGATAAGGAAAAAGGTAAAGAAAGAAGAATGTCAGTGTATGTTGTAGTACACACACTATGCTGTACTCCCGATTTCTGGTACCATGTCAACTTACCATGTTACTTGACTCTGTACCATCCCTACACTTTTGCTCACAGTGTTGACACTTTGAAATTGCTACTAAAACAACATCTGAAATGTGCAGGATGGTTTAGTCTCCAATAAGTGATAATTAATATTTTCTACACATGCCAGCAACACAGGAGGATGAATTGAGCTTTGGACATCACACAAACATGAATTCTCTGGTGACATCTTCGACTCCACTGTTTAGAATTAACATAACTGGAAGGACATTCACCTTTTTCAAAATGAGAGTAGTTCGGTCTAAAACCTACTGGATCACTCAAGTAAGGTCAGCAGTTTAATGCTGTCCTCATCTCATAGTTTAGGGTGGCACTGATACCCCTTTCAGGTCTGATACTGCCCTCATGTACTTGCACATATGGAAGTTATGCAATATAAATTAACCAATGTCACTTGATGGCAACATTACATTAACCTTACAACCGCCCAAATTTTCATTATGAGAGTGACATCCTTTACATTCTTATACGTTTAATAATTCACCCTTTTTGTTTGTGCCTTTGGAAAAAGAGGGGTTCTATTGAGTACCTAGTCAATTGTCTACAATTGGACCCATCATTATTTACGCTGCCTTCTGGTTACACTGGTTGCTATACTGCTGCCAAACTAATGCATATATAAAACCCTCTAATGATATGTCTCACAGGTTTCATATTGCAAGCCTTAACAATATAGAATGTTTCTGAATTTTCAAACAAAGTTGTTTAGATATAACTTGAATTATGAACAACTTTAGTCATTTGTAACCACTGATTTTATAACACGAAGACTGCCTATTAGGGAAGTATTGTGTCTTATACCACAGAGACTACCAATATAGTCCTAGATATTAATTTACACAAAATAAATGCAATTTAAATAAGGTAAGATGAACCTTTATTCATCCCACAGGGGAGACATTTCCATATCGATAAATCACCATATTGTTCAGAAGAATTACAGTCAGTCTTGGGCTTATTATTATTTACAAATATCTGATTTGAGTCCAGCTGAAGTATTTATTTATATATCTGGTAAATCTGTCCTCATTTCCTGTCGTCTCTCTGCTGATCACCAACCAATAAAAAGGCAACAGTGCCCAACCTTATCCTTTATATTAGAGGAATTTATAGTGTAGTTATACCTATAAAAGTTATACACACAAATTCTTCTCCTCCTTTTACTTGCACATAACATTCTCTACCAGAATCTGTTTTAACAGATGCACATTTACAGGGCGTAGTCCAAATTCTTTTAAAAAGGGTTTAATTACTTGATCCCAAGAACTATCTTCCCACCCAGCCAGCCAGTCTCCTTGCTTGCAGTGTAAAATGTTGGGATAGGTGTAATACCTAGTTGACACATCCCATCACTCCTGTCAAGCTGGGCGGCTGGGAGCATCTGTGTTGAAGGGGCAAGGGAGAGGGAATGAGGAGGCAGAAAAGAAGAAAAGGAAGAAGAAGAGAAGGGGAACAGGTAGAGAAGCAGAAGGATAAAGGATAAATAGGAGGAAGGTGAAAGATTTGTTAGTTTGACAGGTAGCATTTAATTACAAGCAAACATTTAGTGTGACTTATGTGTTGAGTATAACAGACTAGAAAAACCAGCCAGAATCAAGTGTTTTGAAATTCTGTTTTAAAGCTATAAAGCGTGTGTGTAATTTTTACATATAATAGAAAATGAAGACCATGTCACAGGTGCCAATCAGGATTATCAGGATTTTTATAAAAACTAAATCTTAAGAGAGAGTTCAGTTGGGGTTGAGAATGTTTATTAAACTTAATACAAATTAATTAATGTAGATAAACTTGTAAAATACGTTACATCAAGCTACCATTAAGATGTTTGTTGTTGTTTTTTTCCCCCCCACACAGTCCATAATTCCCAAAATATTTTATTTAAAAATGTAACTAAGAAAAGCACATTCCTACACTTTATTATCTGCAATTGGAGAATGATGATTTCCTTAACAATTTAACTAAAACTAATTAACTGACTATAAAAATTGTTGCTGATTAATTTTCAACTCCATTATTCTCCTAGTCATTGTAGCTCTTTAACAGTAAGTAATTTTATTACATAAACAATGCCACATTAAGAAAAAAATAACTAGAACGTCCGTTGTTACCCAACAAGGTATTTTCTGATCACTAAATATTGCATAGAGTTACAAATGGACAATTTTTCTGCATACTGCTTTTTCTTCTGTTAATTTACATTTAACCTCCTCTTAAACCTATGAATTCAATTAGGTACATTTCATGTACAATGTACATTTTAGTGCACGTCTCTCCATACTTATGATTTTCTGTCTCTCTCATTTATTTAACTGCTTTTCTATAACTCATATGTCCCTGGCTGACATTCAGAACACAAAGGACCTCAGGTTCAATCTCAGTAGCCCTTGGGTGACTTTGATGTAACGAGGCATGTGCTGACACCAGAGGGGCATGCTACTGTAGCGTGACAATCCCAAATACCCTTGTCTGCTGCTGCCTAAAAAACAAAAAACCCTCTCCTATGCTTTTTTTTTTCCTGTCAGTTTGGACAGATTCCACATTTACACAAACACACACACAAGTCAACCAAGAGAAAACAAGCGAGACAGAGACAGAACAAGAGCAAGACCAGAGAGAGAGAGAGAACCGAAACCATATTCATGTGATTCTTTAAAAGAGGAAATGTGCACTTTCAAAAGCATAAAACACATTTTCCAGTTATGTAAACATAACAAGAGTTAGAGTAAGAGAGACATACTGGTTGGGTAATTTTGACTCATCCCAGAATACTGGATTGAGTTGCCATCTGGATCTATAACCATGGTAACACAATATGTGGATCTTAGTACCATGTTGTGTGGGGCTTTGCAACAGATGTTTGTGTTGGCAGTTTTGTCTAAAGTGCCAAATTTGTTTGTGTGAGAGTGCATGTGTATCGACTCCATGCCCTCCAGATGTTAGTCAGGACCTCAGGCTTGCAGCGATATTAGATTATTGACAATAAAGCATTTCATGTAGTTAAAAGAATAGACAGCCTGGGGTTCTGTCAAAGGAACCAAATGAAAAATGCACCATTTCAGTGACATTCTTTGTCAAGAATCATAAAGTCACAACAGCAACATAATACCAAGTCGTCAATTTCATGTAAAATAATTGTTAAATTACAGATTTACCACAGAACAACAATCCCAATTATTTGAAATAGAATAGTCATTTATTCATTTCCTGTCTCCCGCCCTCTTCAGCTTATCCCTTCAACTTTAGGTAGCAATGGCGGATTGTTAATTTGGTACAGGCTTTTAGTGCCAGATAGCCTTCCTGATGCAACTCTCCTCAGTTTTTTTATTTAATTATTTTTTACTCAAAGGGCTTCACCAACTTTCAAGTTGCTTTCTGGCTTTAGTTTAGGGTGCAAATGTACATAAATGCTTGTATACTTCCCTCAGTTCACTATATTAAAACATTTCTCTGGTTCTTGCTGTAAAGCTCCTGCAGATGACATCACTGACATGTTTTTCATCATTAGGAGTTCAGATGATTTCATTTGGGCGAGCTCTGGAAAAGCAGGTTCACCATGATTACAACGTCCATTGTATGAGCAACAAGATAACAGAATCTTAACTGAAGTTTCTCTCAAGTGATGTCATCTGGAGGCATTTTTCAGCTAGAAGTAAAGATATTTTGATATAGGGATGTCAAAAGGGGTGTTTAATGGTATTTATGTACATGTACTACCCAAATTAGAAGCAAAAGAAACACGTTCAAAGTCAGTGAAGGTGTTCTTAAAACTAGCACTTAGAGTGCACCGACTTGCGCAGCCTCAACTTCAGTTCAACAAATGGTCAGTGGGAGTTTGGCCACGAACTAACGAGCTTGCAGTTGATCGCTCTATTAACTGAGCCCAGACAGACAATTGAATAATTGACCTTAGCATCAGATGCTCACCTTTTTTTATTAATTTAGGTAGTTGTCAGAGTATCATAGTAGACCTTAAGTGTGGATGTATTAAGGAGAACTAGATCCTGCATTCAAAAATGACATCCAATTATGTGACTGACAACTGTTTGCCTGCCACATGAGCCAAGTTTACTTTTGATTTGTGCTCACAAAATGAGCACACATAAGTGTTTCCCATTCTTGCTTTACCGGCTGGATCCCATCAGCCCAGACTGAAAAAACTCTTTTCACTATCTTCTTTTGGGAAAGTTAAAAGACATTAAATGTTTTTAATTGGATTGAAGTGTCCTGCCAAACATTTTACTGATGTCTGTTTGCATGTTCTCCCGATTCTTGGGTGGGTTTCCTCCAGGTACTCTGGTCTTGCATCTTAGGTTAATTGGCTAATCTAAAATTGCCTGTAGGTTTGAATGGTTGTCTGTCTGTATGTCTGGCGATAGACTGCCAATCTTTCCAGAAACCAATAAATATTCTGGTCCCCTTATTTACACAGTTTAAGACAAGGTGTACAAAGTAGGAGACCATTTTCTTTTTTCAAACTAGTGCAATTTGTAATATGCTTAATGTCATCACCTTTATTGTCCTTCAAAAAAATGCTAAAACTTCACAGATTATTTTTTTCTGAGCCTGTGACTAACTTGCTGATGACTTTTTTTTTTTTTTTTTTTTTTTTTTAAAGGAACCATGCAATATCAGAATAAGCTAAGAGATGTAGACCTGCAGTATCCAGACATCTAATTCAATTGTTATTTAATCATATTTTATTTTCTGGGTGACAGGGAGTGTATTTAACAGGTGTGTTTACTAGCTGTAGCTAACTAGTCCGTAGTGTTACAGGTAGGCACATACATCCATTTGATTAATAACTTAACTGTAGGATGACTATAAAATTTAATTTTGAAAGGCACCACCTCATACATGAAAACAAAATGTCTTTATAACCACTATCCACCCTTTCTTTGATTAAAGTTATTACAGCAGTGCAATAACTGTATTACAGTGTATTAAAGGTTAATTATTAAAGTGTCATTACTCCTGCCAAAATAGCAGTGTTGTCATATCACTAATGAGTTCTACAGATTATGTAACACACTCCCAGTGCTCTATAGGCTGGAAACACAAGAAAGACCCCAAGAATGTAGGAGGTTCCTTTAGTCTAGTTTCTAGTTTCTTTAGATTGATGGACACTTAAACAACACAAGTTATACATATTTGGAATGCTTTAGGATAGTTAGGGCTGCTTTTACACTTTTGTTTTGCACCCAGAAGTCATTTAACATGGGCTTCAAAACATTGCAAAATGTTTCAGTTTGGTGTTGATTAGAGGAAAGAGATTTTTAATTCATGCCACAAATAAAACAGAAAAGCATTCACATTTTGAAGAGCTACAACAGTTTACCAATAATCTGCTAACTGTATAACTGCTCGAACTGAGAAAGAGGGGAAGGCTTTTTACAGTGTCAGTTAACAAGGTTTTAGCTGCAACGTTTCTTGGTCCAAATGTAGGTAATAGCCACCATCACTGACATTTTACAGATGCAGCGTCTGTGACCACAGACTTTAGCTCTAGAAAGGGACTTGCAGAGAAACAAAAACAAAAAAAATTAAAAAACAAAATGTGTTAAACCCTGTAGCACAACGAATTTCAACAAGATGAAGATCAACTAATTAATAAAACAATCAGTGAGGTATGTGGTCATAAACATTCTGGTATCTGGCAAGATACTAGTTTCAGGGAAATGCACACAATCGTGTGTTGTATAACCAAACCCCAGATCAACGTGGCACCTGCCAGGGGCGATAACGATCAAAATAAATGGGACGCACAGAAACAGCCATAGCGCTTAGCAACACATCCTTTACACAACGTACACACAATCTATCTGCTGATTCATGCAGCCACACGAACACCTGCACAACTAAACATTTATCATTGTGTTCATCAGATCTGATGTTGTTTTCCCCTAGTATTGATACTTCAACTTCTCATATATAAAATTACAATAAACAAAAATTGTATTGTGAGGTACAAGCAAGCAATTTTTAAAATGTTGTTATATATGCTAGCTTTCTTTTAATATGTATGATTTTTAGCAATAGAAAACATTCGTTTAATGTTATTATATGAAACTGTTGATTTATTGTTCTTTGCAATAACTCATAAGGGTCATTGTAAGTGTTAATGTCAGACTGTTCAGTCATTGAGATTGTAGTGTCTCAGTGTGTGAGATAGGCTGCACTTACTGGAATTTGTTATTCACAGTATAAACTAAGTATGACCTTGTCTTTATTGCAAAGTGTCCTGGATGCAGAATTAAATACATTTAAAATGTGACATGAGTATTTTTATTGTTAATCAAGTTTTGACATTAGATTGAAGTAAGCATTGGGGAACCTTACATTTAATTAAACTAACACATGATTAATGTGTTTCATTGTACTAAGTTAAATTAGGAGAAAGAAATTCATCTTCAAGATGAAAAGTACACTGGCCGATCTGAAGCCAAATTATTCCTGCTTTCTTTAGTAACCAGCAGGTGGCCTTCACATGCGGTGCTGCACAAACATATTTCTCAGTTAAAGAAATCAAAGCAGCAGGAAAGACAGTTACATTTAGATCAGGGGAATAGAAAAGTTCAGCCTTTAACTGTATTTCTATCAGTTCTGAAAGCAACACCTTCACCCACACAGCATGCCACCAGCTGTACACAAATAGGCATTGAAGGTCAGATACAAAAAGTAAAGTATCTCACATCTGTTCTTAGCCAAAGTACACATGTACTGTAACTGTACTCTTTACCTGTAGGTTGTTCCACCATCCACAGCCTCAGGCAACCTCTACCTCTCCCAGCAGGGATATTTAAGAATAAAGGTATTCACTGTTGCTTTAAGTTGATGAAATCCTTTAAGCCTACACCCAAGCCAGACTCCCGCTGTTGCTCACAGTAGAGATCCAGTTTCATTTGCTTGTGCGGTGACAGATTACCTTCATTTAGTCACCATTTCATAATAATGAACTCAGAATGCCTAATTCGAGATGTTAAGATGCCACAGTGTCTATAACAAAGTTACTAATTAAAAGTGGGTTCACTGAGAAAATGTTTTGATTGTTCCCATTACAACAGCTAAAGAGGTAAACTACTAATCCAGATTTTGTTTTAAACAGTGTAATACAACAGAGGTTTTTTTTAAACAGCTGCAGTTAATGATTGTATAAAATATAATAATTAGATTTAAAATAAAGTCACTTGGAAGAAATGTATCCAATATTATTTAAAAGCTGAGTCACACACACACACACACACACACACACACACGATGGACAACATTAACACAAAAAAAAGAAGTTGACCCCAGGCTCCTGCGCAGCATACCTATCCCTACACACTAATTTTATAAGTACAACCACTACAGTGCTAAAAGCCAGTGTAGTAAAAAAAAAAAAACACAGTGAGGTAACCCCAGATTATATTATTAAGTATGCACAGCCAAGCTAACTGTCTTGACGTATTTTCAGCATCTATTACACTAACTAATCACAGCAGCACTACGTGCAATATATAAATAAGGCCATTTCAAAATACATGTCTGTAAAGGTTCTCAGCCATCCAGGTTTGGTTATCCGGTGGTTGAGTCATGTCATGTAATTGACATGACTTAACCTCCTGAGAATAACCACATTTAAAAACACTCTTGTAGAGGATGGTCTGTGGTCCATGTTAAGTTTGTTGGTATAACAAGACAGGACACACTCTAACACCAACAGATTTGAGGACTCTCATAACTAGCTTAGGCTCCTTGTAGCTAGAGGGGAGGATGATGTTTCAGGTTAAAACCTTGACCAAGTCACACTGCTTTACATGAAAATCTTTATTAATCTGTATGTTCAAGATGTCCAGCGAGGACTGAATTGAGACTACACCAGCTGTGAGAGACCGCACCCATACAAAGGTGAAAAGAACACTCAATTAACAGACCATTAATAAACTCTCATACTTCATATTTCATTCATTTAAAAAAAAAAAGAATCAATGCTAAAAAACGGCAGTTTTTACTTTTATAGACAAAACCCCAAATTGTAGATTCATGTTGTTTGGACAGCATACAGTATTGGGTGTGATGTGCCCTGTAATTACTCAAGAGTAAGCCAGACAGTGTGCTGAAAAGTTTTTCCCAAGTTCTTTTTATTTGATTTTATTTAAACTTTAAAGGGCGCTTTATTAATGCTTGTTGATACCCATTATTATGTTAATGAAATTAACATTAAGACAATGACAGAAAATAAACGTATGAAACAAAGCATAAAAACATTCAGTTTAAAATTTCTCAGGAGTTTCTGAAGATTTTTTTTTGTTTGTTTTTTAATAAAGCAACCTGGGAACGTGAAGATGTGTTCTTTCAACTTTACATTTTTGCTATAAAATTCATAATCACATTAATAATGGTTTTAGTCCATTTCATTGGTCATGCTGCTGCATAAATCTTTATAAATATTATCTGGGTCATTGCTCTGCTGGATTATCAAAACTGCACCAATTGGCCTGAGGGAATGTGACATTTAGCTGTCTGTCAATGAAGCAAACATTCAAGTACATTTTTAACGGACTGTGCTTTATACATTTATACAATTATCATCCTGATGCTAAGGGTTTCCAAGCATTTCCAGAGTTTCACATTACACATTATAATTTTTCACACCTGAACTGAAAGACATTTACTATTACATAAGACAGAAAAAACAGGAAACCCTCAAAATTAAAAAGGTATACTTAAAGCTGAGGCTGCTATAAGTCTCTAAATCTCTGATTTAAAAGGAATTTAAATTTAGGAAAAGTAATAAAAAAGAAACATGCCTTTACTACACGATCGCCAATGATCTTTCATCCTAATCTACATACACACACAAACAACAATCTAAAGAATATTCATTCATCATCCAACTCATTAAACCAGCCCAGATGTGACACAGTAAAAATCACTGACAGTTTTTCTAAATAGTAAAACACTGCAAAACCACAATTGGACACACACACACACACACACACACACACACACACACACACACACACACACACACACACACACACACACACACACACACACACACACACACACACACACACACACACACACACACACACACACACACACACACACACACACACACACACACACACACACACACACACACACACACACACACACACACACACACACACACACACACACACACACACACACACACACACACACACACACACACACACACACACACACACACACACACACACACCTTCCTGATGGATGGCTGATTAAAGGCTATATTAACTTTGAGGCAGTGTGCATCCTCAGACAGCAGATAACTAGACCTTTTTAGAGAGATGAACGCAATTTACCAAGTTAAAGCTGCTGGCTACATTGCCCAGGCCATGTTATGCAAGAATCATTTGGCAATAATCTCCATCGTACTGCAATTTTTTTCATCACACAAACACAGTGAAAATTAGAAACACACAGTGTAGCCTTGTGAAAAGAAGCAGCATACCAATACTGATAGTAAAAGGGGAAAAAAGAAAATTCTATTTCAGGGCACACACTATGGCCTATGCTAAACTCTCACCACATACACACCTTTACATAACAGAGTGGGAAGGCACAGCATGACCCAGCACTTCACTGTAATCTTAGTCACATGCAACCTACAGCAAACCGGGTCAGGAATCCATTTCTGCGACCCAGTTTGCCACAGTGTGCCTGCTCCTGACTCAGTCTGGCCTGGCACCCTGTGAGGTGATCCAATTCTACTCTCTCCCTCTCTCTCTTTACTGCCTAAGAGGAGTTACTAAGTGTGGATTAATATCAACTGTCACTAAATTTACATACGCGTAGGTAAACTGGTTAATGTGCAGCATCTGAGTTCCAGACTGTCATGTGAACAAGACACCTGGTTGCTTCAAATTAAAAGAGGAAACAAGCCCTACGATAACTGCAATTTTACTGCATGTACAAGCTAAACATAGCTGCAAATAAAAGTCTTCCTGTGTTCAAGCAAATGGGGATTGAAAAGATTGGTATAATTTAGAGATTGAAGGCTGCACTGAAGGCACTGAAGAAGAACAGGAAGAAGCATCTGGTCAGCAACTGTACATCTTCATCTTTCAGCACATCCACTTTTGGGAAGCAGTACTTGCCGTCACAATAACCATAAACGAACAGCAAGCCTTAATTATACTGCGTGTGTTGACTTTAATCATTGTTAATACAAATGATGATAGGAGAACCTGCATTTTACTAACATTTACAAGACAAAATTCAAAACCAAGGAAAGATATGTTCAAAATTTTCAAACTCCCTGGTCTCACTTCTTAGGCACAAAAATAATATCTGAACACACACACACACACACACACACACACACACACCTCAACACATTTTTGTTTATTGTTGTAAAAAGTGGAATTAGGACAATTTGAAACAAGATGCTCAAGTTCTTCCATAGATATTAAAAAAAACTGCAGCAGTCTTAATTTTATGTAGATTAAGAGGAACAGTAAGTCTGGTCAACATGTATATGCACATGAACAATATAAATCACTCAAAACAAAAAAAATGAAACGCTTTAACAAAATGTCACGTTGTTCAGACAACTTCTAAAGAAATCAGCTGCTAGTGTGACGTAGACATTTACCAAAGGTCTCACAGTTTGTGGAAAGAAAATGCAGTCCAGAACTCCAAAAACTGCAGCCATCTTAATCTTGTTGAGGCTGACACCTCCTTTAAACTATGTTGAGACAATATTTAAATGCACATGGTAGGCATCTGACAGCATCTTTAGGATTAGCATACTCACCTAAGAAACTTAATTCTGGTCAATTCATTGGACTCAAGAGTCACTCAGCAACAGCACTAAATGCTTAGATAAGTGGATCACAGCAAACACCTCTTGTATGCGTGGTCAAACGTAATGCTCACGGTTATTTGCAGTGAGTCAACATACTACCTGTGCATTACTGTCACCAGTAACATTACCGTTACTGTTTTGGTTTACAACATGTAGAGGAATTGACTGAACACGAGAAGAGTATTAAAAATAACCACTGGCGGAAACCGGCACCAGTTTTAATTTTGCTTTCACACACCACTGTGGTCCAAGGTACAATTTATCCTTCCTGCAACTAGTGCAGAGAACACATACACTTGTGGAACACTTATAATGTGCACAAAAATGTTATTTTGAGTTAAAGTGGGATGTAGAAAATTACTATGTTGCAAACATTGAGTCAAATTGTCACCTATTTTTTTTTTTTTTTTAAGTCACAGGCATATGCCTTGCATTGGTCTGTTGCTTCTCTCCATTTTGCAGACTCCTGCTCAATCGGCTCTACAAATTCTGGAAGTGCACGTCAGAACCTATCTTGTTAAAACGGTGCTAGCATCAATTCAACTCCCACATAAGTTACAAGATTGAAAACAATTGCACCCAGTATGCTATGCTAAGAAATTATAAACACTGAAGGGACTTCAATTATGAAGGAAAGACTCAGAGGAAAAATTATATCTTAATCGTAAGGAACATGCCTCTGAAGATTATCTTACTGGAAAAATCGTGCAAGTATCATAACTTCAAGCAATTTTTTTGGCTAACCTGGAAATTAGCAAATTAAATTTGTTTTTTTCGACAAAAAGGCCAAAAGCAGTTTTTCATTGGAAAATGGATTATTGCAGAAAATAAGCTCCATAATAAACATAACCTTTCATGTATTGTGACGCTTAAACACAATAGCCACAAGTAACAAGCTATTGTTAGGCTATAAACATACTACACCACAATCGCAAGATTTAAATATCACCACTACTACACTTGCAATCTATAATTAGATTTAGTTGTTTCCATCAACATTCATAGCCTCATTTAGTCACTTGTTGGCCAACATCTTTTTTTAAGTGATGTAAAAGCTCAAAAATAGCAGGACTGGGGTATTCCTTCATGGATCTTATATCTGAGAATAAAAACAAGAAAATCTATAGATTTTATGATACCTGCAGACCTACAAGCCTTTAACCACAAACAAAATAAAGTAAAATTAAATTAATTTACAACGTGGGAACGTAAACTGCTAACAGACTCCAGGTTTTAGAACTCACTCCTTCGACACTCTAGTAGCTGTTTTGAGTCATGGCAGTGTTGTAAACGGTGACACGAACTGCTGTCTATGCAGATCCTCAACAGTTTATGAGACTTGAGTCCTGCAAGTCAGCTGACTGTGGCTACAGCAGCTCTAGAGAATGCTTTTTTCTTTTAAATCCATTTTTGAAGAGATATTATCTCTGACTATGAGACATAAGGTGATAGATTTCCATGGTGGTGAGCTATCTAATAGCTATCTTCAGACAGAGTGAAAGTTCGTTAACACCAATACTGCAAATGCAGATGTTGACAGTTAGGGTCAGTTTCTGTCCCACCTGTGTTCAAAGTGATTATTAAAGTAAATATGCTGTAGCCTACTTAGCTAAAGCATCTGATACTGACACTATGTGTAAATAAATAGCATTAATAGCATTTGTTTACTTACATATTATACCTGCCTAAATGTTTTGTGCATGTAAACCTTAAAACATTTTAGTCATTTGCATTTGCTATGGAATATATATAAATCCATGTTCAGAAAGTTTTTAACAAAATCTACAGTCAAGTCTGTAATGTAAACTACAACTTTATTATAGAAAACAGCTGCTGCGACCCAGAACGCCCTTTAGGAATTATACATTAAGTAATTTAAAACTGATGAAGTAACTATACATGTGCTTAGTTTTTACACGTTTTGTAAGTTGTGTTAGGCAAAAACGACCTGTTTTAGACATTACTGTGTACAGTGGCTTCTTCTTTATATTTGTCTGGAGAAATATAAAATACAAACTATTTAAGGATCGGAGTGTCACGCGTTGATCTGGCTGCTCCCAGTCTTTACAGATGGATTCCTTTGATATACAGTATGAACACAGTGCTGATGTAGTACACCGACTGGAAGAGAATTTATTTTATGCTCCATGTGTAAATGAAACTTCCCAAACAAAAAAAATACCCAAACAAGACAAACCAGGCAAATATGACAAGTTTGATAGTTTATTCACTATATTCAGACATTTACTATTGTCTATGTCAGGTTTGTTGCTATTGCCAACAATTTCACAAACTATGTCTTGTTAGTGAAACCAAACCATATCATGCGGCTTTAAACTTAAATGAGGAAAACTAAACAAATTTACTGGAGGTTGGAATAATTAAGATGTGAGGTTGGGTTAATTGATGAGAGAAACAATTCTTAGATTCATCTGGATGACCACCATCCTCAAATAGGACACTGTGTTTATTTGTTGTGGTCATAAACAAATTGTCCATCAAAGTCCTAAATCTGCCATACAAGTCAAATATGCTACTTTGGTATTGCCAACCACTCTCTGTGTCAAATCCATCCTAATGCTGCTAGTTTTGGAATAAGATTATCAGCAATAACATGGTGGATAATGCAAACTGCGCACCGGTGGACCAGGATCGCTAACGTGTTACGTTACTGGTTTCAACAGCTGCCGAAACTACAAACAACCATCGACACATTCGGAAGTCAGGTCACCAGCTAACGTGTTCATGGGTAAATTTGAAACACTGGCAACTTTTAACTTTAAATTGTTCTTTGGCCTATACGAAATGTGGAATTGGACTTATGTGAGACTGAAACCAATCATCTATCCTCAGACTACCAACGATTCAGTTGTCACGTTTGTGTGTGTTAGCGGGATAGCATTAGCCTAACTGTCTGACACATAACCTGGTTCCTTGACCACATCCGGCCGTAGCAGTAGACAATAGGGACCAGCAAGATTCTTTCTGGTCTGCACTTGCCTGGATTCTCCTGTCGTTCATTCAACAACCCGTGGTGGGTCTACTCCAGCATACAGCTGCCGAGCTCCTCCGGCTCTGCTGACACCTGTCTGAACTTCCTCCGGCAGTGCTGCAGCTTCGCCTGGACATCAGTGTCAACTTCGGTCTGCTCAACGTCTGCTCACTCACGAGCAAGGCACACCTCATTTAGGATGTCCTCACTGACTGCAAGTTTGATTTTCTCTGTTTGACCTAAATATGGCAACAGCCCAATTACCTTTCCCAACTTTGTGACTCTTCTCCGGGTTTTGTTTACATCCGTCAATGAGGAGGTATCACGATGAATTGTCGCTCTACTCACACATCTATCCTCTCTCTCACCAAATCGGTGAAACTCAACATCCATATGGAAAATAGGAATCTTTCTCTCACCAGAGACATCGTGCCTTGAGAGTTTTGTCTCCCCCTACACCTGCACAGCTGATGAACTCCATGTAACATTCAATGTCACACTCTGCCTCTCTGTAATCAAGCCACCATGTCTCATCTTATCTCGGAATATCAAGGAAATTAATATTGATACCCTCTCCTCTAGCATTGATAATATTCTTATCCTGGACCATCTATCCACCCCTGATGAGCTAGTTGACTGCCTTTACCCCTGATCTCCGGTCAATGAAAGCCAAAGGTCGACAACTTTAGTGACTATAGGAAAACTGGTCTTACACAGAAATGCACAAAACATATATATTACACTATAAGGACTCAATTTCTCAAACATATCAAACTGCTAGTCTGGCCTATTTTGTTCCAATGAAGGTAATACCAAGACAACTATAATACCCTCTGCCTCATCTCCAACTTACCTTTACTCTCCAAAATACTTAAAAAAAAAATAGTTGCAACTCAACTCTACTGCCATTTAAGCCATAATTCCCTCTGTTCAAACTGTTCAGTCTGGTTTCAGCCCTCGCCACAGTATAGAAACTGCAGTCTCTAATAATAATTTAAAAAAAATCTCTTAAAAAAAATAAGAAATAAAAAAATCTCTGTGTGGTTTACTCTCAATTCTCATCCTCCTTGATCTGAGTGCAGGCTTTGATACAATCTCCCAACGATTCTCCTAAATTCTTCCTCTTCCATCCACCTCACTGTGTCCCCTGCTCGCCTCAGCACCATGGGAAGCAGAGCTTTTAGCTACTTTGCTCCCAAACTCTGGAACTCACTCCCACCAGCCATTAGAAATATTGATTCTCTTTTGGCCTTCAAATCCAGACTAAAACCCTACCTGTTCAAGATTACCTACTCACTATAATCTGTAATGCATTGTCCTGTCATTATCTTCAGTTTTATTTATTTGTTGATTGTTTGCACAGTGTCCCTGACAGTATTGAAAGGCGCTTATAAATAAAATGTACTACTACTACTAATACTACTACTACTATTATTATTATTTCCAACTCCAGACTCCTAGCAACGCAACATCTTTATCTTTACATGGTTTCTTTTACACTCCTAACACCTCAACCCAACTTTTTAATATGGGCATTTGTCTCGAACATATGCCTTTCTATAGCTGTAAGGACACTTATTTACATTAAGCATTCTTTATCCCCTTGGCCTAGCTTTAAACATCACAACTTAATGCCTTAGCTCAACCCTTTCTGTAACATAGATCTAACCAGAACTCTAAATTCAAGCTTTAAACTTAAAACAGTTCTTTAAAATTGTAAGGACTGGATAAAATGTTCTCACAACCATTATATCAAACTACAGTATGTCCCCACAACTAAATAAAGCATTAAGCATAAAGCACATAAAGCTGCCAATCCAGGTTTCCCAGACAACCCCCATCATCAGGAGACAATAAATCCTAATGGCCAAATAAGCTTTAATGCCCTGGATTGAGCTTCCTGGTAGCTGCAATTTCTTACAAGCTCTACCTTTAGGGTTCATGCTAAATTAAATGACGCAGAACACAAGGCATGCATGTCATTCCAACATTGTGTTTCAAAATCACAATAAAGGACACCTATCCAAAAACACAACAGCATCTGATTTTCACACCACAAACATAAGTTCCTGCTTGGGTGTTTTGTTTTGTTTTTTCCAACAGTGTTTTGTGCATCTACAGAGAGGATAACTTAGGTAGAGAGTAGAGGATGACTAACTGGGCCTTGTGCTTTCCGGTCACACTTTAGCATCAGCCGGTGTGGGCCCACTAAATTATCTAGCTATCATAGGAGACCTATAACGTTGCATCTCTGAACGCGTCTCGTCACCTACCGCCAGCTTGAGCCCCGGCTCCGAAGACAAAAAGAGGACACGCACAGTAGTAGTTTGTAAATATCCTACTTCCTAACTTCCATCTGTATTCTAAGTCTGTAATTGGAATGCAAATAGAGACTATTTGAACTCACCTGCCTGATGAAAGAGAAGCCCACTTCCCTTCTCGGCTAACGTTAAGTCGTTGGCTAGTCCCCGTGGTTTGTGTTGTAGAAGCTGAGCTGAGGGAGTCGAGGTAAACACTACACACAGACACACGGAGAAAAACGAAGATGAGACAGTCTTCAAGCCTCGTTCTTCCGGGACGAATTCTTTCTTCTGTATTAACTGTGTTTGTAACAGCTGCTTAACTAGATGCCTCTGGAGGGATTTCGCCTTTCATAAAGCCACGGGGTTGACGTCCGTCATCACGCATGCTCCCGTATACCTTTGACGTCAGGTCCCTGCCTCTCGCTCCGCCTTGGAAGAGTAGCTTTGCCAATCAGGAGCAGTTTAGCAATGATCTGGCTCTCCTCCTTCCCCGGTGCCTTCAGCAGTTATTTGTAATAACAATATTTTCTTGCATAAGCTGTTTTTTCTGCCGTTGTACAGAAATTTAACCAGCACGTTTACTGCTACCTAAAAAATACCGTTCTTTCACTCGCCCTCCACTGTGTGTTTAGGTGCATCTATTCGATCACACTGCCATCTTATGGTTGTTTAGTCGCGCTGCCTGTATTGTTCTATATTTACACACTTGGTGGTATAGTTATCCTTACATAACCCAGGTGGCACAAGGTTGAATAACAGGCCCAAACCAGCAAAAGGTAGTGGAAGAAAGTGGTTATTAACAGTAGTTATTGCAAGTAGTTAAGTAAGTATGGTATGTGTACTTTAGTTGAGTGTGTTATTCAGTACATATAAACACCCGATTTTAGCATCTTGTGGCCTACATGTCAATGCCTTTTTTTTCTTCTTTTTTTTTTTGTCGTTTCGGCTTATCCCGTGAGTTCAGGGTCGCCACAGCGGATCATTGTCCGCATAATTATTTGGCACAGTTTTTACTCCGGATGCCTCACAAAGCTTAGACTAAAACAACATTTTGTCACAGAACACCACCACCTAGGGGTAATGAGGAGGTGGACAAGCTGGCGAAGCAAGTTATACAGAAAGATGCAATAGATCTATAAATCCTGTTAGGTGAAGCAGAAATTATAAAAATATTAGGCTATATATTAAAGCAGTAGTGGAGGATGGAAATCAGCAGGTTTTTAAACATTTTCAACTATAATGTTAACACATAGTTAGGTCAAGAAGAGAGCAGGTCTTTCTAACTCACACGTAGATGGGTGCATGGCATTATGGAGTGCCACAGATACAAAGATTCAGCCGGAGACTGATCACAGTCAAGTTCTCCACAGAACACCACAGGAAATGATTTCTGTGGCCATTAAGCTGTTCTGTAAAACGGAGGGGGATTACATGGTCAAAATGGACCATTGTTTTCAATTCATTTATTATTTTTATTTAATTTATGTTTATTCCTCTAGAACGTTTTTTCTTAATTATTGATCAGCAGTTTGTACTTGTACTTGTCTAGTGTCTTGGTTTCCCCATGCGATCAATAAAGTTATTTGAATCTTGAGTCTTGTAAGTAAAGTAAGAGCAAATAAAGGAGGAACTAAGACTAGCCAGAATACAGTTTGATCTCAAAATAATTAAGGGGTGAGTAAACTTTTTTCAGTATTTAGAACAAACAGAATTCGACAGATCGAACATTGTAGAGCAGTGGGAGGCAAATGCTTCTTTTACAATTGTTGCCAACTGCCAGTAAAACCAAGCAGAAGAAGAACAAGAAGAAAAACACCACCGCCATGATATTTGGATAATTCATACACATTGTGAAATACACAAAATATACTGCATCTGAAAAGGTTGCATGATGATTAATGGGAGTTCTACTACACAGACCTGTGAAATATTGGATGCTTTGACTTCTTTGGGCTTCAAAATGTAATATTACATGTCAAAACCGTCTGAGAAGTATAATTGGGAATGTTTTCGTATAAGGAGACAAAGCAACTACAGCTATTAGATAAATGTAGAGTTAAAAGTACATCTTCCTCCTAAAACGAAAATAAAGACTATAGATAAAGTTTTAACTAAATACAGAGATTTAAGATACTGTATGTTTTCAGATACTTTATATAGCTGGTTAAAAAAGAAATGAGAAACTAATTTTTCATGCACAGTATAATTAAATTCTATCCCTTACAATTTGTAAAAAAAATATTTGTGTGTTACATTTGTTTTCGTCAATTACTGATGCATGTCATTTCTGCTGGATATGTTATATTTGTTGACCCCAATGTTTTGCTGTTTTAATATGTCATAGAAGAGGGGAAATGTAGTAAATGTGGTGAATTCAGTAAAAAAAGAGAGACTTCACATCTGTTGACAGCATCTTTAATTTCTGGACATCACAAAGGTCCCACTGTACTATACATATTACTGTGGCACTTAGAGTCAGCATGCTCGTGGATACTAAAGAACCTAAATAAAACCTTAATCCATTATAAACAAACACTTTTAACAGCTCTTTTATTTCTTTACAGTACTGCGCAGACTCACTTTTCCAATTAGACGAGCTAAAAATAATCTGCCAAATACAAAAGAAGGGAAACATCTGAATAACCTATTGAAATTCTGCGAAGCACTGTTAATAAACATGACGTAAAACTAATTAACACAGAGATTCCAAATTCTTCTCCTATTCCATCACTCTGTGCAGCACAGATGAGACAGAGACAACGTAGAATATATAACTATTAACTATACATATATACATACACACTGGTTTCAATCAGTTGTGTAGCAGGTGCAGATATGTACAGTGCCTTCATTACAGGCGCATATGATACAGTCTTAAAATTGTAGTGCAAGCTAATTCCACATTACATATTTGATGACAAACATGCTGTAGTTCATTTGTCTTTTTGTCCCAGCTTTATTGTTTTGTTTCTGTGCTGCTAGTCCAGTGATCAAAAAAATGCTTGAGAAAACAGCAGGTTTGAGTGTATTTGAGAATGTGTGTGTGTGGGTGTGTGTGAGAGAGAGAGAGAGAGAGAGAGAGAGAGAGAGAGAGAGAGAGAGAGAGAGAGAGAGAGAGAGAGAGAGAGAGAGAGAGAGAGAGAGAGAGAGAGAGAGAGAAATGAGGTGTATTAAAGCTAGGATCCATATGTGCTCAAGTCAGTGGATTCTTGTAAGCATCTTCATGTCTTCTGTTTCTTTAGCACACTGAAAAGATGGGGATTTTACCCTGGAAGATCTTCTTCTGTATGTAGCAGTCCTTTTAATCCTAAAGCAGTTGCAAAATACAGCTAACGGAGCGTGGCGAGAAATTAAAAAACTTCTAGTTGCCCTATATTTACCTACATTCTATGTGCCAAGATGTCATGCTTTTTGTGAAGTGTGGGTGAGGTGCATAGGTGTGCTTTCTGTGTGTGTGTGTGTTGTACTCATGGGCAAGTAAAGGAAAACAAGAAAAGCATCCTAATTCCTTATATCACATTCTCAAATAGCTGCATGGAGTTCATGATGTTCTCATCCTGGAAAAAAGATAAAGAAAAGCGTTTATCATTTGATCAGAATTTGAATTGAGCAAAAGCTTAGAACACATCCGAGAAAGCAGGTTTAATAACCTCCTACCCTCCTAGGTAGACTCTATCTGCTTATTACATTAAGAAAAGTCAACATTGATGGATTTGCAATAATATAATTCAACAGTGTTATAAGGATTAGGATGGGCCCCTGGGCACAGACGGGCAATAGACAGACATAGGACCATCAGATTCTCATATTTTATTCACAATAGATCACAAACAACATATCCGATGTTGAAACTGAGACATTTTACCATTTCATGGAAAATATTAGCTCATTTTGAATGTGATGTCAGGAACACATCTCAAAAAAGTTGGAACAGGACGATGTTTACCATTGTGTAGCATCCTCCCTTTTTTTAACAGAAGAGTCTGGAAAGTGAGGAGACTAGTTGCTGGAGTTTAGGAGAGGAATGTTGTCCCATTCTTGTCTGATGCAAGGTTCTGGGTGCTCAATAGACCGGGCCTTTGTTGCCGGATTCTTTGTTTTATGATGCTCCAAATGTTTTCTATTGGTAAAAATTCTGGACTGCAGGAAGCCCAGTTAAGCACCCAGACTCTCCATGGCAAAGCCATGCTGTTGTGATGGATGCAGTATGTGGTTTAGCCTAGTCTTGTTGAAATATGCAGAGCCTTCCCTAAAAGAGACGCCGTCTGAATGGGAACCTATTTTGCGCTTAAACCTGGGATGCCCACGCCATAACAAGCTCGATGGTCCCTTTCCCCTTTAGTCCACAGGACAGGGTTTCCATGGTTTCCCAAAAACAAGTTTCAAAATTTGATTAATCTGACCACAGAACAGTTTTCCGTTCTGCCTCAGACCATTTTAAATGAGCTTTGGCCCAGAGAACACAGTGCCTTTCTGGATCGAGTTCACATATGGCTTCTTCTTTGCATGATACAGCTTTAACTTATATTTGTGGATTGCACAGCCCATGCAGTGATGTCCAGTAGAGAATCATGTCTGTTTTAATGTAGTGCCGCCTGAGGGCCCGAAGATCACATGCATCCTGTTTTGTCCCTTGTGCACAGAGATTCTTCCTGATTCTCCTGATAATATTATATGGTGGGAAAGTGTTGTTTCACAATTTTTAGACGTAGTTTGTCACAGATTGATGAACCTCTGTCCATCTTTACAAATGAGAGGCTCTGCATCTTTGAAATCCTCCTTTTTTTTTGCCAGTTAAACTAATTAGTTGTCAAATGCTCCTCCATTTTTTTTATTTGCAGCAATTACTTTTCCAGAGTTTTGTTGCCCCTCTTGCAACTTTTTTGAGATGTGTTGCTGCTATTAAATTCAGAACGAGCTAATATTTTGGTAAAATGTCTCAGTTTCAACATCTGATTTCACATCTCTTTATGTTTTATTGTAATAAAATATGGGTTAATGAGATTTGCTAATCTGTAGTAGTGATGTAGTTTCACTTTGGTCAGGTTATTTTTACTTTTGTATAAGCTCTGTGACTCAAACACATGCTGATGTGGTTATAAGGTAACACTTTCTAAGTATTTGTCACTCCTGATCTCTTTGACAAGTACTCAGGGCCCCTGGGTTTGTGCCCAATAGGCCTGAGATCCAGTCACTGCAATAGCTAAATAAAGGACAGAATTTCCTGTTCAATTCAGTAGAAATTAAAAGAGAAATAGGGACCATTAAAGCACATTTATCTTTGAAACACAGCAGCAACAGCAATGATAGAACCAAGAGTAGTTTGAGCAAAGAGTTTCTAACACACTGAATTTGGGGTGGTTGCTGACTTTCCTCAATCGATGATGGAGTTAATGTAACTATTACCTTAGAAAACATGTTTGTTCAGCTGTAGCCTAATGTGGGCAAAGTGCTGTTGGCAGATGCAGCAGCAAATTAAATCAATAATTGTAACCTTGTTCAACCCAGTAATAATGATGTTGGTGATTTGCAGTTAAAATAGTGTTATAAACGCTAAATCTTAGATATTTAAGTTAAAGTTTAGCTAAATAGTATTTAATGACAATATTTTAACACACGCTTAATGTAAACACGGAACTGCTAATGAAACCAGTTAAAGCCATATTGTATGCAGCTATATTCAAAACTCAAATCTGTTTTATAAGACTAGTCCAAAAGTTAAACATGGTGACAGAAATGTCAGTTTTTTAACTAAAGTTGTTTTGCAAAGATGTTTTCATATTTTTACCTAAGTAAATAATATTTCCACCACCACTTTTTGTAGGTTAGTGGTATCCTGTTTTAAAGTAATGTACAGTACTGTAAAAAGAAAAGTAGTAGTTTACTTGCTAAAGCACTTTTAAATGTGGAATAGGTTGTTTGGTTTAAGGGGAACAGAGTAATCGATTTGTAGCAATGTAACACACATATAACCACATCCAGATTTGTGTTTTTTTGATAGTTTGAAGCTATGCTCTTATATTTGAGATCTTTGGCACAATTACTACTTTTGTAATTTGTGAAATATGATATGTTAACAAGACAATTACCAAAGTTTTTTTAATATAAAAATGTACAGGTTTTTATATAAAAGATAAAAGATATAAACCTTTTTCCCACTTTGATCTGTTTCGGAGTTCTGTTAGTACAGCTGTTAGTATTGCAGCAGATTTGTTGCCCAATATTTAAGTAAACATACAGATGATCTCAATCTTAATATTTACTCTAACTTTGTAGAAAACAGTTCTTGAAAGAAGGCAAAAGTCAGATATTTGCTGAATGTTATCTAATGTTAGCTATGCCTGCATGATGAGCTATTTTAGGAAAAAAAAAAACAATCATACTTTGTTTGGTATTTTATCTAACACTAGTAAATAGAAAACACGGAAATGTTTAGAGGGTGCAATTCAAATTTAAATACCATCAAACAAGGTGTTTTTTAAACAATATTTGCATATTTGGGTTATGTGTTGTTTAGCTGTAGTTCAGCAGACTCATGATAAGCCTGCAAATGTGTGGTTGGCTTTTAACACATGCCCATATTTATCAGTCTTCTCAGAAAAATGCCCTGAAGTTGCACTTTTGCTGGGTGTGAGAGATAAAACACATTTAACAAGTTACTTCCGCCTGCTTGCAGTCATGCCTAAAAGCAACTTTTGAGTCATCACATCTATGCTGAGTCAAGAAATATGACATGATTTTCCCAACACTTTCAATAGTTTACAAGAAATCAATGCCAATTTATTTAGTGATGTTACTTTGGAAGATCATATAAGATGTTTTATTTGTGCAAAATCAATAATTGTAAATATATATGATTTCTAAATATTGGATTAGAGTGAAACCTAATAGACATGAAAATGATGCTGAGCAAGGAACATTTTATACCACATTAATTAAGTGCAGACAGTGAAGAACGAGTGGTGTCACACCCTTATTGACAATCTATTCTTACTTGTACTACTTCAGCTAATGAAATATGACTATTATTATCATTATTATTATGAAAATCACACAGAAAAAAAGTACAGGTGCTAAGGTGGTTTTGGTTTTGCCAGTGCAGCACCTGTTTGTGGATTTTTTTTTAAGTGAGTGGTGCTGGATAGAAAGAAGTGATTCACCTTCTGACAGGTCTCAATAAACTCTTCAATAGTCACTACACCGTCCCGATTTTTGTCCATTTTCTGCAGGAAAAAGAAAATTATGTAAAAAAAATAAAAAATAAAGAAAAATCTGTAAGAACATCTTCAGGGAAGATTTGTGTGCAACCTGAAAGAACTTGTCCACATGTTCAGATGGAGCATCATCTCTAACACAGGGGTAGGTGTACCTCCCCATCATGTCGTAGATTGACTTCATGATTGCCAACATCTCCTGAGGAGAACAGGAAAGAACCAAAGTTCAAACAATAATTTATTGCTTTTCATCCACTGTGACTAGATTCTAATTGTACATTATACCACGTGTAAATAAGACTTACTTTGCAAACACGAACAAGAAAAGATTAAGCATGAACAATGCAGCACCTCTCAGACCAATCAGAAAGTCACAATATTACTTTGGTTTCACCCTAAATTAATATTACATTACCCAAAATGTAGTTCATAAAAACCAACATGTGTCATTTCTGAGGTTTGGCAAATTATAGGTCACATACATGTGATCATACTGTATGTGATGTAATCTTAATTTAACAATTTCCACAATGGACGTTCTAGATTTGAAACATGATAAATGGAAAGAGAAACTAACACATCATTCCAAGCAGGTGCACAGTACCTGCATATAGTCGGATTTTTTAATTGTTACTTTAAAGGAGTATGTTTTCCTACAAAATCCATCTTTGATTAGCTTCAACAAATTAGTGGTGGCATTTAAAAAAAAGGAAAATGTGGAAGTGATTTTGATTATGATGTTACCAGGAATCAATCTTTACAACAAAGTTGATGTAATGTTCACCCCCACAAAAAGTGCTTTAAATGCAACACATAATAAACTTAATTCATGTAAAAACTGAGTTCCATAATAACTGAATTTGAAGTAATATATGAGCTCTTTACTGTAGTTTGTGTGTGACTGCCTGTGCACTAATTCAAAGGCAATAAAAAAATATTGCGGGGATAATTTGAAATATGACATCTGCCTGTGTTTACAGACAAAAAAAAAACAGTTTACACACACACACACACACACACACACACACACACACACACACACACACACACACACACACACACACACACACACACACACACACACACACACACACACACACACACACACACACACACACACACACACACACACCTCTTTAGTGATGTAGCCATCCTTATTAATATCATAGAGGTTAAAGGCCCAGTTGAGCTTCTCAGTGACTGAACCTCTGAGCAACACCGACAGGCCGATGACAAAGTCCTCAAATCGGATCGAACCATTTCTGTCAATGTCAAATGCGTTGAACAGGAAGTGAGCATAGGTGGTGGCGTCTGTGAACAAAAGGAGTCAGTCATAGATTAACTGGGCTGTGATTTTCCAAAGGACCTAGTAAAAATTGACAGAAAAGACAGAAAATTATTAGAGTGGATAGGAGGGCTGGACCTTATGTTTGAGTCCCAGTGGTTTTATTACTTGCTTTGGACCTTTCCCTCTAATTTCCTCGTCTAACTCTGCTTAGGCTCAATTAGTTATTATAACAATGTTATTGCCTAAATTGTACAATAAGACTGTGTTTTCTTGCCTCTCTAAATAAACAATTTGCACCAATATTACTGGATGAGCAAACAGTGCACATTTAGCTTCAGCATTATAATATTTGAATAAAATGGTTTGGTTGAGATAAGCATGAATTATAGTGTAGCGTAAGTCTATTAACTTTACAACAGATGTAGGCGGGGGAAAAAAGTGTGCTCTTTGGAGAGGTAATGTTAAATCCCTGCTGATTGGCTAATAGGTAAATGACTGTACAGATTGTGGCAGAGTGTCGCAGATAGTATAAGTGGATCATAGGGAGGGAGGGCTGGGTGGAGCAGAGTAGATTGATTTGCATGTATTAAAGTAGAAGATCTGTACACTTCTTTCTGCACTGTGATAATCTATACTCTTAAGTGTCTCTTGCAAATCTTGCAAAAAAACATGCAAAATTTGTCAAGAAAAAAGCATTTGGTTTAAAAAAAAACCTTTAGTAACCATTAATTGGACCAACCCTCCCTTTGTTTCTGACCCCACTTATAATTTCCACACAGCCCCTAAGAGGGGAGATTGTTTTAAAGTCTAACCTCCTTGGGGAAAAAACTGAGAATAGATGGACTTAAATGTCTCCTCATCAACCATCCCGCTGGGACACTCCTGCTCAAAGAAAAAAAGAAAAAGAGAAATATAATTTAGGATAATCAAGTTTATAAAGCAAAATAATGGTAGCAAATGAATAAACACCATCTCAGCTCTCAAACATACATTCTTGAAGCCTCGATAGAGAGACTGAAGCTCCTTCCTGGTGAACTTTGTCTGAGTCTGAAGCTGATCCAGCCCCTCCGGCTGGTGACGGACCGTCGACAACTCCAAATCACTGTCGCTGCTGTCTGTTGGAGAAACAGAGAAAGAGAGAGAAAGGGGTGGATAGACAGACAGGAAAGGAAAAAAGGAAGCAGGATGAGGCAGACATTGAGTGTGTGGATGCAGGTCCAGGAATGGGTGGGATCACACATTCAACAGGGTGTATTTTTTTATTACAGAGAAGGAGAAGAAACGTGCGAGTGTAAAAGAGAGAGGAGCAAAATGCAAGTGAACGAGGGAGTTAAAAAGACGGGAAGGTACTTTCTTTATGGCAGAAATGTCACCAAACAGGTTTTGGGCTTTAAAGAAAAGCCACTGCAGAAAGTCTGAATTTCATAAATTCAATTGCTTTTTAACTCACAGGGCAAATCACAATGTAATGAGGCTTTTCTGGTCACACACTAAGAGAAAGCACTGCACGACTGGGAGAAAGAAAACATTCAAGAAAGGAGGGAAGTTTTCTCAAAGTATACTTGGGTTTCTACTGTTATCATACTCACCATCTTCAGACAGAGAGAACAGAGGAGGAGGGGTGTTGACACCAATGGATGGAGTAAAAGAGTAAATGGAGAATAGTGGGAGAAGGATAGTAAGAGGAAGAAAAAAAAAGGAAAAAAAGAAAACAAGTCAAATCAGATCAGAGTGGTTTATATGATGGTTCCTGAGCAGTTATATTATGGTAAAACATCCACAGAGCAGAGCAATACAATACCCTGTAAAACAAATACACTGAAAACTCTGCCTTTAGGGTTCAGATAAAACAATCAGATGGTGGAGCTCAGAAGGAAATGGCAGGAGCTGACCTCTGACCTTGTGACCACCAGATCCCACTGAGAAAATTATTCAAATCAAAAGTAGGTCTCCCCTGTTGGTCTAACCCGAGCCCAAGTTTATGCTGATTATTAACCTGTTTAATGTTTCAGTTGAAAGGCTTATGGTAGATCATGTTCACACTGAAGTGAGCGACATGTCTGACATGTCATATAGACCTGACTGACACATTGGCTCTGGGTCAGTTTTATCAGCTGGTGTCAGATAAATTGCAAAAGATAAATTGCAAATAAGTTGAAAATATTGTTTATAATGGCCATTAAGTGAGAAGAGTGCTTGAATTGAGTGATTTCATGTTTTTTTAATAGTTCTACAGTATTAAGGACATTAACAACAGCATAATTTTCTCTCTTATCTGACAGCTGCTGAGGTTACTCAATTAGTTTTCCAGAATCCTTCCTAATGCCAGAAGAAAATAAGCTAATGAGCCATTAACGTATACAGAGGCATTATACTCAGTCTTACTCATATACAGAATAATTTAATGGCAAATTATATTTTCTTACATCTCCAGACAATTATTGTACAGTGATTGGTAGCACTTATGCTTTCTCTGAAGATATTATACCACTAGTTTCCCCAAAGATTTTAAAGCTGAGACACAGAAACCTTTTCAGAACATTCATCCCTTTAGCTCATGTCTTTAGTGAGTTGACAAAAAATATTAGACCATCAGCAAACACACTATAAAACAAACACGTGCCCACTGACAACAGCAAATATAACCCCAATTCCTTTTTGATTTGCAGCAATTACTTCCAACTTTTTCAAGATGTGTTGCTGACATCAAATTCAAAAAGAGCTAATATTTTCCATGAAATGGTAACATATCTCAGTTACAACATCTGATATGTTGTTTATGTTCTATTTTGAATCAAATATGGGTTTATGAAAATTGCAAATTTTATTTACGTTTTACACATTGTTCCAACTTTTTCGGAATTGGGGTTACCTTAATAATATTAATAATAACAAACAGTATGTTGTTATTGTAGGACTCACATACAAATAGATGTGGTTTTTCAAGATCAGACATTTTGATATCAAGTATAATTTTTGCAACTTCCTATAGAACTTCCTTTTAATCTTCTGTTGTATTTCTTTCAAAATCTATTTGTTGTTGTAAACTAATTACATAACATAAATGTGGCCAACATTCTAGGGTATTGAAACATTGAACATTGATGGTTTTGGTTGTTTCTTAGGGTTTGGTGATGTCCACCCACCATTCTTTAACGAGTTTTCCAATCCTTGATTAATAAAGAAACCACTTTTGTGCATTTTGTATCTTTTATGTAAGCTCCTCACAACTAAAGGATAGATTGTGAGACTAATCCTCCTACTCATCCCGTTAGGTATAATTATCCAGACTTTCACAAAGGTCTACAAGAGGATTGGAGTTCAAAAACAGACAAGCAACAAAACGAAAACATCCTTTAGCCCCCTCGCTGCATGTCCGCCGCGTCCTACTCCTCCTCACTGCCCCTGTCCCATGTTGCCTCACCGGTCTCAGTGATGTCGATCAAGCCAAGCAGATGCATCAGTTTGAGGAACATAATCACCAAGCAGACGATGCCAACTGTCTGAAGTCCCTCCGTCTCCCATCTCACACTCATCTTCCCCTCTTCTTCTATCTTGTCTTCCACGGTCCCTTTCTTGCCTTTTCCCCACTACTACATTATTGTGCGTACTACACACCTTTTCATCAGTTCATCAGTCTCTGAAACAGTGTCACTCACTCATCACTCTGTCTTCCCCCCCTGCAGCTTCTGTTACTGTATTTAGCACTCCTCTCCTGCCTTTTTAATTGACTGTCTTTTCCCAGTGTTCTCCTTCACACAAAAGCATCTTTCATGACATTCTCTACAACTAAATGCAGGTCCTCTATTAAGGTCAAGTGGATTTGATTATTGCTGTAAAAATACATCTATAAAAAGCGGGAGTAAAAAAAATCCCCTCCAAAAATGCTGACCACCATGTTAATCCATGGGAAATCCAATCAGATAGAGAGCAAGCTTAGGTGCTCTCACATCACACATGTAGTTTATTTTTTTTGGCATAAATTTGGTTTGGGATTCCTCCAATGAATAATCCCTCTGGTTTGGTGACAAAAACCTCATCCAAGACCCAGACGACATGTATCAGCTGAGCACGACAAAACAATTGATGCTCTGCAGCGTCCTCCTCTCTATCCTCCCTCCACCTCACATCTTCACTTCAGCAAATTAACCTGTGAACTCCTGAGGAACCAGAGAAAAGCAAAAATCCCCCCAATTACAATCAAATGACAACAAATACCTCACATAATCAAATATTGCAGCTCTAAATAGACAACACTAGCATTTTTTAAATTTTATTATTTTTGCTAAATGTCACACTGGAAACAAAAAGCCCTTAAGGAACCAAAGATAACTGATGCAAAGGTTTACAGGTGTCCTGAATCCCGTTTTACAGCTCCACTTTCTAATTGTTCTCCTCGCTCTCCTGGGGTCTCTAACACAGATTTAATAGTGCATTACCTCAGCAGAGTCCTGTCAAATACTCATTCTCAAACAGTGAGAAAATGCTCCCAGAGGCCCTGTGACACTTCAAATCTCATTTCATTGTCTCATTTTGGACAATTTGCTGCTTCCCTCTAGTGGAAAAACATGAAACAACGGAGACAAGATACCAGAACAAGAGTTGTTTTTTCATTAACTGAAAATAAAATGCATCTTCTTATGCACTTAAATCTATATTTAAAAAAAAAAAAAGCTTCCTTTTCGCTCTTTCTCGCACTTGAATCTCTGATTTTTGCTTGCCTTGTACCGCACTTGTAAGTTGCTTTGGATAAAAGCGTCTGCTAAATGACTAAAAGTAAATGTAAATGAACAGATTACTTCCTAGAGATTTAAATTATAATCAAAGTTCTTTGCTCTGTTGTTATGATGTTCTTACATATAATATGTGAAATATTTACCCAAAGAAAAGACTTTATTGTATAAAAAGATATCTGTCACTACAGCATGTATCACAATAAATGTTTATATTTTTATCTCTCAAGTGTTAAAAATAAAAAGGATGAAAAAATAAATATGTGTTTTTGTTATATTCTTAGCAGTAGTGTAGGTCCACATATACTGTATATGGACAATCAGTATCTTCTTAAATGTCAGCTTTGATTAAAGGATTTGGTTAAGAATTTTGGAAGAACTGTGTAGGAATTAAAATATGAAACTATTTTTGTTCACAGATCCCCAATTTCACTAGCTCAAAAAAATATATTTTTTGAGTTTAGCATAATCATATATTAACATTTTGGTTAATACCCAATGCTTAGTGGTGATGCTCTGCCAGCTCTTCACTGTTATTTTTAGTTCTTTCTTGATTTGTTTTACCTTCAGCCAGTGACATGGACATTCGATTGGCTTCAGGTGACTGACATGGCCAAGGATTAGCAGTCAAGTAATAAACTGACACTTTAATTTAGAATTGTTGTCTGTGCAAATACTCCAGAGTTACTAAAATCCGGGATTCCTACACTTTTCATACAAATAGTCTATGCAGTTTAAACTAATCTTGGTTGCTTCATGTGTGAGGGGAAAAGGTAAAGGGAACATGTCGTCCTCATCCCCAGAGAAATTAGAACTTTTCTTACAGACAGGTAGCACTAAGGATAGTTTGGAGTGAGGAAATATTTCTTTCACTGTGATATGTAGAAACACCTCTCACTAGCTGATACATTATATGTTTGTTCGGAACATCCAACATGAAATTTAAATATGTAATTTTTGAAACCGGGTGACACCCTCATTCTGATAATTAGAATGTTATAAATACTCTGTTACATGATCTAAAACCCATTCGAAAACATGGAAATAGATGGAAGCAAATAAGACCACTAATTTACCTCCCATCTCCCTGTGCAGCGTATTGATGTTACGGACTAAAATATCCTGCGCGAGAGTCAAATGTGGAGTAAAAATACCAGATACTGGTATCAGAGAGCCTCAGGAAAAGGCTCATGCATCTCTAAAGCCAAGGCTACCTTTGGCATTGATCTCATCCCAAAATAGGACCAAGGTAGAACCCACAACTGACATCAGAGACTAAAAAAACTTAAAAAAACAATCAAAGACTATGTTTTGATTTGAGATCAGATCGTTAAACGGGACTATTCACAAACATAAGCACAAACATACACACATCCACACAGGAAGTGTGAAGGTACGTATTTGTTTTGTAGTGCAACATTAAAGGCTCTTTTCTTGAGTGCTGATGACATCAATAATGCAACAAATTAGCTATTAAACCTTAATAGCCAGCTACTGATAAATGATGTTTAATGTACTCCTGATGCTAAATGTAGAATATCTGCCTTCACAGTTTTAAAGCAAATTTCTGTTTTAACACTGTAAAACACTTAAATAATAATGTGGCTGATATGGTTTTACCCATATAAGAAAACAAATAATATCCTACAGTATAAACTCCATACTCAAGTAAAAAGTAGAAAAAGTATTGGCCTACAAATATTTTTCACTACATGGTACCACTTTGCATCTTTTACTCAAGTAAAAGTAATAAGTGGATTATCTACATTTTGCATTAGTAAAAAATCTAAATTACTCCACTATGTATTTTAAACAATCCTGATTATGGTAATTATGGCATGCAGATCTTATTTTTAACAGGTGTTTAACCTATAATTATACATCAGCATTTATTAGTTCACAATATGTTTACTAAAAAAACATAATATTTTCACCAACAGGTGGTATAAATGTTGGACTTTCATTGCATGTCATGGCCTCATCTGCCCCCTCAAGCGTCCTGTCTATAAAGGTCCATGGTTGGATTAGGATGGACTTCAAAAGTACAGTGTTGTCTTAAAAACTGAGATCCTATTAAAAATATGTGCTATTTTTGTAAACCTGGAAACTATCAGGAGGGTTTAGAGAAATAAGAATTTAGTGGTGTTACATAAAATAAAGAAATATCTAGGAAACTGCACTTAAAATGTTGAGTTGTATCCATTGGAGCATGTGTTTTAATTTGATCCATTCATCACAAGCTTGTTAACGTAAATCAACCTTCAACCATTGTTCTCCTATAAAAAAAAGCTTTGTGCCTAAAATTCCAACATTCAATTTATTAAATATGATGCGTTACTAGCACAAAATATATGAAGTAGGTAATAGTAGTTTCAACTACAACATAACGATACCTAATAAAGTATCAAACGTGAAAGTAGTTAATATACATCAGAATGAGAGGGGTTTAGTATTACAGTATTATATACTTTATCACTGGAAATATAACACATGCATAAATGTTAAAGGACATCTTGCTAATGATACTTTTGTACATTGACTAAAGTTATATATTAAGTGCAGGACAAGAATAGTTTTACCTTGTAGTATTTCTACAAAAAACTACTTCTTCCAGTACTGCTCATATTTGAGTTAACAAACTAAACTTCGAAGCTATTCAATTTATAAACTACAGAACATTTAATCATTTTAAAGGTGAAATCAGAGTTTGAAAATGAACTTTAAAAAAATGACAGTAGTAGTGAAGTAATATACATTTGTATATACTGGAAATACGCAGTCAAAGAAAATGTACCACAGTATACTAAAGTTAACATGAAGACGCTGAAGCGGGTGAGATAATGAAACTGCAGATGCTAAATTAGTTCCACTGGGAGATGACGAAGGAGTGAAGATGAAGACATGTGATGAGAATTTTGGAGGCTACTGAGGGATGGCCAGTGTCCTTCATGGTCCTGGAGGAGTACTCCAGGCTCCATATTTAGGCGGCCTTAGAGAATGCCTGTTCAATACTGCATGTATAATTGATGTGGCGTAATGCTAAACCAGGGTGTAGGCCCTGCCACAGAGGGGGGAGGAGGGATGAGGGCAATATTGGGGAAACTGAAGATTGAAGAGATTGAGAGGAGTGATAAATTATGAAAGGACATCACTGGTGTTTTTGTTGTATTTATTACTCATGATGCCGAACTGTATGAGAAGCACTAATGTTCCGACTGGAGCCTTCCTGCTGTAATTGTCTTGGCACGCTGACGGCAGGGCATTCTGACTCGCTGGCCTTCAGCCTAAAAAGTCTAATCAAAGGGAGCTGTATCATTCGAAGAGCCATATCTGATGTCTCTCTTACAGTCCTAAATGTACACAGTCTACCAAGGTTTTATGCAAGCAACTCAAACATCCCATTAACCTTTTCCACTCAGATGCTGATCTTCAGTGTTGTATTGTGATTCTCCAATACTGAATTTACAACTATCACAGTATTTCAGTTTTACTTTATTTGATGATCTCTGGAGCAGGAACACTGTCTACTCATAAAACAACTAGCCACGCCTTATTTATTTTGTTTAAAATGTTGTACATTGTCCATCATGACTGCTATTAGCAGTGTATGTCAAAAGGCAACTGTTGACTGTTGGCCAGATGGTCAATTAGTCCATAAAACTATGCAACTATGCCTCATGTCTGTTTTATTTAGTTTTCTCATGTTGTGCCTGTACTCTACTTCACATTTGTCTCTGCGTATAAAGCACTTTGTTACTTCCGAACTAAACAGTGAAATATAAACATTTTGTGTACTTTAATATTTTTGACTTGAACAGACCAGTAGAGGTTTTCTGACCCTTTACTATCAATATTACAATATATTATTATTAAAAAAACATGCAAAAGTACAAAAGCAGCTCAGCAAAATAGCCCTTATAACAATGTATTATTGTTATTGGGACAACATTGATAGTGTATGTACTGGATCTGATGAAGGTGTGGTTTGTTAAAACTATCACAATAGTTAGCATAATTTATAATCAACAAAACCACTAGAACATCAATTAGACAAAAAAAATGTAAACTAATAAAATGTGTTTTTTCCTTTGTGTACATTATTCTTCAGTTTCTCCTTTTTGCATATGTGTGATTAAAATATTGACTATTTCTTGCATAAACCAACTGCCAGATGTGTTTATGAGGAGGCAAGTGTCTAGTGTGTGAAAGCCTTGCATTGGTTGGCTGAGAAACACAAAAACATTTTATTTTACTCTTTGTGGAGTAAAAAGAAGAGCCCTGTGTTTTACTTGGCTATGTGACAATGCATTTTTCAGATAATCTAGAAAGGTCAACTTTAGGAAAACTGAAAGAAAGCAGGTCAGCTGAAGGAAAATGTAATATTTTAGTATTTTACCAAATTTGGTAATACACCAACAATAGGTTTGGATATTTAAAAACTAAAGGGTTAACTAGAAGGTTAGCACCTCAATTAACATTTTCCTTTACATTCATATTTATTCATTTAGTAGACACACCTTTTCTAATTTACATTTATGAGCAGTGACATTACATCTTACAAGCTGTTGTAAATGTGTAGTAGTGTGTCTATGAACAACTATAACTCTGTGGAGGCTGGTAGATTATGAATGACATTACAGTAAACCTCAGTTGTCAGGGTGTAAGTTATGAATCCTGTGCATAAATAAATGCTTTATGCCCATAGTGTGTTTGTGTAAATGTTTATATAGTGCTTAAAAAGTATAAGTACTATATAAACATATATAGCAGGGGAGTTACAGTAAAGTGAAGCAGTGAGTCATCCTCAGTGTACTTGACAGAGAACAGTGGAACCAAACTGCAGGTGGCGGTTAGTGAGTACAGGGGCCTCAGCAGGGCCCTTACCTTCAAACGAGGACATGGGCTCCAAGATGCCAAACTGCTTGAGAACTGCCATGAAAAGGATGATGACCACGCCGATGGCAAACAGCTCCATGCCCTGGATCCCCATGACTTCAGGACAAGGAGGGAGGCTACTCCAGGGCAAGATTGCACGAGAAGGCCTGGCCCCAGGGAGAGTTAAAGGGAAGCCTGGGCCGGCCTGAGTAATGCTGGGCCAGGCTACTCAACAACAAGTGTTTTCAATAGAGGTGAGCCAAGAAATGACAGGAATCAGTCTGGTTGGTGTGAGACTGCATGAGTTTGTTTCCAGACCCGGGAGAAAGCATGAGAACCAGACCAGCACGCTGGATGAAGGCTGCTCTAATGTCAACACCAATGCTGAAGTGGAAAATATGTGGAAGCCGACATATATGGAAAACCTCTTTCTCTAGACCCATGAGGGAAAATGGGGGTTGTGTCATGAGCCATTTGTTACAGTGCATTAAAGGAGACATTTAGAATCGTTTTCCAGACTTTCCTCCTGCTCGCACTTTCAGGAGCTCAGACTGGCGAAGACACAAGTTACTGCTCATGCTCTTAATCCAAACAGCTGTTATAAGTCCTCACACCAAAATTTTACACTCATAAATCACATCTTGGTTTTAGATAAAAATGTCTTTCGGGGAAAGCAAAGAATTTAGCGCTGCCTCAGTGTACATTTTCATACTTTTGCTCCCCTCAGGGAGAAGAAAGTCTGGTTCAATGCAACAAACCTTTTGAAATACAGAGAACAAAACATAAAGGACTCAAGCCCTGTCATCTTCCATGCCATGTAATGGCAAAACATTAGCGATAATAAATAAATTACCCCATTATACGCACCAAACGCACAAGCAATTTCTGAAACCTCAGTTCTGAAACAAAAACATGCTGTAAATACTGTGAAATGCGCAGCAGTTTCTAGTCTGAGCAGCAGCTGCTCGCCATAATTAATATGAGACGAAATGGGCAAAAAAATAAAGAACTGGTTAGAACAAGGCTGTTGTGCTCAAATAATTTAAAAAACCGATCAAGCGTTTGATTGTGAGAAAGAGTTACTACTGTTTCGGCTTTCTCCTGCTGTATTTCTCTTAAAACCATCAGTAATCCTCAGGACCACCAAACACCTTCTTCTAAATTTTTACATTTAGGCTCGGTGGTGTTGTTCCATCTTATTCCGTCCACTTTACTGATCTCCAAAGTCAGGTCCAGATATGGAAGAGTATGGCTCTGAAGACAAGGCACTTAGTGCAGCTACAGCAGCGTCCAGGGAGGGAAATCCTGAGAAACTGAGCTGAAGAGCTGTGGGAAAAGAAACCTCCTCCCTCGCCGTCTACCTCCTCTGCACATATTTTTCCATCACTCCCCGCTCTCTGCAGCTTCAGGATTTAACTGTTGCTGCTTCTAGTTGCAACTTTTCGCTCCAGCTGAGTGTCTTTTCCACCTTAAACCTTCAACCCACTCTCCCTCTTCTGGATTCCACTTACTCCACTGCACTCCTCTTTTCTCTGTCTGTCCATCTGATTCGCATTTACGCCCCAGTGTGCCTCCTCCTCCTCCCTCCATTTCCCTTGTCATAACTTTGGCCAACCACAGACTTTCTCTATCTTTCTGCTTAGCTTCCTCTTTCCTCTACAAACTGTCCCTTCTGTCTTTGCCTCATGCAGCTCTTGACTTTTCCTTAGTCACCCTGAGGTGGGTTTAGAAATGTTTTAATGGGTGGGCCAGACTGCAGCACAGCTATACAGTAGAAAAGCACATTTGTAAAAAGTTCTTAGTAAAGAATGCAAACATAGAAAGAAATGTTATATTAAGATAACATCACTAAATAAGATACTGAGAAAACAGACCCCTAAAAGAGAGACAAGACCTGCACTTAAAAAGACAGTTATGCATCTTGTTTTCATTATTTTGCATATCTTTTTGATTGATTTGCATAATTTTGCATCCATTTGTATTTCAGGGGTTCCTATATTTATAATCAGTCTTTAATACAAGCATGTAAACACTATCACTGTCCCCCTCTTGCTAATGTAAATGGTAAATGGCCGGCACTTGTCTGGCGCTTTTCTACCTATTGGTGGATAATTTGGAGCCTGTCCCACTTTTTGGACATTTCTCTGTCCCTGTCTCTGTTAATGTTTTTATTAATACATTCATTTGTCATTTACAAAAACAAAAGCTATGCATTATAGCAGACTTAGCTACAAGCTCATTTTTATCTTCTGTCCTCTGGGAGACACAAAACCTTAATATATTTATTAAGCAAATACTAAATGTACTAAGCAACTGAACAAGATAGAGGAAAACAGTCAAACTTATTGGTGAAATAACTTGTTTTAAATATTTTGTGTATAGCTTACCATTTTTACACCACTCACAACAAATGGTTTATAACCACTTCTAGAAGAAGTTACAAAAACAGTACAAATTGTACTGGCATTGTTCACAATATGGCGTCTTCCTGTTGACTCATTCGCTAAGCCGAACAGCCAACAGCAGTGTCACTCCCTGAAGGGTGTAGTTGCAGACCTACGCCGATCAACATGTCAAATCAACAACAAAGCTGCCACTGGGTTCTCACTAATGCCAACGGCGTGTGATACACTGCAAAGCTGAGGCAGAGACACTTCCCCACATCCCGACGCTGGCTCACGGCAAACGGACAGCTAGCTGTGTCCCGGCCTTTAAGCCCCTCTGCTTTCACCTGTTTTTATTTTCTCTGTGAACTACTGACTGTGTCTCAGTGATGAAGAACCCTGTAGAAGAAGGGCTATACATAAAATTCCCAGAATTCCCAGAATTTGTGCAACAGTTTGTCATAGCTATAATGGAAAAATATTATTAGACTGTGTGAGCATGTGTATGAATGTGGTTTTGTTTAGCAGGTCAAAAGAGGATAACTGATGACTCTGCACTTGCTAATGCATCAGGATAAGATGCAGGGAATGGAGGTGTGTGTGTGTGTCCACGTGTGAGTGTGTGTGTGTGTGTGCATTAATGCATTGACTTGAGATACAGTAGGAGACACAGATGGGAGGCCAGAGTGAGAGCGATCAATATCTTTCTGGTGAGGTGGTGGTGATTGTGGAGCTTCCCCACTTTTTTCTGTTTCTGAGAAATTACCAGAAAAGTTTAAAAGTCTAAACCATCCTTTATTAAATCACAAATCTAGTTTCACTCTCTACTGTTGTTATTTCTTTATAAGTTAGAATCTGTGGTGTCCATCTTTAGAGAGCATCCACCAACCTGAAGGTCAAATTTACCTTTCACTCACCACTTTGTGTAGAAGAGGAATTCCCACATGAAAAACACACAAACACACCATCTATGTAGGTTCATTGATGGTTAAGGGAGGAATATGTGCATTTGTGTCTCTTGCATATCAATACTAGTGTAGCAAGTTTGTGCCGTCTCCTGCGTGTATGTGTGTAGTGGTTCCTCTGGGCAGGCCATTAGGAGGCTAACAGGTTTTTAAAAGGTTGGCTTGGCGCTGCCTGCTGACACAACAGTCAGTAAATAGGGAAAGAATATCCAGACTGTTTCCTCTCAGTCTGACACATCAGCAAAAATCACCTCAGTCTTCACCACATTTGGAGAGGAAGTCACGCGGACATGACACTAATGTGTGTAGAGGTATTGTATAGGTAATAATTCTATATCCTGTGGTTTATTGTTCACTTATGAAAGTACTAATGAATTCAACCTGCAGCCCATTCATGACAGCATTTCATTCTTGTCTGGTGATTCAAATATTCTCCAGAGGTGGAAGAAGTATTAAAGAATTTTCAGTACTACTTTTCGAATCCCACAGAGATACTTAGGTCTCCCAAAGAAAACTACTTAAACTAATTCATAATGCAGCAGTAAAGATGTTCAGTAAAACAAGAAATTTGAAACACATTAAACCCTCTCTTCACACTAGCTCTGAATCAATTTTAGACTTTAAACAGTTTCTTGTTTTTAAATCAGTCTCTGGGTTTGAGTCTAAATACATTTGTCAGCTGCTAATTTACTACATTCTGTTACTGGAATTTCTTACCTGTAAATCTACGATGAGCCCAAAATGTTTCTTCACAATTATTTGCTAGTGTTTGTCATCTTTATGATGTGTTTATACCCTTGTTTTCTATATGTGTTTGCATAATTTTACCACATATTTGTCCACATGTTCTATTGGTGTTATAGTTTATTATTTTCTTCTGTGCTATCTAAATGATTGGCTGTGCCCCACCTACAGAGGTAGCAATACGTTCTCTACTACAAGCAAAATTCCTGCATTTCAAAGACTACTGTAAATATAACACTATCAAATATTCAATTATTCGATTATTATTACAAATGCATGTAGGCAGTATCTTAACGTTGCAGGTGGTTGAGGTGGAGCTAAAATTAGCTATGTTATATCTACTACTTTTGAGTTGTTTGGGTTATTGCAATGTATTAACATTTTACAAACTTCTTATCTAAGAAAATTTACTGCTCTTCAATAAACGTTCTGGAGACTAAAGTAGAAGAATATTCACCTGAATTACAAGTGGCCCTTTACTGCAATGCAGTACTTGTTACATCACCATTTGTATATTTATGTGTAAACCCTTCTGTTAACAAGTGAAGAAGAAATTCGTAGTGTTATTTAATAATGGAAGATGAAAGATATGACTGACCCTAATGTTATCATATTAAAAGGATGTTTTTCAAATATAAATATATATTGTGGTTTAGCACATATTTCTAAAAACAAATTTAAAATGATCAAATTAACACTTAATGCTCTTAACTTTGCCACTACTGTTGTTACTTTAAATGGCAGTTAATTATAACGTAGACAACATGATATGACATCATTACAATGATTTATTAACTTTAATTCATTCACTAATTGTGAATAAACAATAGATTTTAATTATTATTCAATTACTAAATAATTTAATTAGAGGAAGCAAAATAATAAATGAAGAAATTAGTGATCAGCAGAGAGAGTGAAGAAGTGAAATAGACAAGAGAAATGAAGATAATTGTCTGCAGGTGAAACCATACGAGCGCTTACCTGAGCGATGATACCTGGCTGCACTGTGGCCACAGTGAGAGAGGCAGCTGGGCCGAGAGAGGCGCCTCCTGGCCTCTACAGAGAGAGCGGCCATCACAGCTCCCATAATGCAGCTGAACTACTCCAACAATAACACTAGCACCGTTAACAAGCTGCTCTCAGATACTTTGGATACTGCTGGAGATCTCTAACAAGGCAAGATTCAAACTTTACCAGACTAAATGCTCAGTCATGGAGATCAATGCTAACAGAATAGTTTGATTGCTGAGCTGCTAAGTTTGATTCCTGGCACAAAAACCCCAGCCCAGACTGAAAGAAGGCAAATGCTGGATCTCATCCACCAACAAAGGAATGGTCCAGTGCTGTACAAAAGGTGATGAGAGTTTACTAGTGTGTGTGTGTGTGTGTGTGTGTGTGTGTGTGTGTGTGTGTGTGTGTGTGTGTGTGTGTGTGTGTGTGTGTGTGTGTGTGTGTGTCTGTGTGTGCGCGCTTTTGACAGAGGCCACATTTGAAAATCTGTTTGAGTTTGTGACACCACATCATAGTGAGATAAAAAAAGGAAGAAGATCAAACAGAAAAGCAGAGCTTCTGACCTTTAACATCACAAACACTGCACACACCTCCACATTTCCCTGTGCCACCTTCACTTCCTCTCTTTTGTTCGATCTCCAAATAGAAATTAAACCAATACGTCCCATATCCTGACCATTATTATACAAAACCCTACTCCTCTCAGTAACTTTGTCATCACATGCCACCTCTTTCACAATGTGTTAATGTTTTGATAAACCTGACAATCATCAGATTGAGGAAAATGTGTTATACTTTAACACAGCAATAAACTAAAAGTGCCGCAACCTGATTATTTAGAACATTTTACAGTGGCCCATTCACATCAAACTCACCAACTCTCCTCTAAAGTTACTTCATCAACTTTCTAGTCATAACTGCTATCTACAAACTTTTGTCGAGCTGGGACATTAAGAGCTGTGTTGCTTAATTTTTCTGTTTTTGTTGGCCCATATTTCTGATTCACAGTTGCATTCAGTAAAATGTTTAAACTTATCTTTACTATTATTAAAAGTGTGTTAAGCTTTTTTCATTTGATACCTGTTTGTCAAATACTTCAAAATGCCACGATAGACAAACGAAACCTCCCACTAAAGGGGGAAGTCAATGAGGGCAGGAGTGCTTTTAGTTGCCACATTACACATCTGCATTAGCCTGAACGGGCACTGAAAAGGTGCATTCTGAGGTTATTATGGGCAGACTGATACTTGTATCTAAGCGAGTCAAGATACCTTTGACAAAGTGAGCAAGTACTGTGATGAGTGACTGAGGCCATGTCAAATACGGGTTAAATTAATAAGATGGATTCATACACTCATCACAAACAACATCAGAGCTTCAGTCTCATATTTTTTATTATCTGTTTTATTCATTTTTAACCTTTGGACAGAGACAGGCTAGTTGTTTGCATCTTTCATTCACACCCTTCATGTTTAGCTAAGCTACTGCCTGTAGCTTTTTTAGATAAGTGAGGAAAACAAAAAAAAGTATGAAAGCAATGTAATATCTATTAATCGTGTCCCTTTTTATTTGTTAACACAAACTCAAATACAGATTATGGTTGTTCCTTTACAGTGCTATACCCATTTAACAGATTTTAGAGTGATTACATTATTGTAGCTAACGGTGTGGGGCTTTTAGACTCTATTGATTAAGAAGCTGGAAGAAATGCTGCAAAGATTGGTTGAGCCAGTGGTTGTTCTGGATTGTAAAAGGTCCTAAAAAGTAAGTAACCAGTATTTTTTTCATTATTTTCAGTTGATTTGCAATATATTTTCTGATCAAATGATTGTTTTGTCTATGTAAGTGTCCAATGATCCACGAACACAAAATAAAATTCAAAGAAATGCAGCCCATACTGACATTTGACAGGCTGCAACAAGGAAATGTTTCCATATTTTGCATGTAAAAGTATTACATTTATTGTCAGATATTAAAAATAAATACAAATTTAGTTTCTGTCAATCAACATCCATTATTTCAGCTTCAGTGTATCTCATCATTGTCATTTCAAGGTGCAAAACCCCACATCACTTTCATTAAAACGATCTTTTCAAAACACTGACCTCCATGATGAGTTAAAACAGTCCAATTATGAAATCGTGATGTCTAAGAAAATTAAATGAAAAATACCGCTGCAAGTTGCTGTAGCAGCCGTGAGTTAACTGACAAAAGACTGATGATTTGTTTAAATCAAAGCTGTACTTTAAAAAGTTCATCAAATTTTGAATACAAATGTTTTGTGGTTTCGTACACTGCTGTTATAGTAAACAGATTATTTTCCTTATTTTGACAGTTTGTTAGAGAAAATAAACATAATATTGGAATTTAGGGACTCTTGAGAGTGTAATGGGAATTTCTCACTCTTTGGTGAATTATTGAAAAGTAAATTATTTAAATTAGCAGTCATAATGAAGTTTTATTTCAAAGATCTGCAATTTTCTTTTTCTCCAGCAGCCATGTAATCTCTGCTCTGTCCACTAGGGGACGCTGGACACCAGCAACACAGATGGGCAGCTCACACCCGTTCACTAACACAACCATAGACAAAAGAGAAGGAAATGAAACAGGATAGAAGGGATCAAATCTTTTCAGATTATTCCGAGATCATATGTAAGCTTACTCAGCTGCAAACTGATAGGTGGCTCTGTGGTTTGTCTCTTCATCAGTTTCTGAATTGACTGATTAGAAAGAACCAAAACATGAATAAAACAAGCCACAAAGCAATAGAAGATGGGAGAAGTCTGCCTACTGTTTTCTGTACATTCACATCATGCAATCATCGTCGGTACTGTGATTCTTTCACGCTGCACACAGTATTGACTTGAACTGCCCTTTCCACACTCAGTAGACATCACTTCAGACATTTAAATTAGCTGTGTGGCCTGAGCACTAAAACGTTCTACAAGAGCTGCAGAAATACAAAACTTGTCATCAGGGGAAATATGGCAGTCCTTTCAGGATTCTCTCACTTCTGCTCTCTTTGTCTTGACCCCCCCAACTGCTTGATCTCATCAGAACCAAACCCTCTCTCACTTCCGCATTAGATAATGTCCTTTTCATAAATCCACCTCTGCCAGGCAGGTTCAAAGCTGTGCAATTAAAACATGGACTTTAATCCAAGCTCATTCTTCCTCCTTCTTTTTTTCCCTATTCTTATCATTTCTCTTTACCAACCACCAAATCTCCTCTCGCTTTTTCTCTCCCGGTCCTCATCCTTACTTTAGGCAGAATTATGTTTAGGTAATGGATCAGTGGAGACCTGAACTCCAACATGAGCTTGACTCCATTGGAGATTCAGACTGAGGAGTGTCGGAGGAATGTACGATGCTGAGGGGCTAAACAAAAGTGTGGTGTTCCTCCTCTGCAGACAAGTTTAATCATCATCACTCCTGTCCCTTTGTTATAAACACTGCACCCTGAGGATTCCTCACTGAAATCTTAAGAGCATCAGATGTACAGACAGCAGTAGAAAGTTCAGACAGATGTAGTGTCAACATTTATAAAAAATAGAAAATGAAGGGAGGAATAAATGTGGACAAAGGAAAATGGTGAAGTGTGAGGGACACCTGAGTGCTGATTCAGCTGGTGGTGGCTTGATGAAGCGATGTGTTCATTGGGTGAAAGGACACAGGAGGACAGAGGATAGACTTACAGCTAATCAATGATGAACGGAAGGACGTGCTGACTAACTTAAGAAGGACAGACTGGTAAATAATGAACAGAACAGTAATTATAAAACTTTATTAGGAAAAAGAGTGATTGAAAAAATGTTACTTCAAATTTTACATTTACTTCAATGGCAGCAGTATTTAAAAAAGAGTACACAAAAAAACTAAGATAAAAATGAAAAAGAATGTAAAGTAAAGCTACACTGCTTCTTTAGGGTAAAAGCTTTACAATAGTAGGTCAATCACACGTTCATCAGTACACCTACTCAAAAGTTTACTGCAGGTAAAACTTCTCAGTTTAAAAAAAAATTAGCAATTAAATAAAGAGCTCAAAACTCAAGTAAAAGGCACGTACTTGCCTATTTCTTCACCTTTATTCTGCCTGAAGGGAAGTTTGGTTGGCAGTCAGTTAAACAGACATTTTATTATTATAGAAAACACATACACACAACATAAACAACAAATATAACAGGACCTCTAAACGCAAGCTACATAAGGTTCCGCATTTGAGCATAATACAAAACCAGCAATTCAGCCATATGAGAAACATGGAAGTCAAGACATCATATCACCATGCAAAAAGTGTTCCACAGATAAGGGACGATTAATGGCGTAGGAAGGAGTAATAATTTTTCTGTGAAGTATTAAATAATTTGACCTCCGTGAGCCTCAAAGAGTTAAAAAAACCATCTTAGAGACTTGAAGATAAAATGTCTTTTGAAACTGGTTACAACTCAAAAACATTTAAAATGTGACTTCTTTTTGTAAAAACAACAAAATAGCACTGTAGTGTATAAGTTGATTTTCTGTCCTTTATTATACAATCCTAATATGAAACTGACTGTAATGGAGTAAAAAGTTAAATATTTCCATGTAAAGAACTACAAAAAAGCTTAAAGTGCAACTACTCAATAAAGCATCTCAAAACGCGACCAAAACATGGAAAGTACTCGTGTAATTACAGTAAGTTACTTTCCATCACTGACTCATGAAGGACACTATGGTACGTTTCAATTAATAGTAATAAAAACATTGACTTTCCTAAAACCACAGTCAATTCAACAAATGCAGTGAAAGAACTACTACCATTAAAGACCCTGTTTCCATTATTGACACATATTTGTTTTGTTGTTTTAACAAGAAGCTCCAGAAGAAAAACTGAAAATACCTTGAACTACCGTCCCAGTGATGAAGCCAAAGAAGCAGCGCAGCAGCTTGTTGATCTCCTTTTCACACTCAGCCTTGCATGCGTTCATCCTCTAAACTTTGACTGCCTGCAGTGCCAGCACCTAAGTGTGCCAGACAGCAAAACACGGAGGTCTCACAGGTCAACCCTGTCAACACACCCCATAAATAGGATTTAATAAAAGGCTAAAAAGAGGCTTCAGCCAATAAATGTCTACAAAAGAAAAACTTTAAACTGAAAGAAAAGTATAAAGTTTTCTGCAGCTAACCTTATAGTTTTGCCTTACAGAGGATGATTCCTCTGAATAAAACTATCGCTCCTTTATTAAACTGGTGTCCCAGATTCCTTACAATTGATTTTCATTCCCTTCTCCTCCACATCTTGTTTCCCTCTCCATCACTTGTTTCTCTCTCTTCTCTCCACTAACCCTGTTGCCTCAGAGGAGGTGAAGCATGACGATGGGTTCGTCCTATAGCTCCGTCACTGTTGTTTCATTCGACCGACCCTTACAAACCCCCTCACACAACACAGACACCGGCTAGGCACTGCTCCAGTTTCACTCCTCTCTAGGCCACACCGCTGCATGGTCACTGGGACACACTCGCCTTCTGAAGTTCATCTTACTTTCTCCAAACAGACGAACGTCAAACAGACATAAGCTGGCAAAGGGCTATGTTGCAGTTCAGTTAAGAAATCAAATCTCACTAATCTATTTCCCCCTCCTTTCTTTGTCTTTCTTTCACGTGTAATCCGACTCATATTTCATACTGGAGTCAGACAGACTGGAAGTTCCTACTATATCAAATGTAAAAGTCCATCATCTAGAACATAAAACTGTATGTTCCACATTTTCTACATAGCTGGATTTGTAAAGAAATCATTAAATACTGCTGATCAACAGAAAGTTCACAATTCTGATCATTTTTTTAAGTTATTTGTCAAGAAAGAATTCTCAGATGAAGACTGGCTCTGTTTTCGGTGTCATATCACAATAAATAAATATTTTTGGGCTTTGGGCAGTAAATTTTAGGAAATGAAGCATTTCTGCGAAGTCACTTTTGGCTCTGCAAGTGACTTTTCACTTTTTTGTGAAATTTTATAGACTGAAGCAGTGGTTCCTTAACAGATTGTGGAGTAGTTCACCTAAAATTTAACAAGACGCTCTAGGATTGGCTTATGTCTTTCTGTCCATGCTCACAGAGTTGGTAGTTTCTTTATGTTTTATTGATATGCAAAAGGACTGAGCACAGTCCACTAAATCTAATCAACTTCTCTCTATGGAAATCCTGCAGTGTTTTATTGTCCACTATATATTGTTTTTTAGTTGTTGGAAATCAGTTTCCTCAGACAATTAGCCTGAGACATCACCATGGCTTTAATAAGTTAAGACACAGGAAACAAACAGCTGCCTCCATTTTAAAAGTCCTGAGTTTGTTGTCTCTTTTATTCACCTCAGAATCCTCTCAGTACTTTGTCACTCTTCAGCTGTTGGAACGTCACACTCTCAAGAGGTCACCTAATTTTAACAACCCTGCTCGCTGTCTTGACCTCTCCAGTTTTAAACTAAACCACACAAACCTCTTCAACACCACCACCACTCCCCCTCTCTCTCTGTTACATCTCTAAGCTGCTATTTTTAGCTGCTGGCTATTACCAAGGTGAAGGCTTGACCATAGGCAATGCTGAATCTCTTTCCTCATCACCGTTGAGAGGAAATAGATCCCATCACAGCCTTGCTTTTCTTTGTCTCTATGTTACTGTTGTGATTTTTACTCAATTTGCTCCTGGTTCACCTGCCCAGACATATCTTTGCAACCAAAGAGACCGACACAGGGAAAATTAAAACTACATTTGCACCCAAGACCATCTTTCTTATCCTACTAACACTAAGAAGATTTAGGAAGCAGGATGGCATAAAAACTTGAACATAGGCAGAAGTGCATTTTATGATTATAAAGCATAGATTTGAATCGATTAGCAGATGTTTTGACGTGCTTATGGAATTGTCTGTGCTGCATAACAATAAAAAGGTCAAAAGAAAATAAGGAAAAAATGGTAACAAGTAAGGTAGGAGGCAAAGGTTGACAGAAACAATAGAGTAAGAAAGTACAGTCACTAGTAAATAATTGAAAAGGAAAGTAACAGAGAAGAAAAAGAAGGGGTATGAATGGATAGGAAAGGCAGGAGGAAGGAGGAAAAAGTAAAAGGAAGGGAAATGGGAAAGGAAATGGATAATTAAAGACACAGGAGGCAGGAGGCACAAAGGGCAGGGAAAGAGGCGGATAAGATGCTAAAGAAGGGACAAGCAGTAGGCAAAGGAAATACAGGTTTAAAACAGTCAGGGAGAGGAGAGAAGGTGACAAAGGGTAAAGCAATGGAGAGCAAGAGGACTAAGGAAGATAACCCAGGAGGAAAGTAACAGTGAGACTACAAAAGAAAAGAACGATTTTATGAAAGAGAGTAAGGGCTTGGAGGATCATTGAACAAGTGGGGAAGGAAAAGAACCGACAGCGAAGGAAAGGGTGGTTAAGAAAGTGTCAATGAGTTAAAGGAAAACTGATATACAGATAAGGAGACACTGGAGGAAGCCTGGGAAGTACTTGGAGAATTAAGGACTGTGATCAAGGTTATAAGGAAAAAAGGAGGCTGGTAAAGAGTGAAGGAGGAAGGAAAGGAATCATGGTTGATGCACTGACAGAACTGATCAAATTAAAGCATATTTTTCTTTCTCTTTGTTGCATCAAAGGTGCAACTATAAATGCTGTATATTATTAATACTCACAGTAGTGTTTTAACTTCAGGCAACAAATCCAACTGTTTTTCTTCTTCCTTTAGCCAGGTATCAACGGAAAAAGCGTCCTCAGTGGATTCATCTAACACTACAAAAGCAATGCTTTCATTCAGTTTTCTCTCTCCCTGGAGGACAAATGTTAATGGTGCACAGTCACAGCTGGACCACTGGGTGGAGCACTAGGACTATGTCCATGAACAAACCAGGACTGGAGCTCAGTCCAAGCCACATTTGGTGGGAAAAGCACTCAAGAAGAACCTAATTAGTGTGCCAGATGCTTTTATAACAATCCTTTAAAAATAATAATTGAAAAGCAAATAATACTATGGGGATGAGAAAGTAACAGTGCTCCTAGAAGACATGTTCATCCAGCATCACAGAAGGTCTTAATAGGTACACTGAAGTAAAAAACAAATCTTTAGTGAAATCCACCACTAGTGAAAGCTTCTTCTGTCATCTAGGGAGAATAAATCATGCAATAATGAGATGTAGGTGGATCCTTTGTGTTTAATTAGGAACCTATTATTAATTATTTTGATTGCACACTAAAAACAGAATATGTGTCTGTTCTTCCCTTTAATCACAAACATATTTACGCCCACATTTCAGTTACCATGTAAGTTCACAGTATTACAAAAATATTCCCAATTGTTACTCCTTCATTCTCAGTAGCCATGTTTTTTTCCAATATTTTAAAAAAATATTTTACTGGTACTGTACCTGGTTCACACAATGAAATCAAAGCTTGTGTTTTAGTTTTGCCTTAGTTCTTCTACATTTTCCACTATAACTGTGTGCATGCATATGTGTGTTTGTGAGTGGGAAGGCGAAATGTGGGTGCAGCCGCATTTCATAAATGAGTTTATACAGTACAACTAAAGGACCTCTGTGCACCCTGAGGTCAGCTTCCCGGCACAATGACTCAGTTTTCCCCATAGGGAAAACAGGAGGCCAGGAGACACCCAGCCAGTCAATTCAGCGATCAATTCAAATTCTGTTAGTCACACTTGTTGTGCGTTGAACACATTGTGAGTCTCACCAACACCTCTGTCACTGACCCTCACCTTTGTCCTGTGGTTGCGTGCTGGCAATGATCCATTTCACCAGGCAGCATTTCATCAGAGTTTTCCGAGAGAACCGCGGCTTCTGCCACTTTCCAGAGTCCTCCAGTCGGCCCGGTGCAGGCTCCACACCGTTGGCATCTCCCAGCAGGCTGCCATCAACCACCTTCCCATCTGTCTGGAGGGAGGAGTGGGAAGAGTGAGAGTGAGGGTTCAGGTTGATATGGAAATTCAACAAACCAGGCTGAGAGCTTCAAAGCATGCAGGAGATTATACACGTGCCAGGAGAATATGATTAACATCTGATCTGGAAGTGTTTTAGAAACACTTTGAAGAGGTTCAAGGAGAGTTCAGCACGGGATTCTTATTATCTAAGCCTTTGTTTGTGTCTAAATTAGAAATAGATTTTGTGTCGTAATGTGGACCCTACAACAGGTGATGCTTTAATAAGTATGGACTACAGTACATTAGCTGCAAATATAACAGCTAACCACTCTCCACTGAGACTCCTTGGATACAGGAGAAAGAATGCAAAGTGTGGACAAGAGTAGATGTCTGACTAATCTGCAAATGTTCAAATCTTTGATTCGGGTTAAGGTGTTAGCCTTAAGACGAACACTTTCATATCAGCTTTCTAAGACTCCAATGTTGAGGTGGGTTAAGCACTATCACATCAGGAAATAAGTCCCCCCTGGTTTAATTGCCCATAAATTAAAAGGCTCTGTCTCTTAATTTTTATATCAAGTTCTAATTCTTCACCGTGGGTCTTACTACGTCTGACTGTTCCCTCCCAGCTCATTCATGTTCAGCCATTATCATTCATCTGTTGAGATAAACTTGACATTACATTTTTTGCTCTAATTTTTATTTTATTTTATGTATTTTAGTTTAGTTTACAGTGTGTTATAGCAAACCCTGATTTGAACTGATGGGGTTTGGTGTCGTGAGAAAGTCTTCTCTTAAATGTGCCATAATATATTCCTCTTCAGCAAGTAAAAGCAGACACAGTTTTTACGTCGGATGTCCTCCCTCCCCAATTTCTATCAGGCTTGGGACCAGCACTGCACGGTTGAGGATGGGAATGGGCTGTGGAGGGGTTTGACATGTGGTCAGGACGAGTGGGGTGTAAACCTCCGACCTTATGGTCAGTAGGTACCATCTCTACCAACTAAACCACTGCCACCTTGTTGTTAACAAATACTATTAGACAGAAAACAAACACTGTAACTGTAATATTTGCCTTAAAGCTTGTTCAAAAATGCTTCAAAACATGGTAGTTACCAATAGGTTTTATCTTCATAAATAACGAGACTTCTTTTAAATTTACTTCCCAACAGTGTCTCATAAAAATTACATTTCTATACAACTGCAAGTGCAAAAATGTTTTGTAATGAACGAAAATCTAATTACTGTTAACATTGTAAGGAAAGGTTGTTAATTAATATAAATGACAAGCCACAAATACCTTGGTACTGAACACATAAATAGAACATTCACAGTGTAGTTCTTTTCCAGAAGACAGACTTAGTAAAAACTATTCTCATCTTTAAAAAAAAAAAAAGATAATTTTTTTTTATGAGGAAGAAACACGTCACCCTGTGCAGCAGTGTGCCTCACTAATAAGCTACAATGAGGTTACAGTGAGCAGACACAATTCATTGTGGATTTTAGCCTTTTAAGGAATGGGTTAGGAATAACTAAATACAGAAAATAAACCTTCAAATTCTCAAGAAACTCTATTTATCTGCTCCTGCTGGGTGCATGCAGAACACACACGCACTAAAAATTCACACATATAAATGTCTACACTGGAGTGAGTGGGTAGGAAGATGAAAGAGGTGAACACCGAACAAACAGAAACTCTGTTTACTCTGTGGGGAGAAAGGGAAAGCAATGGATAACAGAGGGAGAAGGAGGTGTGAAAGAGAGCGAGCACACACTGAAGGATTTTAAACAGCTATTTGATCCCATGGGAGTCTGACCATGCAAATCTTTTACTTTAAGGTAGTCAGAGAATATGAGAAAGGGAGAATGAATAGAGAGCAATAGAAAAAACGATGTGAGGAGGACAAGGTCTGCTCGTTTTCCTGGAAGAACCGAAGTCAATTAGCATAATGAATTGTGGCCTATCAGAGAGGAAGAGCAAAGGACAGCCAAAGGACGGAGGGATGGAGGATGGGAGGGTAGAGGAGATAAAGATAAAAAAGCACTTTGCTGGGTAGTACATTTACAGGACTATTTCTGTGCATCTTCCACATGAACACACACGAGACAGAATAAAAGATGACAGGAAAAGGTGAGAAAGGAAGAAGGACTATATGGAGAAAACATCTGCATACAGTCGAACATAATGACAACACACTGAAAAGGAAAGAGATGTTGGAAATAATTCCATTTATCTATTTATGCACAGATCAACAGTGGCACAGCAGAGAGGGGTAATATGGGGATGAACTCAGCAGAGACTCTCAGCGGAGGGTCTTTGGAGAAACAAATGAGAAGGAAACATGTTTTCAATGTGGATTTTCAGTGGAAGTCCCAAACTGGAAACAGAAGGCTGTGAAATATATTCAGACAGATGCAGGGTAAACACAAGAAAATTCACCATTACATTAGTTGTTTATTCACGGACCACAGGACACACAGGCATAGTCACAATCATTAGGGACACAAAAACACACACACACACAAACACAGTCTGAAGCAGTACTTTATCTTCTGTTCTGTCTTAACGCTTCAGCTGGCTTTGTCCTGGGGAAGCATTTCCCTGTTTTAATGTCCTGCAACATCCTCTGAACTACACACACACACACTATAAGGCAGACCATATGCCCATAAGGCTCAAAGCACACACAGCAATGTGGTGCACAGCTTCATGCTCTGCCATAAATGATTAAATATCAGTTGCTGTGTTTACATGTGTAAACTCTGGACTCATTAGGTCTCTACACAGCACAGAGACAAATGTAGACCGGCACTCACAGCAAAGAAGAGCTTCCTCAACGTCTGAACATCTACAAACACAAAAATACCAATGCTATTTAGAAGCGAGTACAAAATACGGAAAAGCAGACTGCGTGAGCATTGTGAGCGACCAGAAACTGAAAGTATAAGGAGAGGCCCCAACCTAGTCATTGACACTGGTCCACACAGACCAAATAGAATACAAATGTCTAGGACATGAGGTAGAGACCACTTTTTGTTGTAGACTGGGTTTGAAATCAACAATCAACCCATAATGATGAAATGTTTATAAATGGGTTAAGTCAAAACGTGAAATCTCTCATTTTCAAAGGTATTCAGACCCTTAATTCCATTAGAGGCCCCTTTGGAAACAATTCCAGCTTTATATCTTCTTGGGTCAGTCATTATAAGCTTCTCACACCTCAGTTTGTTCAGTTTTTCCACTTCTTCCTGGCAGATCTTCTCAAGCACCATCAGATTAGAGAGGGAGTGTCTGAACTGTCAGGTCTCTCAATCTACAGGGTTTAAAGTCTGGTCTTTGGTTGGGCCTCTCAAGAACACTCACCGACTGGTCCTGTAGCCACTCAGTTTAATTTGTGTCATCAAACCAGAGGATTGCACCAAATGACATTTGGTGCAATCAAAGCACCTTTTGTTACCTGCCTCGACACTCCGCCATAGAGAGCTTTTTATTGTGAGGCCAAATTGCTGAGGCTCTATTCTATGTTTAGACGCCAGGCCTGCTTACTGCTGGTGTAGTTTTAAATCTCGTACAAACGGCTAGCGACAAAGTTGAAGGAAAAGATGAAAACTTCAATGGTGATGGAAGTGAAAGTGATGGAAAGGGAATAGAGAGACAGAGATGTAGTCTTGCAATGGTCTATTAGCAGAGGGGAGTTTCCATGAATAAATTATATGTGATTAACAATGTTCTGCTCACGTGTTCTCAGGCTTTTTCTCAGCCAGCTGAGGTCCATCTGTTCTGGCTGCTTCTTCAAGGTCAAAATGTTACTTAACACTATTTAAAGATGGCATTCAGGCAAAATCCCCAATTCACAGAACATCAGAACAAAACTCTATGAAATGAAGACAATAACAAGTGTAATAATGACCTTCATAACCATCTTTATGATGTAAAAATAAATTTTTGTTTGTCTTTCTGCCAACCATAATATTAGACAAGATCATATAGACGACAGCCAACTTTTGTTGATAATTGCTTGTCTACTCTGATTGCTTGTCTACTGATAATGACTTTGCCAATAACCAGGTCGCAGCCACCATCACCCGGTTCTCCCCACCAGATGGAGACACTCTGCTACCTCCATGAAACAGCGCTTTGCTCCACCTGTCCCCTCCACTGTCCTACAGGCAATTGCACTAAGCCCAGTCATTACACGCATCATTAATGTATATCTCTCACAACAGCTACTTTGCCCACCACATTAAAACGGACCTGGGTCACGCTACTGTTTTAAATGCCTACCATCGACCGCTCCCTTTTGGAGAATTACAGACCCTGACCCGTCTTATTTCTTCCATTTCCAACCCTTAAACAAACCTCTTAAATCTCTATGAATCTCTGAATGACTCACGCAGTTTCTCTTACCATTGTTATACTGACAACAACCAGCTCTTCCTGTCTGACACTTGCCTACAGAGGAGTTACCTCCATATCTGCAATCCTTCCCATCTACTGCACACTAATGAGGATCAGCATCTCAGGGCTCCTCCATCAAACAGCAAAAACAAAACTCTAAAAGCTCAGCAGTCCCATTAATAAAACTACTAAAATGCAGAACTCTTCCCCATCTTCCTCTGTACCAAAAACAGCCTTTTCTTCCCTATCTACCATTCATGTCACACATTTTCTTTGTAAAGGAAACAGTAAAAAGTCTTTTTGATATTTTTGCTAATTTATACTTGTTTAGCCACCTAGTTGTTAAGGTCTACTTGTTACAGTTGTAATTTCAGTCGGCAACATTACTCAAAAATGAGAAGCTCCAATTATCTCCGACTGTCTGAAATCAGGGACTCAAAATTATAGAAAACTTAAAGGTTTAACAGTTAGATTGGTGAAAAAAATAATTAAGGTTTCTTTCTTTCTCCCTATCCGCATTGCATAATGCAAAAAGGTCTTCCTATCTCTTCGTCAGTGTCTGCTGTATTTATTTGTTATACACCTCAGCATAAAACTCTGAAGAGATCTAATTGATCCACCAGGCTACATTTCAAAAAGCCTAACCTAATTTAACTTGAATAAAGAGTGCACACATACACCACACCACACAAATGCATACAGTGGAGAACATGAACAACATCCATTTCATTTGCTCTTCATATTAACATTTCCTGTTTCTCTTCACCTTGAATGTCGGTGCAAATCTGTCCTCTATGCCTCTATCTCCTCACCTCTTCATTCCCTCCAATTTATTTCTCAATCAATCACTCCTTCTCCATCTTACTTCTACCTCCACACTCAGATGCAACACACTTCATCCTCCTCTCTCACCATAATGTCACCTCTCACAGGTGAAACAGAAATATCAACAGGGACCTAAACATAAGGGGGGTAGACTCGGACTCTCTGAGTGTGAGAAAGACACTGCGTGTGTGTGTGTGGAGGCTGGAGGAGGAGTGCAGTGACAAGGAATGACAGCATAAAGGAAGAGATACTTGATAAAGCCTGCGCACATAAATTCTACCACCTGGGATTTCCTGCAGAGGAACCCAGCTGCATGCAACGAGAGATGGTCTCAATTTTCTACTATGCAGGTGTGAAGCTGCGTGAGAATGACACATGGATTCACAGGGAGGTTGCTCATTTTGTCGGTATTGTGTATAAACACAAAAATAACATGGAAGAGGTTTGCTCCAAAATAAGCGGGAACAAAGTGATACCTGAGGTTATAAAATGACAAAAAAATGACAAAAAAAAAAGACAAGGCAGCATGCTCCTTTTAAAAATAACTAGAATAAAAATAATATTTTCTGTTACAGTGAGTCTGAAGAAAATAACAATGTTGATGTCATCAGTGTTTGAAGACAAACATTTTTTTTGCTGGAAACCTGTATTACAAACTGAACGTGGATTTTAAAGATGCAAAGCGCTAATGCTTCACTTTCATTTGACATTATGAGCAATCGACTGGGAAAACCACAGATATCAAGAGCTCGACATGTCAGACTATAGATAAAATTGTTGAAAATGGGCCACTGTCAAAATAAGATCCAACATAAACATGAATACAATCAATTCAGCAAATTTTAGAGAAGCAATCTGTTATCACTTGGTAACAAACGGCTCAGAATATGTAACAAAACAGAACAAACTTCTTCAAGTGAAGTAAATGGTGTGTTTTAAAATACATCCAACTTTAAATAGAGAGCAATCATGTTCTTATAATGTCCCATATGATCCAGATCCAGTTTCCCGACATTTGCTGACATTGATTCTATCTCATAAAATTTTGCTTAAAATATTGTTTATAGAAAAACACAAATACTGGATGCTAGTTAGAGAGCCAGACTCTCTAACTTTTAGAAATTAGTCACTGGTGATTTCTGGAGGTTTCATTACAGAACCCAAATCACTTTTAAACATTTCAAACATTTGCTCAAAGCTAAAATGAAATATGAATATTACTGTATATCTTTAAGATCCGGCTTTTTGCAGCTCTTTAGATAAAGGATGCAACATCCTGAGGAAAATATGTGCACGGTCTGATGGTTGAGAGCTGATACTATTTATGTCCTGACCGTATGAGCCTCTCAGTATGGCTGTCAGTGTGAATCAGTGTGTCTGTGGGAGGGTGGCACATCCATATGGACTACATCCTTTGTGTGTGTTTGTGTGTATGTGTGTGTAAGCGAGCGAGCGAGCGAGCGAGCGAGCGAGCGAGAGCGAGAGCGAGAGCGAGAGCGAGAGCGAGAGCGAGAGAGAGAGAGAGAGAGAGAGAGAGAGAGAGAGAGAGAAAAAGAATGAGCATTATATTGATGTGTGAGCCTCCATGCAGGGAGAGAATTAATACTCTGGGGAGGCCCTGAGCGATAGAGGAGCCATGTTTCAATTATCAGCTCATCCTCTCCTTGACAGACACACACACACAAAGTCCATGTGACTTCATGCCAAACATCAGATCATCTCATTCTGGTCATTTCTTTTGGTATAGGTCATTAAGTAGATTGACAGATGATAAAGACCCCATGTATGAACATCCCATCATGAGCCGATCAGGAATTGATATTGTAACTCCTTGTTGCATTGTTAACCCTTATGGGTCGATAAAACTGTGTCTAACTAGTGTTGGCTGTGTGTAGCTTAGTGTGTGTGTGTTTTAAGCGCACTATTATACATTATGCTGGTTTGGACAGATTTACCATATTAAAGCTCCTTTGCAATGATAAATATGCCCCAAATTTTTAAATTCCAGATCTTGAGAAAGATAAACTGCAGTAAGTTCTCAGAACCAGAGTTCTCCTCTGTGATTGGTGTTGGATCTGAAGTGTGTGGTTCCATTTCCTGTTCCCACTATAAAGGATTCAGTTACCAGACATGTTCAATTATTTAATGAGTCTGAATCGACCGATCACTCCACCTATTGAACAGGTGGGTCCCACAGACACTGTATCAGGTGCAGCACATTGCACTGTTTGTGTGTGTGTGTGTAGTTGTGTGTGAGTGTGGTGGCCGTCAGCCTGTCTGCACTAGTGTCACTGATCTTTGCAAGATGGCCGTGTGACTGTTTTGATTGATGTTCTGCTTTGTGGAAAACTGAGTCTATGTCCACTATAAATACTTGTTACCTGCACTTTATAGTCAAGGTGTGTTGGCTCCGTTGTGCCAAATATTTGCGGCTATGAGAGGAGGTTACAATAAATTCTTCCTATTTAAAGAAGTGCAACTGTGGGCTGGTTTTGGAAGCTTGTAAACCCAGTGTTTGAAATCATTTTTCTTATAACTTTGTCTATAAAAGTATAGCCCAGGGAGATGTGCTGAAAGGTAATTGCATAATTAAAATTAAAACACATATTTCATCTATTATCCTCTTGGAGCCATGTGGGTTCTGAGCAGGAGAACCAACACCTATGAGCTACTTATAAACATCAGTCAACCTAACTTGTTTAAATGATGCGAGCATGGACAAAAAGACACCAAAAGACAGACCCTGAACCGTACAACCTCCTCTCAACCACAAACTCATGGTTCAGCACCAGGTTTCACCCACTGATATCATCAATGCAGCACTGAACAGACGTCACACACTTTGTTTCAGTTTATAAAAAAAGCTGCAGTGGTTCTATGATGGGCTTCTTATAACTGCACATTCACCCAACTGACTGATAGATTTACATTGAAAAGGAAAAAGCTATAGTCTGTCCATAATGTTGTCTTCACTGTCAACATCAGAAACCTGTAACAGAAACCACAAATGAGGTCTGCATACAGTCGCTCTGTAGCTGTCACTGCTTGGACGCGTAGGTACATTTCAAAGAGATAAAATATGAGTTAAAGACTGCAAACCCCTTGATTTTAGAGTCCATTTGAAGCGAAAAACAAACAAAAAACCCCCAAAAGAATTGAGTCACAAACCAAAATATCAGGCACGTGCCTCACAGCACGATTTAATTCAAACTCCCACATGTCAATAAGGCACAAAAAATAATCAAATGTTGAGGGGGAGGTGCTGAAGCATTGAGCCAGGTGTCAAACAGGTGCTAATAATGGCAGCAACTACTTTCATAACTGAGCAATTAGTCATTTTCCAAACAAAAAATGCCAAATATTGCATGATTGTATAGCCTTTCAGATGTGAGAATCTGCTGCAATTCTTTTCTGTGATATTAAATGTAAATGTTTTTTGCATTTTTATCTGCTGTTTAAACTAAAACAATCTATTTTTAGAGTGTGGTGAGCGGTTATGTTCTAACATTTAATAGGTCAAACAATCAACTAATTAACTAAGAAAAAGATCAGAGTTGGAGCAGTAATCTAAAGGAAATTGCAACTATGTTGATAAATAAATAATTTAGTCATTTTTAAAAAAACAAAAAAATACATTGACTGGTTCCATCTTTTAAAAGATCACCACATGGACACTTGTGACTGCTGCAGTTGGCTGCTAATTTATGTTCTTATTGATTTATATTCATATTCATTGGAAAAAACGCTCAATGGGATAACGACAACATCTGCTGGTTGCCATACAAAAGGAGAAAAACACATGCATCCAGCTACAGACTGCAGACCTCAGCTGGTTTAGTGACTGGTTGAATAATTCCGTGGCAGATAAAGAGATCTCTCATCTCTGCTCAAGCAGCTGTGTTCACCCAGGAGTGAGATGTGCCTTTGCATAAAGACGACGGTGTGTACGGGAAGAGAAGGTTTGCAATCCATTATGATCATAAATACACATTTCACCTGTCTCCTGTGGTGAGTGATGCTGAGAGGAGCTGCCATCCTTCCAACTGCAGGTTTTCCTTATTTTCCAACCCACCGTGAGAAGCATTCGTAGAGGGGGGAAATTCAACTAGAAACGGATCATTCTGGGAGCATTAGTGTCACTTGGGGGAGTCTGGGCTTTCACTTTAAAGTCTTAAGCTCGGAGTTAGATTCGGAGGCTGCTTGTTGCTGACGACTGATCTGTTAAATTGATTCATCAGCAAGGAGAAAAACAAGCACAGACAGAATCCAAACACAATCTCGCTCCTCTTCCGAGAACTGAGGATTTGAGGCAGACTGTACGGATTTTAAGTCACGGGTAAACTACATGGAGCGACGCGTCTGTCCGACCAACCAGGACCAACCCTGTTCATAACAAACACAGTTACGGTGCAAGAAGGAAATTAACGCTAAATGACAGCTGCTGGAAGCCGGTGTGTCAGCTGGATTTCTGCTGCTGAAAGCGACGCGTCTCCTCAACAGGCAGCTTTCAGCAGGGCTACAATTACATAACTTCACTCCGAAACTCAGCTTTCTGCAAAAGTGGGAGCAAATGAGCCCCTCGGGGGTCGTTGAGGAATTTCATAAAGCAGATACAAAAAAATCAAACAAAACCCCAATTAAGCCAACAAGTAGCCAGGCGAGCAGCTGCAGGTTCATCTAACCTGTCGTCTCCTCGTTCACCGATGACAGAAAAGAATCATGTTTGTGTCCGTGTCCTACCTGCATGTTTCTCTGTGCTGCAGCGACGACACTGAGGGCTGGTTTCTGCAGAGTGTGTCCTCTCTGCGCGGACCCTCAACCTCCGACTGCCACTCTGCTGGATGCGAAGGAATGCGCGCGCGCACACACACACACACGGATTGGAGGGGGAACTTTTATCTTTTACAGCTTAATGATGGGCGAACACAGTCAACAAGCTGTCAGTGAATTTTATCCTGCTAATGATTCAGCGTAAAACAGCGACATGCGGTGAACACCTGGACAGATGTTTGGAATTTGCTTTAATATTTAGACTCAGTCAGGTCTATAATAAAGATTCCAAAACCTTTAGATTTAAGACATCATGTAGACTTTATGAGTGATTAGCTCATTACAAAGACTAACTTGTGAGTTACAATCTCATGTCTTAAAAGATATATTGGTTCGAATAATCAGTTGTCATTTGTGAAGCCTGGATCTTATCGCAAGTATACAATGAGTCAATGATGTAACACGTGTCCTAGGAACCAGGTTTTATTTATAAGCAAACATAAAATACAGTATAGCAACAGTCCAGCAATATGTGCTACCAACCATTACCAAATCTTTGAGAATATTTAGAATTATTGATTCATCCATATGTGCAATTGTAAGAGGCTTTAAGGTCGGTATTTCAAAAGAAAAACAATCTTTACATTTATTATCAATGTGGCCAATGTAAACATGTAAAGTGGATGTGTGTGTGTGTGTGTGTGTGTGTGTGTGTGTGTGTGTGTGTGTGTGTGTGTGTGTGTGTGTGTGTGTGTGTGTGTGTGTGTTTTGCCTCAGATTACAGAACTTGGTTGTCATGAGAGTGATTGGTATAGAAATGCAATTAAAGCCCTGGTGGAGAATCCCTGTGTGCTCAGTGAGAAATTGAATCAATTTAGGCGACCTTGGCTCTGTGTGAAGCTGCCTGGAGCAGAGTGAGAGAGAGGGAAAGAGAGAAAGAGCAGTAAGATGATAAATAGCAATCAAGTCAGGTCAAGCATCCTTACACATCACGTTGATTGCATAATGAAAAGCCAAGAAAATGTAAATAGCCGGCAGGATGAATGAGGAAAGGCCATCTGTCAAATAAAACAGCTTCGATGGTCCCGAAAGCTCAAGACACATTTGTGTTTCCACAAGCGCCTGACAGCATGCAGAGGTCATTTTGAACAAATGCACAATGGATTTAATTTTAAAATACCATATTTTATAGCTGCACTTTTGGAAAAAGGCTCTTATGGGAAATTTTACTAGATGTACTGGTGGTAAACAGAAAAGTAGGAACTTATTACCTGGGGGTGCAATCACGTTTTACCTGCATTAAACCCTGACATAATTGCATTTAGGTCCTTATTACAATGTTCCATCTTGGAGTTAACAGCAGTAACAGTATTTATATCCTTTTTTACATTGCCACAATACTCTGTTACAAGTCCAGGACTGAAATTGTAACTCAAAGTATGTAAGTATCACATGGAAGATTTTGATAATACATTAAAAGTTGAAGTACTCAATGTAGGTAACAGAGATAAGACAAACAGATAAGATTACTAAACATATAATCGTCTCATCAGATACAGAAAGAATTTGTAACTGATCAGATTCACTTGCAGGACTTTTACTTTAAACTAAAATTATAATTATGCTGTATTATAACATGTAAAAGTAGCAAGTATAGCAAGTATTGTACATGGTTACCAATACAATTTCAAATAACATAACTCCCTCCAAAAAACAACTTGTTTCAACTGTGCCAACATCCAGCAGCTGGAAATATTCCCATTACTTTGATTGTGTCAGGACAAAAAGTGATGAGAACATTGTTGTAACATCTAAATTGTGTGGAAGTAGTAATAGGATTATTTCCACTCTCACACAACTTCAAACCACTTAAAACAGTTTTTCAGAACAGCACAACAATGTGGCCCTCAAGGAGACAAACCTCAACAAACATAATGTCTCCGCAGCCACAGTCAAAGGCCAAACAACTGCAAATGGATTTTATTCATCAGGTTACAACAAGCAGCTAAGAACTCTTTGTGAGAAAACGCAACGATGTAATGTACGTGATGATCCCTTACTCTTTCCCTTAACTTGACCCAGACCATAACCCTAAAACCTAAAGTCTCACTGAGCTCAAGATATCTAAGAGAATGCAGGACACAAAAGCTCAAACTAGTTCTCACAATAATAGCCAGTGAAGTACACACACACACACACACACACACACACACACACACACACACACACACAAAAAAAAAACCCTTACCTATCTTCTCGCTTCATCCTATTTTTGCAAATCCAAATTCAGCATTTGATTTGTCATCCTCATAGAGAGGAAGAAAAAGAAAAAGAAAAAAGAATCCCTCAGTCTAAGAAGAAATATGATGGAACCCTGGAGGACATCTGACGATTGAGTCGAAGCTGATGCATCAGTTGCTGGTTCTCCCCCAAGGCCGTCCATAGTCTCTGCTGAAGAGGAAGGATGCTTTCATGCAAAGAGAGAACCCACCATGAGACAAAAATGGAAAGAAGTTGAGTTTTCATGAGACTTAAGTGATGCTGAACAATGACAAGAACATGCTTGTTACCACTTAATATTTACAAAGCTTTACAGAGTGTCTCTGAGAATGTTCAGCTGAAAATACTCAACAAGATGAAGCAATTATTTCTCTAAAAACATGCTGAGTTATGGATGGATCACTTTTGACTACAAGGGGGTTTTGTAGTAATCAGTCACCATCTATCTAAATATCTGTCTTCTAATGTTAAGACAGCATCTGCAGGAAGTGAAGCATGAAGTATGAGCCCATTTACTGATTTTCATAAAAACCTCAGCGAGTTTCCAGCTGTCACCTGAGCCATATTATCAGATTTCCAACACGCAGTTAAAATAATTTCTTGATCAACGATTGAGTTGAAATGAAAGACCAAATTTAAGTAATGAACGTGCTTAAATATCAGCAGAGTAAATTAGTGCAAAAGAATTAAACTTTACTCAAGCTCACGGCAGGATTAAACTATACAGAGACTTCATAACAGCCAATGTGCAAACTTCCTGATGGAAATTATCGTAATGGTAATTTTAAAAAAAACACGTCGAAGTGGTCTCTGTTAGACATCAACTGTTAAGACTTGATTTGGCTTCAAAGGGGGTTGATCATCAACGCACGGTAAAATCCTTGAGAGACAGAGACACAGACAGACAGACAGACAGACAGACAGACAGACAGAGAGAGATTCCCTAAGAAACAGCCTCACAGCTGGGATGATACAGCCTTGCTTTCATTTTAAAAAGGATAACACACAGACAGACATTACTTCTGAGGACATTACACTGACTGATATTCATTTAGTTGGGACTTACTCTAGCCTTAATCACTACTTGCCTAACTCCTATCCTAAACCTAATCCTAAGTTTAACTCTAAGCACAAACTTAAACCCTCACATTGGCCTTTGAAGAACAGAACAGGCCAAAACTACAATGGTACTGAATCACAAAGAAAGACATGCAAATACACACATGCAGAACAGCACCAGCTCGAGAGTAACTCACCCCTCAGAAGGATTTTATGTTTCTATGGAGAAGAAAGTCTATTTTTAGAAGCGATAAAAATAGATCTGTCTGTAGCTCCAACGCTTGTATTTATATGTGAATGAACCCAGCTTCTGTACTGTATATTATTTTATTATCTCCATGTGTCTCTGTGGAGTTGTTTGTCAAAAATCACACACTACAGATCAATCTGCTCTCCACTTAAGTGTGAGTGTGTGACTGACAGAAACATCAACTGGGAAACCTGAATGCACTGGAAAAGTGAGAATAAGGACGTGTAATTTGTCTCAGTGCCATTAGTGATGAGCTGTATTGTCTCAATGCAGTGTGTTTTGTAGTTACATTGACAACAAAGGGGAAAAAAGAGAGTTTGTGTGTAAGTGGGAGGAGGGTGTCATATTTGTCCTTACACTTTGTACAGCCCTCGTCAGACCAATAAAAGCACCAAAAGCTCAGCAATATCCACCATTTCTTCACACAGAGGAGCACTGCGTGCTGGGTAATGTCTTTTGTGGAGCAAACTGTTTGGTTTCCATATGATATAAATTTAAGTCATTTAAAGAATCATGCTTGATCATCAGCAGGCTTCTGGAAATGAAAAAAAAAAAAACAGAGGGACAACGGCGACTTATTGTAAAGGAGGATTGGGGTGAGACCGGGAGCAACTTTGTCTCCGTGGAAACAGTTGCTAAGTAGCAAACTAAGGCATCCCCAGACAGAAAGGGACAAATGTCTGATTGTAATTGGATGAAAAGTGCAGAAATGTCAAAAACCAAGTATTTTCTTTTGATATTGTTAAATCCTCAAACATTATATGCTACAAAATAAGGAAAGGCCACCATCCCATGTAAATTATCAGTCTCATTCATTCATTTGTAGAATCGGTTTTCACAAAATATTTTACTGCAGTCTAAAACATTTTAGAAAATACTAAATAAAAATGGGCCTCTCAGCTGAAACTGGAAGAGTATTTTAGTGAATAATTAATCATCACAAATTGCTGATTATTTTTCAAGCAAATAATTGAAGTGTGCTGTTTGGCTTGCAACTTGTTCAGGTGCCAGTTCTAAAACTATTTAAACTTATTGGATTTAAGTGAGTCATCACAGAGCAGACGACAGCTTTACTTAACTCACTATGAAAAGCTGTGATAATAGTTTCAACAATATAACATTGACCATCCGCAATAGACTGCAATAAATTTATACAGAATATATGTTTAAGCAGGAAAAAAAATTACATTTCTTTCACAAAAATACGTTTAGTTTGAGACACGAGCTACACGTGAATGGTTGCCTGAAAGGTCTTTTGCATCAGAACTCATTAAATAATTACCATTTTACATGTAAAATTGTACATATAATTATATATAACATTACATTTTGGGCGGCTATAGCTCAGTTGATAAAGGCAGTATCTTACGGACCACAGGGTGAGTGGTTCGATCCCCGGCCTTGGCTATATGTCGAAGTGTCCCTGGGCAAGACACTGAACCCCTAACAGCCCATTCCCCCTCCCCAGTGATGCAGTGCTGGTCCAAGCCCGGTAGAAATTGGGGAAGGTTGTGTGAGGAAGGGCATCCGGCGTAAAAACTGTGCCAAATCAACATGCGGACAATGATCTGCTGTGGCGACCCTGAACTCACGGGATAAGCCGAAAGGAGAGTAGTAATAGTAGATAAGTAATTACATTTTATCCCTAAATCTTAAATGCTTACTTAAATCTCTAGTCCCTGTCAAATGTAATCTTGCAAAAAGTAAATATTTAAAATAATTGCAAAGAAATGGGGGAAATTCTCCATTTAGAATGTGAAACAATGAAGTGCTTGATATTTTTACATAAAAAATGACACAGCTGACTGTCAGAATAGCTATCCAATCAACAAATTGATTTTCTAACTGTTTCCCTTGGAGAGTTTAATCCATAACGACACATCACATTATATATGCTCCTTTTGAATATTGGAAAAGTAAAGATCAATGTAGTGACAGTTTCCTCTTAAATATATGAAGCAGAAAAATAAAGTTGCATGCTGAAAGAATGTATTAGCAAGTCACTTATGTAGTTCTTATATTTTAAAATGATGGGATGGGAGTGCAACTCAGAAACAGAATAAGTGATCACCAATAATACTTTATCTGAGCAAAATTAACAGCAGTATGATATTTTTCTAAACATTATATTAAAAAACAACAAAGTGAATCACTGAGAACATTTTGAGATCAACCATCACATACATTTTTTTCCACCTGCACCCAGTGTATTCAGGTGGGACACTGAAGCTACACCACACACCTCCATCTCTGTTCCTCGCTTCCTTCTTTTCCCTTGCTGCTGTGAAATCTGACTGACAGAAAACAGGGACAAAGAGGACACCACATTAATATGCTAATCCATGCAGGGATGACTTCAACACGTGGAGCATAGTCAGAAATACATGTGTGCCGGCTGTGAGGCACACAGTGTAAAATCAAAGCGTGGAGTGGAGACCGAGGGTGGTATGAATGTAACGTGGGGGAGGGAGATGGGGTTGTGTGCATAAACAGTTAAGTGGTGGGTTTGTGGAAAGGGAATCCCCATCTAACACCACAAAACCTCCCTCAAACCTTCCTCAAATTCGTTCCAATATAAAAAATGATATCCAAAACTTTGGACTGCTTGAGGTATCCGGATCATTCAGCATGTGCGACTGGTATGTCCTCGCCATGCGCCTGTGCTCATATCAATAATGCAACCTGCTCTTGTGGAGAGAGACAGCAGAGCACTGAGTGCTTATGTAAGAGTGTGTCAGCTCTGAGAGTTGGGATCGACCCTGCAGGACCTGACTGACTGACAAGTGGCGAGAAAACCACAAGAACGTGCACATGAATCTGTTTAAAGTGGATAAACAAAGAGACTTTTGTACACTGCACATCCATGCCTGCTCAGAACACAGATACACTCGTAGCCTGAATTAACTTCAGGGTTTGGCACTTTTCATTTACAAGCAGTTTCTGTTGCTGATAAGGCTGATGGCAGTTTGGAATGGGCTTGAAAGACGTCGCTGGCATCTCTTCAGCCTCACTGACCCGAGGGATGAGCTAGTACAACCTGCTCTCTCCTCTGTCTCAGGAAATGTACCACGCACAGCTGACTCCACCTGCCTCACGGAGAAAGACAGATAGAAAGCCAGTGAGTGTTTCATCCCATTTCCCTTATCTCCCTGACCAAAATCCCCTGCCTCCAAAAAGCAATTTAAAGGCCAGACCAGGAGAGGAGAGACAGGGGGAGAACGAGATCCAGGAATGCAGCTTTATCATCACTGTAGACATCAGGTTCACTTGAACAGGCTGCATCCCAGCAAAGTTTTGAAATACATTTTAACATTTTATTTTATGAGCTACAGAACCAATGTATCATCGTGTCGACTGGGGAGAACTGAGGGCCTTTGTGTGACAAAGGACAGAATATTCTTAATTTTGAAAGAAATAGTTGAGAAGCTGGCATGACCACTTGACAACATATCTTTTTGAATAGTCATGGAGCTTTCTGAAACCAACTTCCCGTTGAAGATTTCTCAACAAACAAGTCATCATGCCATATTTTGGGGTTTTATTGGTATGTATTTTGGAACACTAAAGAGAAGAAAACCATAGAACATGGTCCCAAAACGTGTTTTGCCTACAAGTCAATAGCCAACCTTGTTCTCGGCTGGATAGCCTGGCTCTATAAAAACATAACAATGTCCTGGAAATCAAATCTATATCTATGTGTTTCATGCATTTCTAGTCTTATTGCCATTTATGTCTTGAATAAAGCACATTCAAGGTTGCTATACTAACCAACTTGCCTTAGCCCTTGTTTATGTAAAATGAATGCGCTGTGTTGTCTTCAGCTGCTCGAGTATGCAAATGAAGAAAGTAATAAGCAGGTCATTGTGTTAGTTAAATAAACACTGCTTAGGCTGGGATGGTAATTACCACCTTTTGGATTCGTTTAGTTATGCTAAATATATACAGTCATCCAGCAAATTAAAGAAACCTGTGCAAAAGCAAATGAGAATTTGCAGTGATTTAAAGTCAGTTTGTTTCATAAAGTACTTGAGTTAGTTAAGTTCCAAACTTGACATCCATGCAGTATTACAGGGGTTACAGTCTGAAATGGTGTCGAATTCAGAAGTGGAAACTCCAATAAGGTCTAACTCTTAGCTCTGTTCCCGGAAATAATGAATCTTAACCTGGATGGTGGAGGTTAATTAAATATTGAGACAGCTTAAATGTCTGCGCCATCGCTTGCTTTACTTTATCCGTCACTTCCTACGATGACAGTCCCATCTCTGTACTCCACTTTTTCACTGAAGTAGTGGCTCTGTCAGGTAAACTCACAGCTTCAGTACATTGTGTTTTAGAAAATAAAAGACATTGACTTCAGCTTCTCTTCTAAGTTTTTGGGGAACATTTCAGAACACATTGGAAAGCCCTTGGTAGCTCGTTTAGATTTAGGCAACTTCAGCGGACATCATGAAATACATGTATCTAATATATTTGGCATAAATAAATCCTCAAAATGTAAAATCCTATTTTACTACTGCACAGCTACAAGCTCAGCCCTTTCAGCAGATGGATTTTTTATATTCTAGAGAAGTCTGGGATTACACTGCCAGTCAATCTGTGTGGTTATAATTTGTTATATGCTTTGCTATCTCCAGCTCAGACTGCCTTCATTCAACCAGGACAGTTATGAGTAAAATTTACATTAATGTTCAGACGAATGAGACAAGGCCTCTTGGCACTGGGAAGGTGTAATGATTTGTTTTATAAAGTAATACTTGACATTTTGGAAAATACACTCTTATATGAGAATTGTTGTCTCATTGTATGAGGAAAATAGACTTATGTCTGCATGCATGTGAAACACATCCAGCTGGTAATTAAATTGGTCTACAAACATCTCTAAAAGCAGTGTTTGGTGTGAGCCAAAAAGGAAGAAGTGCTGTTAGAGCCCAAGGGAAATATCCCCTGAGTGTGTGTATGATTGTGAGTGTGAAAGGGTGAATGAGAAGCAGTGTAAATTGCTTTGCACACCAACAGGCAGAAAAGCGGTATCCAAGTGCAGAACATTTAATGTAACACCAAGTTAGTCATCTAGTACAGCATTTCCTTTTGAAATAATGTCAGCCTAAGTTACTATCTAGTGGAGAAGTCGAGAAAAGTCCACCCAATGTAATAAGTCTGAAATTCACTGTTTGATACAATAACTGAAATGGAAAACAGACTCACTGCTTGCGACCAACAATATCCTCTTCGCTGGTTTTATTAATGTTGTGGCTCATCTATGTACATCAGCACCACTAACTAACAGCCTAAGAGCTTAGAACAATGAGGCTGCTTCTATTTAAATTCCCTGATGTTATGTCACAGCTGTGTACAGCGAGGTCAATTCACTAGACAGATGTGGTTGAGTAAGACTGAAGCTTTGTAAAGGATTAAATATGCCAGACGGCCTACACTACTTTACAGTAAACAACTTGCTAGAAACACCAACTTGTCTGTGTCTGACATTTCTGGCTGCTTGTTAAGTGAATTATGTGAATATTCAGCAGCTTTATTTAGCTTGACCTACATGAACACAGACATGAAGCTGTGAAGCTGCCATACCAACAATTCTGAATATATCTATGACGCAGTTGTGGTGTTGTGAAAATCATGCGAAATCTCTTTAGTTCGTCTGAATAGCTGGAACACATGAAGGCAATGACTTTCCTTTGATAGTTGTAGACAGTAATTCAGGTCGAGATTATGCTTTCATTGTTGAGAATTTAAAAGGGTGTCTGTCATGGAGAATAAAATTAAGCCAAACATTTTGATATGACAGTTTTTGGGAATGTGTAAATAAGTGCATTTCTTCAGAAATATTTTTCTTTCTCAAATTGGAAATGTCACAAGAGCAACATCTACTGGTTACACCTGGTTAGTGCTTCATGTTTTCCTTGTGTGCCATTTTACACTTCTATTCTAAAGCATTTCTACTATAACCTACTTCCATTTATTTTCTTTTAAAATTAATTTTGTACATGAAATACTTCAGCAGCATAAACAGAGTGCAGTAAGAAAATTCAAGACATGACTAACATGAATCTTATGACTGGACTAAGATAAGAGAACAATTTCTAAAGGTTTTGTCTAATCCCACAGAATAAATATGAAGTGCACTTCTTCAGTGTGTATACTGAATCCAAAACATGATTTAGTTTTTTCATCTGTGCCAGGGTGCAGATTATGAGGCGATATATCAAAAACTGACCTCAATCTTTGAATAAAGCCAAAGACCTACGTGCTCTGTCCTAAATCTGTCTGAAAATGTGAGAACCACAAAGGATACTAGAAAAGAGTTGAATCATTTATTTTGGAATGAATTATTGAATACAAAAACATTTTGGGTTGACTTGACAGTGCGAAACCACAGATAGTATTTACAAATGTGTTATCTACAAGGAGGAATGGGTTACGTGAAATCTGTTCCCCAAAATGGGCAAAAATAGACACAAAAGCGAAGTGAACAAGTGCTGAATTGTACACTGGGGCTGTCCAGACCACAGCCAGTAGCTCTGAATGTGTTTTCAAAGTTAAATCAGTTAGGTTTAATCACATCACACAGAACTTTCATACTGCTGACTGCTTATAAAAGTTTACAATTACACCCCCTAGTGTGAATCTCATTGGAGAAACCTCAGACACAGTGATTCACCATCACTTCAGCCCTTTAAATCACTCAGTCCCAGTCACCTGTTTGTCTCTATTCTCCCTTTTTGGGCTGTGGCAAACAATTTAGGAGGACTCTTCATCAATCTTTGGTGCCAGGTAGTATTTGATGTGTCCCATGTCAGCAATTTTGTACTCCACCACTGCAGAAGAGGAGGAAAAAGTAAAGTCAGAATCATAATAACTTTGAAAATATGTTGAGAACTAAAACTACTATTTACTTAACAAAAGAGTAAATTCACTTACCTAGGGGGATATCAGCTGACATGCTGAGTGTGACAGTCTTAGACAGCGGCGTAGCCTTGGTAAAAAAGTTCAGGTAGTTGAGAGCAAAGATCAGCTGAACGGGTTCGTTCATCTCAATAGTAACCTAAAAACACAAAGTGAAATGCAACGATTAGGAACGTAATCGTAGCAAAAATTAGTATAAATCTAATAAACATTCTAGAGAAGTGCCACTGTTGTCTGACAGTTATTAAAACCAAAACATGTTTGAATTATTTTCATAAACAACAAAATAAGCTAATGTTCACAACTGAGAAGCTGGAATTAATAAATAATAGCATTTTGCTCGAAAACAGTCTTTAACATAGTCAGTGTAATACAACTTTTACTTGATAAAAATGCCCCGAGTTGATCGCTGAGGTATATAGAGATACCAGTGCTTGGCCATTTGTCACATACATAAAATGAATATATGATAACATGGCTCCAATTTAATAACTGAATTTCTGTGACAAGGGTATATCTGACAAACATACATGTTAATGATCTCTAGTCAAGCTCTACTGTGCATTCGCTAAATGTTATTCACGTTCTTCCTTTAACCAAATCTACTGTCACTACTCACAGCCTCATCCTCTTTGTCTACATTGCTGGTCTGGGACAGCTTGATGTTGCCTGTGCCCAGCTCTCCTGAGGCAGAGAACTTCACACCGTCCTTGGCACAGGAGATCATCACGGCATCACCAATCTGGGACAAGTCACGGCAGATACGGGCAAACTCCCCAGAGGGCATCTTCACCACACAGCTGTACTCCTGCTCCTGGGGGAACAAAGAGTGAGAGAAGGGTCATCAAAAATGAACACAAAAAGCATGTTGGATACAAAAAGACAAACACACTGCAGATTACTTACTGGAATACCCAGCTGCTCCACATCAAGGTCCATCAATTTCATCTCATAATCTGACACTTTCTCCTGGTCTGTAAGAGAGGGAAAAGCCATAAATAAGACACCAAAAATTAAAATACATTGTTCAGCATCACTAATCTTTACCAAGAGTTAATGCAAAGAAGCTAAAATTAAAACCCTTACTGATGGTCTCAAACACAAGGGCAAGTGTGTCTGCATTGTCTTCTGCTCTGAGCGTGATGATGTCCTCGTTTCCTGCACATTTGAGGATTTTTGACATACTGGGTAAGAAAGAAGAGGAAAAACATGTTATGAACTAGAAACAACAAACAAAAAGGAAAAAAGAAAATATACATATTATAAATAATGAAAACAAGAGTTAGCGTTAGCAGCAGCACATTTTTTTTACAGGAAAGCTAAGAAATCCGGACATCTTAGGCTAGAATCAGAACATTTGTTATTTTCTCGGTATTTGCGCTTGGAAAATTACTGAAACGACAAATTTATCAATTAGTTGCAGATTTATTCTGTCAAACATCTAATAATTTCCATTTTTTTTAAAAAGTCCGCCAAGAGAATCGATGCACGTTATAACATAACGAATAAACACAGAGCATAAGAAGGCAGAAACGGAAGTGGAAGTTCCCGGGTTAAAAAACAATTCCCGCCAACGTTACGCTGATAGCTTTTGGCGCTCAAATGATGTCACTGCGTAATCACAACGTAACTAATGCTTCTAAAAACTGCACTAAATGTAATTCTACCAAATACAAAAAACAACTACTCTACGTTTAAACAACGGACCCATATGTGAACAACATGTGTAAATCGCGCTATATAAAATCCGACAAACAAGAGGTTAACTATGAGCCGGATGAGCTTTCAGCGCATCAGACAGACATGCCCGGGCATTTTTCCGCCAAGATGGCTACTTTCTTTGTAAGCTTCATTATGCATAGAAGGCTCAGTTAATGCGATTTGTCTAACTGTCACAGAAGTGACTGTTGAAGTTATATGTAACTTTAGCAATGTGTAATGGTCATAAATACAAATATCGTGCATTTGCTTATAGTTTGTTGAAGCGACCAAACTTTGGCAACTCGACCTGTCAACCTAAGTAACGTTAGTTACATCATGCGCCATTACTCTACAGGCTAACAGCACACAGACAACAGACTGGTGTCAACGAAGACAAACTCGGCGTTTTCTGCCCAAGTTGCGTGATATTTTATCCACCTGCTGAGGTTGACTCCCATAGCGAGGTTCCTGTCGCAGCGGTAAGAGTCGAAGCCGTCGTGCCGCAGCGTGAGCTGCACTAGGGAGACGTGAGAGGAGTCCATGCTCTGCAGGGAGATGCCGGACGAGCTGACGTCCCAACAGGCTTCTGTGATCAGATCCTTCAGAGCCTCCAGCACCTTCTTCAGGATGGAGCCCTGGACCAGGCGAGCCTCAAACATGGTTGCTGTGGAGATTTGACGTGTGTGTAGTTATAAGTTAAAGAAACCCTTCCGTCGCCTTGGCGTTACTCCGTCAAAGTGGAGGCTGCAGTTTGAAGTTATCACCGAACAGGAGAGAGGGGGAGACTTCAAACGTTCAGTCTTTGTGTGTTTCTCGACGAGTGCAGACACGGATGTCACTGCAGAATAAGGTTTGAGCTAGAAGCGCGCGCTAACGCTATCTTTTTATGAATCGGGGTCACACGTCATTTCCGTGTTCTTGCTGAGACCGCCCAACTGCTTAAAGTAGTGGACACTGTTGTCGGCCATATTGGAAAGGACAAATTTGTTCTAACGGGGAATGACTAGTCGTTTTAATCTATTCTTATGCTTAAGTTTTACAAAAAGTCTCTTTGTCCAAAGCATTTATGTACAATAAAACTTTGAGCTTCTTAGCTCAGCCCAACACTCCATTTTATTTTACTGTGACAAAATTTACCATTAATTTTGAAAGGTAAATTGATTACAGATAGCACTAACTGTACATTGCAATCATGGTAGAGGTGGAAGCACAGCCAGATGAAGGTTTAGTTTTAGAGTATAAATATCTCTTTTTTTTTTTTAATGACTGAGTGTGTGGCATACATTTGGGGTGGACCTTTTCTTTTGAGTCTGCAATAAGGTTAATCTATCCATGTATAAAACTGCATTAAAAAGTACAATTTCTTAACTTTGCTTTCCTTGGAGAATGTTGGCTAATTAATGTGGTAAAATGCATATTTTAAAATGATCACATTACTTTTGTAATTTGTTTTCAGCTCTTGATCTACACCGTAATTATAGCTTTTAGACAAATGTGATGATGTAAATAAAATATAGTACATTTACATGAGACGTTTAAAATGAGTTGATAAGAACACAGTGATGTCTGATTTGTTTTATTGATCAATGTAGAGTACTTTGTTTTATTAGTACAGTCATTATTATGCAACCCTGTCCCAGATTTGCTGCACACAAACAAAAATTTAGCCCCTGAGTTTACACTGAGGCCACTTAACAAGGTTACGTGGCACTTGGTGCAGATAAAACAGACGTCAAAAGCTCTCAAAAATAGAAAAGAGTCTTACTGAAAATCAATCTGAGGTATTAAAGGGATGAAAAACTACACAAACATTAGGACAAGGATTTCATTTAAATGTGGACAATGACAATTTTTTTGTTTCAATTGAGTGGAGAGACTGTAGCCTTTTTATTCTTGGGGCATTTGTTCTGACAGGATGTACTTGGTTGCCATTGCGAGAATGGGGGCTCCTGTTGGGACCCCAGGGAAAGGACCACTAGAACCGGCAATGTCAATGTGAGAGTATGGCAGAGGGGTGCCAGAGTCCACGCCATGCTGCAGTAGAAATTCAGAAATAAAATAACAGTACAAGTTAATTGCTGCACATCACCCATATTTTTGTTTTTGATATATGCGGATAAATAGCAGATTGTTTTGACAACGTATGAGCACCTTGTCGAGCCCTGAGGCCATGATGAGGAAAGCTGCAGGGGTCTGATGTCCCCGAGGTGTAGCTGAGGACGGCAGGTTGTTGCACTGCAGAATATCCTCGTACTCAGACTTGCCTTTGTGAAACTCATAGTCCTCACGTCGGATAGTGGAAACCTCGAACACATCACCCAACATCTCTCCAGCTTCAATAGAGTATGAAGACCATGGGTTAAATAGTGATAGAAGAAATGTTTAGCATAAACCACTAGGAAGTAGTTGAGCTACTGTTCAAAGTACTGTATGTGACAGTCACAATAGCAACATCTGCTGGACAAGACATGGTATGCATTTATGATGAAAAATATGACTGGTCTTCCAACTGCATTAGTGTTATTACCGTAAATAATTGGTCAATTCTAAAAACTGACCATTTTTAATGGGACCTCATACAGGTTTAATGTCGAGCCCTTTTTTGTATGCACAGAAAAAAAATAAAAAGTAGCAACAAATTAATGGAACACCACAATAATCAACAAATGTATGCTTTAAATGATTTGACCAACAAAACCTGAAACAAATTCAGTTTAAAATTATATTAAAACAGAAAAGCATGCAATAAATTTGTTATTTTTCTTTTTACGCACCTTTTTGCCACTGAGTGGCATTCTTATTACGATGAGCTGGTCCATTATCCATGATGATCTGTCATAAGACATTTTACTCGGTATAAGCAACTATTTCTACGGCAGTAAAATATTTCCACTTTCCTATGTATGATATCAATGTCCAAGTCAAAGTTTTGCCTATGTTTCACCAGCACTCACAGAGTAGTTGGGTCCCATGGCTCTAATGGCGTGACCAGTCAGAGTTGCGATGGTAAACAATTCAGGAGCAGTCTCGTTAACGGCCTGCAGAGACACAATTAGATTCACAAGGAAAGAGATCTGTTTCTCTGTCTCGAATGTGAGAAACTCAAACTCTGCTAGTGAAAGTACTTTGGGATTTCTACTCAAATCTTACAATAGATTTCCAAACATGAACAAAAGAGGTAAAAATAAGAATATTCAAAAAAGTTGACTTGGAAGTAAGAAAACATAGGTTTGTGGACATCATTAAAGCTAGAATATGCAACTTTTGGGAATCAAGTCGGCTGCAGCACGAGACTTGGGGAAAAAAAAAAAAAAAAAGTCCACCAGGGTGTAAAATGATGAGGGTGTCTCATTGATATGCCACACAACATTTTACAGCATTCATATTTGTTGTAATTGGATAATTACTAATACCTGAAGGGGTGTGCAGAGCATGGCAGAGTGTTGGGGAAAAACTTTTTTTTTTTTTTTTTTTTTACAAAAAGTGAAAGGATGTAAATGTATTAAAAAAAAGTATTTGAATAAATAAAGATAATAAAATATTAATGCTGGTAATTCTGACCTTTTCCTTCATCTCACAGAGCAGGTCAACCATCACCATACGTCCCTCTGCGTCAGTGTTTCCCACTCTCACCCTACGACCCGCACGGGACACCAGCAGCTCATCAGCGACGTAGCAGTCTGAGAAACAAAACTATATGTTCACCTAAGAGAAGGAGCTGTAACATAGAGCCCACTGAAAGAAGAAGAAGAAGAAAAAAAAAAAAAAAAACAGGAACACAAATAGTGAAAAATGGGATCAAACTGACCTGAACCAACGCTGTTCCGCACCATGGCCATTGTGCCAACAACCTTCAGATGTCTTGGCCTCAGCTTGGCTAAGATCTGATAAGAGAGACATTGAGTGAGTGGCAGAGCGGTAGACAAGTTATCAAGGTCTACATGTTAGGATCTTGGACTTGTACTAAGATGATCTAAGAGCTGTGCACACTATATGAATCACCATTTGGGATCCTGAAAACAGTTTAGGAGAACAATCAGGAACTATAATTTAACATTCCCCAAATAGGGGCTTGCATCAAGAAAAACATTACTGCTGTTGGATCTTATGTGCTCTTTGGCCATAAAGTGCAGGTTTGAGCCAAACCTAGAGCTCAATGTCTTTATCAGCATAGTAAATTCTGCCTGGGAGGTTGTTGTGCCAGAGCAGAGGGGACTCATTTACCTGGAAGAATCCAGCGACGGCAGCGGCTCCACACTTGTCCCTGTGCATGCCAGCCATGAATCCACCAGCCTTGATGTCAGCTCCACCAGTGTCATAGGTGATGCCCTGAAGATGTCACAAGAAGAGGTTTGATTTTCTGCCAATGCCAAACAACTTAAAACTATTGTTTCATCCTTAAAAATTTCTTCCCTGATTTAAGGAAGTGCAGCAACTAATTGTTTGGTATAATTTCAGTGTTCGACTACAGAATGCCAGAAAACTGTTTTTACAAGGTCTTATACTTCAATTCCATGGCAACTTTCTTCAGAGGTCTAGTTGTCAGAACCCCAAAGGTATTTGGTTTGCCATCATGTACAAAGTATTACAAAGAAACGTTTACAAAGCTGGAACCAATAATTCTTTTAGCGTAAATAAAACAATTACCCAAATAGTTGCAAATTAATTTTTGAGCACCAGCACACTGTCTCACATGATACAAATAACTCAGTTGCATTCAATCTATGTCCAAAAGTTTCTTCCGAGGTGTGACAGCTGTCTCTCACCTTTCCCACCAACATGAGCGTCTTCTGGATGGGACCCTCTCCACAGTACAGCAGTTTGATAACTCTCGCCTGGTGACGAGGTACAGCTGCATATGGAGCAAACTGTTAGTATGCAATCACTTAAAAAACAAACTCGTACAGTTGTGTGATAACGTCAAAGTATGTTTTCCTACTGTTGGCACAACGGTTAACTGCAGCCAGGCAGGGATAGCCTTTTTCCAGGACATTCACATCGCTCACTACTTCGACCTACAGGTGAACAAAACATTTGGGGCTTAAAAACAACATTTTAAAGTTGCAGGTTTCAAAGATTTAGAGGGCTCTATTAGCAGAAATATATGGCAAAATATAGTATTTAGTTATGCTGTCATTGATGTGAAAGTGATTTAGCTTAGAATGAGACTTTAATATCTACAGGGAGGGGTTCCTCTTTCATAGAGGCTGCCATGTTGCGCAACCATGTTTCTAAGCAAAGTCTCAGCTTCGAGAGGGATTTCTACATTCTAATAATTTAACACAAGTTAAAGGAAAAAAGAAGCAAAGACATTAGGAAGCAAAATGAGACTGGGACAAAGAAAGAATGAACACGGAATGTGACCCTGTAGCTGTCCAGTTTTCTGGTCGACATGTAATGTAGCAAGTAATGGATGGATGAAGATATGCGACCTTTAGGGTTTCTTCTGCTTGAAAAGGGAGAGGTGGAATTCACATTTCTATTTCAGACAACAAAAAAATTTGCAGTTCACGTGCATGATTTTATATTTCTTTCTACCTTCACAGGGCTGTCTTTAAAGAGTTCTTGGACATATTCAGCCACACGTGGAGCAGCCATACGCTCAGGGTCTGAGCCACCAATATCACGGTAGGCCAGCCTGAGGAGGGGAAACAAGACAACTGCTCAGTGAGCGAATGACACAGGGTGACAAAATCTAAGCAGGGAATGAGGTGAAATCTTTGACTAACCTGCCGCTTTCCAGGGCTTCAGCCAACTCCACCAGTCTCCTTCCCTGAGCCTCCTCTGCAGCCCACAGCCCCAGAACACACACCTTGTAGTCAGCGGGTTTCCCATTTGCCTCTCTCACTTCCAGGGGCTTTTGGGAGAAGAGACAATATAAAAAGTGGTTTACGAAAGGGACATGTTTACAGTTAATTAGCTAAGTAGTACTCTGTTAGACTATTCAACAAACTCGGAGTTTTGTTGTTTGTTTCCACGTTGACTCCCAGAGTCAAATTTAATTTACTTATCCTAAACTTAATAACAATTGTCGCCAATCAAGGCTCTCCCCCATCTAATAAAAAAATGTGTTTCATTTCTTTGTTTTAGTAGCTCACATCATGTCATTAACTGCCCATTTAAGTTTGTTTAGTTATTTTCTGAGCTTGAGTCTAAATGAAAGCTTTTAGCTCCAACACCAGTTTTCTTTCTCCGAGCCACTGGATGCAGCAGAAGAAGTGATAGTGAATCCTCACCAGTGAATGATGAATGGGGAAAGATCCAACTTCCCTTTTCTGGCTTCACCCCTGTTCAGCCACCTCAGCATTTATGTTTTTTGTGCATTGTGTTGGGGGGTCTCTGACTGATTTTGCGTTCCTACTCGTACCATCTCATATTTGACAGAAATTGCAGAACTTAGGCACTGCATGCTCATTTAATTTGAAACTGTCTACCTAAAGGAAAAAAATATAATTCCAGCCATAAAAAAAACAAAAACAAATGAGAAGGAGCTGTTCAGCTTTCTCTCACCTTGTACAGAGTATGAAGGGCTCCAAGAGCAGCCACCAAGGTGCTGTTTTTGTACCCTTGGTGTGGTGGGCAGACCAGTAGAGGGCGCTGCATGCCAGTTTTTAGGGCCCTGAAAGAACAAACCAATTAACACACACAAAGCAAACCTGAAGCTAAAGCTGCAGTGACAGACACCAAGGAGTAAAACAAACCAGCGATCATCTACTGACCGTTTAATGCCGTTGACTGCTGCATCACTGAAACGTCTCACATCATCATAGTCGCGGTTTACGGGGCCAGTGGAGGCAAACACCAGGCGGTTGCCAGGAAGACCAGGAACCTTGAGGACCACCACCTCCTCCCTGAGACCACTGTCCACCTAGAGGATCATCAGATAAAAATAAATAAAATAAAATAAGAATAAAATCACTAGTAAACACGACATTCCCACTCTTCTCAATACTAGAGAAAATACAAACCTCAGAATTCAAACACAACAAAAACAACCTTTATTTCAGTTGTAATAAACTAAATTCCATTTGTGATGTGTGACACTTCACACATTCTACATTTCCTAAATTAAAGATTTATGACAACTAATTCCAGGTGTACGCATTTTCACTAAGAAGAGGCATAGGTGCAGATCTTTTAAAAATCGGTAATGGAGAACTGGACTTCAAAATTTAAATTATTCTGAAATTGGTGTTGGCATGGTGTTTGAGAACATGTCAGTTTAGATTAGAAAGCTCGAGTGATCCTTTTTGAAGCTTATTGGCTGCAGGTGGTATTAGAACAGACACTCACAGAGCTGTAGTCCTGCAGTGGAGCTTTCAGAGGCTCGAGCTCAGAGGGCAGGGTTTCATGGCTCTCCGTCACTAAGACGATGCCATCAAAACTACAAACGAAACAACAAAATCATCCAACACAACTCTTGAGCTGCACAAAAACAGAAATGCAACCCTTCTCATGAAACTCACTTCTGGTTTTTGAGGTCTGTGGTCCACTCAACAGGCTGAACACTGGGGAGACAAAGAAGAAAATTAACTCATTTCCTCTTATAGTTAATGCAATTTCAGCATTGTGTGGAACACAAAAGAACAGAGAGTGATGCTATTAGACTCATGTCAATTTTTACAATGTTGATTAATCATTAATGTGAGTGTGAAGAGCTGCAAAACCTTTGAGCTCAGCTTTAAATTTTCACTGGTTTAAAGACCAATTTATCTTACTGGGGCAAAATCAAGACTTTGTACCTGGTGTGCACATTACAGTTTGCAGTGGAACATATTATTAGAGTAGATTAAGTTTAAGCACATTGGACAAATATATTTTGTTCATTTGCACAATAGTGCAATGTAACTTTATATTTCATAAACTTAAAAAGATAAAACAAAACAGCACTTAGTGCAACTGTCCAAACAAACCAAGTTAGTTCTAACTCCCTGCGCTTTGGCACCAACCTGATTTTTGCAGCCAACGGTTTCTCAATTGTTAACTTTTGAATTTTCCACCGTCCCCTCAGATCATATCAAATTCTGACAAACATTCAGGCTGAGTTCCACATGCAATGTGAGATTTTTAATGATGTTCACAGCAGTGGAATGTAAGTCACATGTTGACGTATCCTTTAGCAACTTCGTTGCTCCTGGTGAGTGATGGCCAGGTGCATAGCAGCTCCCCCATCGGTGCGTATTTGTGAGTGTGGATGGATGAATGACAAGACGTGTTAGGCGCTTTAAGTACCAAGCAGAACATGTAAAACTTGCTCCAAAAGGTGCAACCTTTGCTCCTGAATTGTACCGTTTATTTTGACTGTCTGCCAAATATTATTGCATCCAGAATTTCCTGAGATTTGGAAGATTTTATTAGTCCCCCTCTCTCTCAGCTCATTTTGTATTTTTCTTATCACTTTAACTCACAAACATCAAAATAAATCTGTATTTTCCCTTGAGATAACAAAAGACTTTCTCTAGGTTTTCATTTCTGGAATCATATGACTTCTGCCAACAACAAAAGAAAGTAACAATGAAACTGAAATCTAAGCCCAAAATAACTCTAGGGGCCATTTGGTGAGAAATTAATACCAACATCTTTTGCAACATGGGAGGATCATATTTCTCCACTTTCAGCTGTGAATTAAGAAATTAACTATAGCCCACTAAATTACAAAAATTTTGAAGAAAACACGCCATTGCACAGCAGTTATGTGGGAAACAGGATTAAACAAAATCATGCTCTGACTCCGCTGTTTTTTTATTCATGATTAACGCTACGCGTCAGAAAACACCGAAAACGACTCGTTTCCAGTAAAAATCGATTTGAGGTTCTCACCTAGTGCACATGTCGAAGCTCCTTCCCAGCTGTCTTCAACCTGAAAGACGGCTCCGATTGCTGATGACGGAGGATCCTTCCGTGCCCTAGTGTCCGGTGGATCACGTGGTCTCTTAAGCTCTACGTGTGCTGCTTTCACGTGCCGCTTGTAATAACAACTCAACCTTAACCGTAAAACTCTAGATTTTCTGACTTCTGGTTTCAGAAACACTCACTCAAACACTGTACTTTAGCACAATTCGGAAGTAACTGTACTTCGAATCGGGTTCATATGAAAACCCGAGTACTTCCTTTTATGCTGTTTTATACCTTGACACTATGTTTTAACAATTAAATATTTTTGCTTTGTTACTTTTTAAATCAAGATTGAAACATACAAAGTTTTTCAAATACATTCTGTTGTTGTACTTTTACTTACGTATACTTTTAAATACATTTACCTTACATTTACCAATACCTTTACTTGTAGTTGAGTATTTTTTTCGTTGTGTGTTGATCCTTTTAACTACGAAAATGTGTTTGTGTACTTCCTTACAACTTCAAATACGAAAATTTGTTACTACTGTTTCACCAACATCTGACTAACCATCTAAAGTTTTAAATCACATTTTCGATCAGTCATGAGAGAGGCCACAAAGTTCCCACTGCACTTTAAGTCGTGTTTAGTAGACGTATATCGGGGATTGTAGTTTCTTACTGATTCAGAACTGTAACGTCCTCATTAAAATGAATATAGGAGCAATATATTATGTATGATTAAACATAATAAATAATGACAATTAGCCTTTTGTGTCGGTTGAGTATTTCATCTCGCTTTTGAGAGGGGTGTGCTCATGGACTACAAACCTAACCCGGAAGTTGTACAAAGTGGCGTATTCTGTGCAGAACCGGGGAGTTGAGTGTTCGGAAGAAACAGTACAAAGGGCAAGAAAGAAGCAGCAGCACGGTCCCGTGCTGGTCAAATGACATTTAATCTGAGATAAGAAACATTTATGCAAAACAACAACTGGAGCTGCAGGTAGGAAAAGTCATCAGCTACTGCCGCTGTGTTCGCGCTTTTCTCACCGTACTAATTATTTATTGCTCTATTCTCATATTTTAGCGTGTGTAGCGTTAATTGTTCGTCATGTGTCCTACGTGGTGACGTCATTTGTAAGTGTTCTGTTTTGGCCTCTTTCAGTTTGTGTAAGGATCAGCTCATTGTGCTCACACTGGTGATTTTAGCAGTTTTCTTTCAACCGATAATAATTAGGAAAGTTGACAAATGACTCATGTTCACGTTCACAAATGCTCATATGTACAAAGACAGTAGAGAAACAGGACTGTAGGCTAATCATTGTCAATTTTTGGATCAATCAATTAGTAATTTATGATGGGAAAACACTAAACGTCCTCTTAATATCCTAAAGTCAAAAAAGCTTTATATTTTCTGTTTTCTGGTCAGGTGAATGTACACTGTTTAGGCATAATATTAAGACCACCTGTGCAATCTAATCCAAAGGTTAATGTTTCATAATGTGGTCATTACAGTTTCATAATCTAATTGAAGCTTTCAGAAAGGTGATAATTCTCCTACTTATTTATATGTGGTTAGTGGAGTCATACTGGAGTGCATTATAAGAAATGGTTCTAATGTTTTGGCCAACCTATTTAAAATTAATTTGGAGGTGATCACGTTATGCCTGGTCAGTGTATGTGAGTGTGTCTAACACTAAGCAGGGCTTCATACTTGAAGATGTGTGAATACCACTATCTTTTGCGGTAAACTAATCCCAGTCTGATCAGCAGCGTAAAGTTTGACATATGTAGCTCTGACTCCCAGCAGACATACAATGTGAACAGGTGTCTGGGTGAAGTAGGCCTCCTCTTGTTTTGAGCGTTTAAATGCATAAAATGAACAGTGTTTGCTTAGGAAAGAAAACACCTTAAGAGCAAACTCACATTTTCTTTTTATTTTGTGTTTTCTCCTGGTTGTCGTCTGTCATCTGTTTTTGTTCCTCAGATGAGACTTCCTCTTGGCTCATTTTGCATAGTCAGGGGTTTACTCTCTCAAAGACCAACAGCAAACCCACAGAGACGCAGTTTGACTGCTGCAGTGATGCGTCTGGTACAGTTTCATCGCCACGGCGACGCCGGAGGCATCAGAGTGGGAGTGGAGCAGGGCGAGGGACTCGGCGTGGTGGACCTGAAGGCATTTGACCCCTCCATGCCATCAACCATGAGAGAGCTGCTGGAGCTGGGAGACAAGGGTCTGGAGTGTGCACAAAGGTATTAAACACACATTTACATTCAGTCGTATCTAATAAGGATCCATTTTTAAATCCTTTGTAAGGTATAATGAAGTAATTCAACAAAGGCTAATAAGTCAGGTACTGATGCTTAATTCATCCATCCAGCAATCATGCAGTTGTCGGTTCGATCCCCGGCTCCTCCGGTCACATGTCGAAGTGTCCTTAAGCTAGACACTGAACCCCGATTTAGTTGCTCCCAGTGAGCGTTGGCCAGCTGCATAGCAGCTTCCTTATCGGTGTGTGTGAGTGTGAATGGGTGAATAAGAAGCAGTGTAAAGCGCTTTGAGTGCCAATAGCTAAAAAAGTGCTATATAAGTGACTTTTATATCTATCAATGTGCATCAATTTTTACAGTGATTTCCAAATGATTGTATGTATGAGAGTCTCTAATAAGAAATAATGCCGTTCTAATAATTTTGCTGTTCTAAATTATATTGTGACCTGAAGTGCCATTAGCAAAAGTTGCCAGTTTTTTGAATCTACAAACGTTACTACTTTCTTTACTCCATTAATCCTGCAGCTACACATGGTAATAAGATGTATTTTGGTCCAGAGATCCTGCAGCAATAAAAAATCCAACAGGGGATTTTCCACAACCTGACAACCACAAGGCAGGCGATGTCAGCTCAGTCAGCTGGAGTAGTGATTGATTGTTCTAACACTCCGTACTGTCCCTGAATTCCTCAGAGACACAAGGCATCAGAGCTACTACTGAAAAGACAAAAGAAAATCTCTGAATTCTAAAATATTAAATGTAATTTGGCCTCAGGGAGCTATGGGAGACTACTGGATCTTCTGGGAGAGGTGGGGTGGGTGTTAATGGCTTATAACTGTATTTGTGTTGTAAAGCAATTCAAAAGTCATGAGTTTTAAACCCTTTAAAACAGATAAACTCTCAACTCACATTTTAATCCTAATGATCCTGTTATCATCTTCCCTGTTTGTTTTTCTTCCTCCACAGTTGTGAACATCATAACATTTTCCCCAAATAAATGTCATCTACATTACACATCCCGCTTCTCTACATAATTATATTCTTCGATGGGCACTTTAAATAATTTTCAACTTTCTAAAGCAACAAAACATTCTTGTTTAATTATCTTCATTAATCCTACTTGTTTCCAACTGTCACTTCTTAATCCTTATTTAGTTTTTATGCCAGCGTTCCTTTCTTAATTAAAAAGTCTTGATCTTGGTAAATCACACTTGTTTATATCATCATCTCCTTAGTGAAATATCACCCTCATGTTCTAATTCTTCTTCCTCCTCAGAGCCTTGGCATCAAGTCAGTGTGTGGTGGAGCGATCAGACATCCAGCTGCTCGCTCCTGTGTGGCGCCCGGAGAAGGTTGTGTGCGTGGGAATGAATTACCGCGATCACTGCCTAGAGCAGAATGCCGTGATCCCCAAGGAACCGATCATCTTCAGCAAGTTCCCGAGTGCCATCACCGGGCCGTACGATGACATTGTGCTGCCCTCAGAGAGCCAGGCGAGAATAACATAAAAAACCCTGGAGCTAAAACAAATTATAGGACACAAAGGGCACAGACAGGGGATGAAAGACAGAGCGAAAAAGAACACAAGTGGGTTTTTAAAATGCTTTTACAGATGCAAATAATTTGGTTTCACTGTGCGATGCTAAAGCCCCTGAAGATCAGATCTGAAGACCAGCTCCAATCAAGGTTAAAAGCATTGCAGTTTTTTGATGTACAGCGCAATACATGAATGGATGACTTCTTTTCAATTTAACTCATATAGAATCAGGTAATAACAGCACAAAAAGTCTGTGCTTAAGGCAATTCTGGGCAAATAAAAATAATCAGTCTTGTCATGTGAAAAAATGAAAAAAAAAAGTGTGCTTTTTGAGAAGTGACTTTGACATTTGAACTTCAAATTTACTGTCTATCCACATTTGAGCCAAATTTGAGAAATTCCCTTAAAGTGTTCCTGAGATATCATGTATAAACAATAATGTAAAAGACAATCCAAAAACATTTTGCCTCAGGAGGTGGTGGAGTCACAGTAAAACCAATTTATTGTGTAAATGTTTCACTATTATGCATATTATAGAAAATAATTATCATAACAAGACACTATCAATGTTAGTGTCTTTAGGTTTGCTGGTGTCACATGAACCAAATCCTGCATTGTGTGTGTTTGTACACACACACACACACACACACATATATACACATATATACATATATACATATATATATATATATATATACATATATATATATATATATATATATATATATATATATATATATATATATATATATATATATATATATATATATGAGTATAGTTAATGGTATACTGTTGCATGAACAAACAATCAACATGGCAACAGTAGTTTGTTTTTTTGACGTGTTTTATCTTTTGTCTAATTGAAGGAGGTGGACTGGGAGGTGGAGCTGGCCTTTGTGATTGGGCGAAGAGGAAAACACATCAAGGTGAGCATCACAGCATCCCCTCTGCTGACACTTTGATGCACTGGTAAATTATGCGTTCCACTTCTTTTGTTGTTCAGGAGGAAGAGGCGCTCTCCCACGTTGCCGGGTTCACTGTGGCCAATGACGTCAGCGCGCGTGACTGGCAAATGAAACGCAACGGAAAACAGTGGCTGCTGGGAAAAACATTTGACAGCTTCTGTCCTCTTGGCCCTGCCTTAGTCACCACTGATGCTGTGAAAGGTGAGAGAGAGCGAGCAACCACAGCAGGGAGAGCGAGATGGAGGGAGGGAATTAAAGACAATTTGGTGAATCACACAATTATCTGGGATTTGTGCGTCAGTAGCATCACTGCGTTAACAAGCTGCAATTCCGTGAAAGTGTAGTTTCTGCAGCTCAGTGGGGCAGCCACAACTGTTTGGTAATGACAAACGTTGGTGTAGTAATTAGTTTGTAAGATGAAAAAAATGCTTTATGAATGTAGGTTATTATTTTTAATGCACAATGTGTATATTAGCAATTTCAAATATAAAATTGTCACATGCACGTTTGAGCAGAGAACATAACGAGATGGATCACAGAGTGAAACTGAAATCAGCCAAGCAGATATACTAACCGATACTAGGTTACTGCAGATGCATACAAGACATTTTAAATGTGGAAAGGGTCATTAAGAAATAGTTGATTCAGAACAGTTGATTTTACACAGTCAAAGGTCAAAATATCTGCTTCATAAAAAGGAATGTATGGAGATGTGTAAAATATTACTACAAACCTTTGTTCATAAATGTTTTAAATTCTCAAATGTTTACAACTGTCTGCTTCAAAAAGCTAGTAGAGTGAAACTAAACAATACTGTAAGAATAATCCAAACACTGCTAAATTTAAAACACTGATTATTAAAGTTCACCAGTTATGCTAAGTGTAACAAAAGAACTGGAACTATATTTGGGATTAATGTATATATGCCTCTTTGTTGTTCTAGGCCACTGTCCTCATAGTTTATTCCTGTTTGAGTTTTTTAAGTGTCCACAAACTTTCTTTACATGTAGTGAGTCGTGGGTATAAAGTCAAAACAGGAAACAAGCACTATCAGATGTCATTCCCTTTTTTAAATTAATTAATTTATTTATTTATTGTTATTTTTTTTCATTTTCCCTTCAGATCCTCACAAGTTGGGGATTCGCTGCCTGGTGAATGGGGAAACAGTCCAGAGCAGCAACACTGATCAAATGATCTTTAAGACGGCAGCACTGGTCACCTGGGTCTCAAAGTAGGTCCCCTCACTGCTCATGATGATGGTGTCTCTGCTCAAAAACTTACATTGTCTGTTTTTAGTGCAGATTTACATAATAACTACATAACTTTTACATTATTCTGCCTCTGTAACTCGAGTTTTCATTTAGGAAATTATGCAAATCATGTCAGAAATTAACCTATAAAGAGAGCACTTTGCACTGTGCCTCCGTTCATCTCCGACTCAAAGCTGAAATTACATTATCCACCACGGTTTGCACCCTTTTGCCCTAAAGCTCCCTCACCAATTGGAGCGTTCACTGATCTGATCCCTCGCCTGACTCCATAATAATGCCTGCGTCGTTCTGTAATAACTGCTGCCTACAGCACCTTTCACAAGAGCTGTATATACTGTATAGGATCTTTTGGGGAAGCTAATGTTTTGTTTGCCCTAGCAGTATCTAAAATAGTATAAAAATTAAGTTTAAGACACACTTTCACTTTCTACACTATAAATTTTACAATGACATGTTCATTTGTTTGCTACCGAACAGGATAATTCCTTTGCTGCTCCTGAACCTGGTCAATCCCTGTCTTTGTTTTGATTCCCTGTCAGGTTTGTGACATTAATTCCTGGAGATGTGTTCCTGACAGGCACTCCTCCAGGCGTGGGTGTTTTTAGAAAGCCACCTGTCTTTCTCAAGGTGATTTCATGCAGAAACAAATTAAAACAATGTACAACTCCCTGTATTTGTGTGTATAGCCACAGCTTTACTTTCACTTTTGGTCTAAATCTGTGTTATCTGTTTTGTTTTCAGAAAGGAGACGTAGTGGAGTGCCAGATAGACCAGTTAGGCTCTATAATTAACAAAGTGGTATAAACCTGGAGACAAACTGCTCAAAACATCAACATTTCACGAAGAAGAATCTGAATTACACCTGTGATTGTTTGCTTTAAGCGGAACAGAAAAGAATGAATAAGTGAATTGAAATGAATTAATTCCAATAGATTGTGCAAAACAGCTGGAAATTTGTAAATAAATGTATAAAGACATGATACTACAGTAATTGTGAGGAAGGAAAACTTGCTATTTGTTACTAAATTAAACTGTATAATTATGTGACTCAACATGTAGTTTGCAGCTTGACCTTAATAGTCATTGCCAGCTGTAAAAATATCCTCTATCAGCAGCCACCCACTCGTGCTATGAAGCAGAAACTGCGAAACCCTGGACTTGTAGCAAAATAAAAAAAAGTATTAGTACAAGTATTTCTTGTTATGCTTTATATGCAGAATGATAAATTGTATGAAACCTTCCTACTAACTTAGAAGAATCGAACCGCAACTTTCTCATAAATGGCAAACAGATTACGAATGAATGGGAGAATTTTATGTAATTAAAAATGTGCTTTCTTCAAATGTGTCCCTTGCATTGTCTGGGGAAGGAGCTGTAATTGTTACTTTGATTTGGGCTTTGATTCCTGTTCCTATTTGCTTTGTCTTTTTGTTGAGGGGTCGTGTGGGGAGGGGATCACTGTAGTCGAATTACAAAAAAAAAAAAAAAAAAAAAAAGAAACATTTAATTTAGAATTTTTCATTGTACAGAGGCTAATACTGGTAGTTATTAGGGGGTTACTGTTTTGCTCAAGGAAACATTGGTGTTTGGACAGGAAAAATTCAAATCTTGGGAACTTTTTCCAAAGGTGAAGACAAAGCGACTGTGTAAAATCTGAAATACGAGTCAAGAAAATTCTCAAATTTAAACTTAAGGTATTTCATGTAGAATCACTTTTTTATGTTTCCTTTTCTGGTTATTAGAGAAATGCACTCACACATACTGTATACCAGTTTCTCGGGTACAAGTCCTTCAAATCTTTCACTTGTAAATGTTGAACTGTATTATGATCTGCCCTCATTCGTTTAAACGTAGTGAATGTATGTAAAGAAGTTTACAGAGCACAGCATCAAAAAATCGAAACATAATTATAATAGCCTTCCTGAAAGTAGAATTTATTTTAGATGGTTTAAATTCCACTTGGCCACTCTTTTGATTCCCAGCTATGTATGGCTCCTCCATTTCCTTGGTGCATCACAATGTTGAAGAATAGTCAACAGCACACTCCCGTAGATTTGGGAGAAGCATGTTTTGAGTAGTGCAATGGCTTTAACTTTCACATCCTCGGTTTGACACTGGGTGGCAGTACGGTTTCACACTTACTGAGAACGGTTCTGCAGTTTTGATGTCTGGCTGATTTAGGAGCAAAGACCAGGTGCTCTGGCTCTTGACTTTACAGTCAGCTGTAAACTCCAAAATATGAATGCCTGCCAGAAAGAGCTGTTTGTGCTTTTCAAAGCGGAGCATTGATTTGTCTCTGCATCTCACTGTCAAAAGGTTGATGTCAAACCGACTCTCCTGAGGTCTGAGTCAGCAGAGGAAGATCTACATACAGGAGTAGAGCAACTGAGAATGATGAGTAATAACTATAGGAATTTGAAAAATACACAGCACATTTTATTTTGTGCATATGAAGCATGCTCCTTAATTGTGTCTTTATTATTATAAGAACAATAAGTTTTGTATTTGTATTGTATGAACTTACGTTGAATAATCAACTTAGGACTAGAAAAAACATTTTCACAACCTTTGCAGCCTTGAAACACAAGCAGCACTGAGCTTCTTACAGTGAGTCCTAACTACTGATTACAGGGACCTCATAATCCTCGTCTCCTGCGGCTTTATGCTAATGCTATTAGTAAAGATAAACTTAAAATCAATGTCTCATCACTGAAAAATCAAAATGCAATTAACCTAAAGGCACGGGCGTCCCAGCTCAGCGTGCATCTTTTTTTAAATATTGAACACAAGTTTCTTTAACACTAGTGCAGGATGAGGTTACATTCTACAACAAAACCAAATTGTGTCAAGGCATTGAGTCATGATGCTCAAGTAACCGTTAATTGTAGATATACTGTGAGATGAAATAGTGCAGTTTCTGCTGGTTTTCTGAGAACTGGAACAAAGCACTGAGGCCCAGAAAGACTCCTTCCTCCTGAGGCTCCTCAGAAAGGACCTGAAGTGAACAGAAACACACCATCGTCAGGGCACTTGCAACAATCCTTTTTATTCAGTGACCTGTATTTGGACACTTTTAGTACACAGTCTCTCTTATCATTAGTAGAGTGCATTTTGCACAAGGCCAAATTAAGTAATAAAAGGGATAAAACAAGCCCCCAAAACGAGAACAATTTGAAAACAAAGCTCTTACAAAAGATCTTACATGAACAGCACTGAACCACCCTATTCACTCTAGCAAGGCCTGAGATAATGAGGAGAAATGAGAGAGCCAAACTTCACTGTGCCATTCTTCGTGCTTTAGAATTGTATAAACACTAAAAGCACTCTCCTGCTCTGACTTGACCTGTAGATCTTATATATCAAACTATCTTCATATAAAGGAATGGAGCTATCAATAAAATCCTGAAGACAAACAGGATAAAGACTGAATCTGACTGATAACCTTTATAAAAAAAATGTAGTAATTGCCTCATGAGGTCTTTGCAGATATATAGGTCAATGATGCTCTATTTTTAAAGGCAACCATTCCCAACCCACAGCCTGACAGAAGAGACTGATGGATGCAGACACTCTCTACTTTACTAGGTTGAAAGGCTGAGGGGGTGAATTGCTAGTTCAGAAACATTGATTTATGTATTTATGGATAAAAAGATTGCATTAAACTTGAGCGTGCTGCAATTTTCTCACATTTTCTGACTACAGCTGGTTTTCTCTCCACTTCTTCTCAGTTTTTAGGCTCAGAGAGGTTGCTTTCTCCTTTTCATTATTGCTTGGTGTTGTTTGCAGAGTAAATGCAGATGGAGATAGTAAACGCTCATATTCCTATCAGCAAAACAAACCATTTGCTGCCTTCCTTCTTGCCCTGTATGAAAAATAACTTTCGCAGACTTGAAAATTACTGCAGCTTAATAATCCATCACAATAAACACAAAACCTTTATCTGGTCTTGTCAAAATTTCTGTTTAATCCTTGGTTCATTGTGCCAGAAAGGATTGTTTTCATTATCTGGTCAACCCTAAACCCACAGATAAAAAAGGGAAATATGTCACCGAGGAACACTCAGAAATAAGCTGCCTTACTCGTAAAAGCCCACTCAGATATTCACATCCTTTTCTTCAATAAATAAGCGTTACTGTTTTAGCATAAAAATGAAAGAAATCTCCAAAGGCAAGTACATCCATTAACAGCCATGTGTGCGTATGTGTGTATAACTTGTATTATTAAAATGAAATTTTTTTTTGCTACTTTTAAAAACTTAAGATTATTCATATTTTGGTAGCTGATTTTATATTTTGTGTGTAAAATCAACGCTAGTAAAATACATATAGTTAAATCACGTATTAAAAATAGAAAGATCAATATGTGCCTCAGAGATGTAGTTAAGTGCCAAGCAAAGTAGCATGATTAAAAGAGTTGTCATCCCACACAGCAGTTAAATGAGGTAAAAGTGCATTACTGACAAATTAAAGCATACTTTAAAACAAAATGGAGGGAAATGTAAAATAGATGCAGGAAAACGAAAAAGGATTATAGGTCCATCTAACAGAAGTGTTCTTGTTTAAACTAAATGCAATGTAAATCACTTCCCCACAGTTAGGAGACCTTGAGACTTGCAGTAGTCTTTTTCAATTTCTAGTCACTTCCCTTCACGATGAAACCTCTTTATAAACAGCCATTTCTGCCTGAAACATGATTAGATATGGTATTGAAATCAGGTCAGATTCCTGGTCCGATTGAGTTTGAATGACCGATTATTATTGACTGGGTCATTCAGGCTCACCTGGAAACAGATTAAGGCTAGAACTAAACTTTTTGGGAGTTGAACTGAGCCTAAACTTCCAGTCCTGAGTGGAGCTTTAATTCTCTGCAGACAGACAGATTTAGAGACACACATACATAGAGAGGCTGTCACTCACCCCCAGGTCTATTAGTGTTCTAACTGCGGTGTGTGCAGCCTCCTCTGAGCAGCTCTCTGTGAGATATGGCACAAAGCCACACATGAATCAAAAGAACAGACAGATATCCAATATAGAAGAACCAGGGCAGGATAACAGAACAAAGCCATTAGTAGTGGGACTGATGGAATTTTAAAACTGTGTCTTATTGAAGGATGCCATTTGTGTAAGTTCTAATTGTCTTATGTGTTTCTGAAGAAGAAAAAAGCATGGGATGTTACTGGGGGGAGCTGCTGTGTGTGTCTTCTCTGGTCTCTGTTGATTTTTTACAACACACAGTGAACCAGTGGTAAAAGGCAAGGTGACAAACTTTTAAAGTTACGACGGAAAGGAATGGAAGATCTTTTTGCGTATGTGTTAGTGTGTGGGCATGTTTTTGGCGGACGGGGTGTCAGTTTGAGCTCACCATAGTGCTGTTTCTTCTTATTTGCTGTGTCACACAGATGAGAGTGAATCTGAGCAACAAACTCTGAAACTGCAGTGAGAAAGACAATAAACTAGAGGCAATTATTCCACTCAAAAGAAAGTGAGGACAGTCAACAGAGTTATTACATTGAGTCTTTATGGTTCAGTGATAAGCTATCATACTGTATATTTATGGCTGGTGGGCCAATTGCTCAGTGAAACATAAATATCTGTGACATGAGGACATTCATTCAGTGTTCATTTTGACTTATGATGCAGTAATGTATGAACTATTGGAGCACTTTGCATTAAAAACATTAGGGTCAATACAATATGAATGTCAAAAATGTTTAAATCAAAACAAAGTTTAGTTTCAGTTTTTCAAAGAAATATTGTTTTAGTTTTATTTGAATTTTGACAAATCTATTTAGTGTATAAGTGGCATGATAGTTATTTATTCACTTTATAATGGTTGACATATCCTATCAAACATAACCAAGAAAACAAAAATAAGGATGTTTGATTTTTAGAAATAACAATAAGAAAACTGAGAGGGAACATGGCATGAGAGTCCATAAGAAAACCTAACTCCTGTCAACCAAATAATAATAAACTAGAGCGACTTTTAAAACTTTACTAACAGCCACTGAGGTAATATTTACCACTCATTTTCTGTCTCATTAAATTAATATCAGTGTTCTTGTTCGGCTTCCGAGCTCAGAGGTTTGCCTTCATTCAACCCTTTTTTCTTGATTTGGAGAAACAGTCACTGTCCAGTGATGGGGTGGCTCTGTTTCTCTACCCTGTTTCACAGCAACTAACCTAGGATAAGTTTTCCAAAAGTAGACTGATGACTCTACTTCAACCCCCATTCTACCTCGTAGAAAACTTGTTTAAATTTCATGTCTGTTTATGTCTACCTTGATAATTTTATATTGTTTATACATTTTATTAATAAGTTTTACTTACAATAAGTGTGTGTTTATGTGTTCCTTCATACCAAAACTACATGTACAGTACAATTACAACTGCATTACCTGGCAAAGGTGTGTCCATGTGGTCTAGCCCTGTGATCGTCCAGCACAGTGTCCTCAGATGTCCAGCTAGCATACTGCAGAGGAAGAAGAGCATCTCTGGACAATGGCTGGGCTGGCTTACCTAGAAAAGCAGAAAGACACCAAAATCAGAGTAATCAGAAAACAGTGTGGGGGTAGCATGAGGGTGCAGAGGTATAAAATTCAAACTATAAAATGTTGCTTGGTTGAACACTCCTACTGGCAGCATACATTTATGCACATTTCCCAGATTTAGATCCTAGTGTTGCCTTTATTTTATTGTAAACAAGAATTACAACATAACATAAGTATTTATCTGTGAATACCTGAAGTTGCAGTGTACATGCATGTCTGTCAAGAAATTCCCTCACACCATTCCTGAGCTATGTGGTCGTAACAATGATGGGCGTGAGGCTGCACTGATCTTGACCTCTGACCCCCCACCTAAATCGAGTCAGATTATGATTAAGGCCTGTTGGGTGTTTGTGTTAATCCTTTTAAGGCATTACTTTGATATTGCATTCACAAGAATAGGAGGGACAGAATAGAAGGGTGTGAGATAAAAAGTAACACAGACATTTAACCCCTAATTGAAGTCTAATCATTTCATCCTGGTGTCCTATTAGATGATGGTGCCAAATTTTAAGCAATCCTTCAAGGCATTCTAGTGACATGCTCACAAGAATGGGGTAGACGTTTATACTTAAGCCAAAGTGAAGCTTTGTGTCAAATTGGAAAAAGTTCCCTTAAGGCACTCCTGAGATATTGCGTTCAAAAGAATGGGACAGATATGGATGGTCAACCCAAAAAATAATGCCTTTGGCAATGGCTGATGCCTGCCTAGAGGCATAATTAATACACATATTTATCACATTTCCATTCCCCAGCTGTGGTTGTGTAATGTGTAATGTTGTGTAATGTTTTACACAATGAGAACTTCATTCAAGAATAAGAGTGCAAAGACAACAACAACAACATAATAATAATAAGAATACAAATAATAATAAGAAGAATAAAACTACATCAAAGGAAACCTTAAAATATGATATGACTAAGATGGAACTCAAACACCGAATTCTAAAATTAATATTCTGCTATTACATCAACCTGGATGCAGGGATCTGTTCCCATTCAGGCAAAAAGTAACATCAGCCACTGTGAATGGATAATAAGGCCCAGCTCACAGTTGGCATTCAAACTAATTCCAAAGGTGTTTAATGGGGTGGAGGTCATTGCTCTGCAGGCCATTCACCTTCTGCACACCAAACTCAGAAAACCATTATTTAAAGATCTCTCTTTGTGCACAGGGATGTTGTTATGTTGAAACCAGAAACAGCCTTTAACTGTTGACACAAAGGTAGAAGCTAAATTATCTTTTTATGCTGTAAAGTCCTAATTTCCCTTAACTAGAAGTAAGGGGTCAAGCATAAATTGCAAGCACACAAACATGAGGTAGATTCAGAAGCAGGAAATGAATTCGTGCTCTCTACTCATGCATTTAAACATTTGCCATACAGACTGAGTTAATTGTTACATGAGGTAATGAGGAAGGCAATGAAAGTTGAGTTAAAAAAAAAGTAATTTATAAATACTTTAACACTGTTTATGGGGCCATTATGATCATGTAATATGGAACTATATGAGAGCACAGTTTATATTGTAGAGTGCAGCTGGTCCTGTAAAATTGCCTTGTATTCCTTGGTCATTACAAAGCCATACAAAAACCATTAGGAAATGTTAAGTCTGTCAAGGGATGGATGTTCAGACCAGTACAGCATACTAAACAGCTTGCAGCAGATAATATAGTTTGCTTTTGCTGTCTACACCGATGAATTAATGTTTCTGATTAATGTATGATTCCTATTTTACATTTGTTGAGACACAGCTTTTATGCTGCTCAAAAATATATGAATCAAGATTTAATAGAGTGACATTTCTTTCAGGCTTATATTCTGAATGCTCACCCAATTTTTCATGAACAGTCTCAGTTTAGTCACTGGGTCAAATTAAATCTTTATTTAAATAATAATTCTATGAATTTGCAGCACTCAAATTCACCAATACACAAAAGAATTTTAAAATGAAAATAGAGTGAAAAGGGGAAGCAAGCAGTCAAAACAATTATTAGTAGAAGTTCTACGAGCAGTGAAAAAACATTATAGCATGCCAGCAATGAGCAAGGCCAGAGAGGCTATTTGGTAAAAAACAAATCCCAATAAACTAAAATTGCAAGTGGATGAAATACTATCTGCATAACATAACAACAATCCAAATTAACAGATTTTTTAAAAGGAATAATGAGGTCAAAAGAAAGTAAAGGAATACCACCAACAATATCTTAGCAGATGAGTCATGTATGTGTGTAGATGTTGGTATTTCTTCAATTAAAAACAGAATGGAAAGCCAGTAGGGACTAAAGACTACAATTACTATTAATATGTGAATTTATTGGTATTTATACCATATTTGTAAGAACTTTGTTGTATATGATAGTAGGTCATAGTGACGATGAGATTATTGATATCAATGTAATCTGTTAATTTAAGTTTCTACCTAAACTACAAACCTATACAGGAAGATATAACATTATTATCTACATAAAATGCAAACTCTTCATTTCAACTTTTATGAGACACCTAAATGTTTTCAGTTACTGCAGATTCACTGATGACATGATTAATCCAACACAACTGGTGCTTGCACTGCTTGGTACATATCTGGATCTCATATTTAGTATTACTCTCATGAATACCTAATGTAATGTATAACTGTACAAAATCAGATACCCACATCCTGTAAAAAAATGGTCAAGGACTGCCATCTAAAACAATTATGACCCTAAAGAGCAATGTAAGAGTGATTTTGAATAAGTGACTTTGAAAATGTCTTTGAACTAAATGAAGCTTTTTAAATGCAGGCACTATAAATCTCTAAACACAGAGCCTACACAGGACGAGGCTATTTCTTGAGAATTAGTTCCTGTCTCAGCTTAACCTGGATTACTGCCACTCTGCTTTTCAATATGACCTGAAGTGAATTTATCCAGGAGAACTGATAAAGAAGAAGAGGAGGAGGTAAGGGAATATGTTTTTGTTTTTGGTATGGACCTGTTTTCTGTCTTTGTTGATCACCTGAGCTGAGGGCAGCAGAGCAGAGGCGATGGTAGTCAAAAATGAGGATGGATGAAGAAATTTAAAAGATTAGAGTTGAAAAGCTGTGTAAACACTGGCAAGGCTCTTCCTCAGTAGACAAATCTGAAGTTGAAGATTTAAACATGCAGGAGTAGACCGAGAAGTAAGTCAACTTGCCTGGGGCACAGCTAGGCATTGGAAGTTATTTGGATTCTGTATAGTTTATTCTAGCTACTTTTTTTTTTTTTAACTAAAAAACATCTAAAATAATGGCTGTATCTACAGTAGGTAAGCAAGATCAATAGTTTGCATAACTAAAATCAGCAGAGAAAACGAACATGAGAGTTATAAATTTTGCAATCTAATATTTTGGCCTCCTCATTAATTTTAAATAAGGTAAAAATATGTGAACAATACAGCTAAAACAAACAATACTGCTGAAAGTGAATCACACAACCATAAGGTGACACTACTAAATAATAATAAAACAGGCCAACACTAAGCTACCATTAGCTACACAGATGTTATCAATGACACATATTTTTGACTCTGAACTTAAAGCTCTAAAACATCTACACTTGAGTTACCGTTTAACACAAACGACATCATTGTCCTCTACAATATTTTTGTGCAGAGAAGCTCCCCTCATCAATATGAACCAATCACCAATAACATAAAATTAACAATTAGAGATTATATAAATATTTTAACAGAGTAAAAAAGGGAATTTTTAACTTTAACTACTGTTTAATCAGTTTTGTTTTGATGCTATAGCCTCTAAGTCACTTTGTACTTTTTGTGACTGAGGCTGCTGCACTTTAAGCACTCCGTGTTTGGTCCCTTTGGAAGTTCTTTAGAAATCTCATAACAGTCATGACAGTTAGGCTTCTTTTAACGCTGATACAGGTTGCTAATTGGCATTCAAGATCCGTGACTCATCTGTGTAGGTGCTATTGTAATGTAGATTTACTACTTCAAAGTTCCTTTTTTCTGGTATTTTTGTAAGTGCATTTCATGCAATCACAGAGGGTGCCATTTTTTGTAAAATAGATGTGAATCGAACAGTTTCCCTTGATATAACCACTTGTGCTGTAGCCAGAAGGGCCCAATGGTGCTTTTCTGTACCTTGTAGGAATGTAGATCCTGTTCCTCGCAGTCGGAGTCACTGAGATAAGGGTCATCAGAGGTGAACCAGGTCAGAGGACCCTCCTTCTTCCAGAAATCACAGATAGGAACATCCTTAGGTATCTAAACACGATGGAGAATAGAACAAACAGCCTGCGTGTCAGACTGTAAATTTTATTATCTAATAAGTCAGAGTATGCGCCTATTTTAGCACACTGTAACCTGGAAATTGTAAAATGGAGAATAAGGGCAGTGCATACTTTAGTATCATTCTTCAAAAGTTTTACCAAACTGCATGTTTTTTTAATTGGAATTTGAGTTATCTGGATTATTGTTAGCTTTGCATTTGTAATTTGCTACCAGATTCTTTACATATCAACAGCTTTTAAGTGAGACTGATAAACTGTTGCTTATTCACATAACCAGGGGACATGGACAACCACTGATTCGGTTTTGTTCTCTACAAACCTCGAAGGGAAATGTATAGTATGTCTACTCTTTAATGATAGATGGAGTGTGTACAGTGGGTTTTAGATATTTTGAACAGCAAAAACCAAAACAGTGCAGCTGCCTGACTGGACAACTAAGCAATAAGCACAAATGTTTCATAAAACCGTAAAGTTGAGTGGAACTTCATAGTCACCATCATGAACAACTACTTTCACACTGCCATCGAACCATCATTGATATTGTTATTGATATTAACAATATGATATTGTTAATATTGGATTACTGCCACTCAATATCAAATTGATAATGATATTAGAAAAATTTTAATTCTAGCCCCTAAAATATAAAGCATTTAAACATAAATCCAAGTTACCTATGACAACAATGGAAGAAAGTGGTAAATAAAACCAAGGCTAAATGCTTGATACTTAAAGCAATACTTCCAGTTTGGTGAACGGTTTAAGAAGACATGATCAGGCAAGGAAAGGAGACTCGGGACTGAGCAAGTACTTCCTTCTGTAGCATCTACAGCTTCTCTATCCAGATTCAGATGGGACAAAATCCATAACTAAAATATTGTAGTTAAAAAAATATGAGGCTCTATATAGTCCAGGGGGGTGTGAGAACTTAGCATGTGATTAAAATGCTTGAGCTGCATTATAATCCGCCACTTGCCAAAACAAAACAAATAGAATGAACAGAACATTGTTGTTTTCAAACTGTGATTAATGTTGCACGTTCTGCTTATGGCATTAATTAATAATGTGGCCTTTTTTCTTTTCTTTTTTTACATACGTAAAGCTGCCTTTTTATGTTTGCACAGAACAGGTGGATTTGATTGCATTCAGTTGTACAGCTAAATAACCAGATGATATAAAGAGCTGCCAGTAACTTTTATTGGAAGACACAGTATTTAGAAATAAATTAAGAGAACATAATTTAGATTTTTATAAATATAAAAATAACTTGATGCAACAATATAAAAAAAGCACTGTTTTAAATGATGTAGTATTTGAGAATGCAACTTATAGAAATCAAAAAAAGAAATCTTTCTTACTTCCTCCATGATCAGTATCCCACAACGTACCAGACTGTCAATCGCATCCAGAGCGAAACTCTGGGATGACTGACAGGGCTAGAGAGAGGCCGGGACAGAAAGAGAGAAAGGGTAAGTTCAAAAATAAAGCAAGGTTAAAGGCACAAACAGCTTGAGCCCATCAGATATCTAGGAAGTGCCGAGGTAGACAGCTGACAGAGAGAATAAGGTATTTAGTGGAGATGTAGTAGAGATCAGAGCAGGAGAATGAGAGATGGCCGACAGGGGTACGGGAACAGGAGCAATATTTTTCTGTGAGGAATGGGGTGAGAAATCGAGCTGCAAACTGAAGAGACAAGAAAGAGCGGTTGCTCAAATGAAAGGTGGCCAAAGAGAGAAAGAAGCAGTGTTTCTGGCTCAGAATCTGAGCCTTGAAGTCAGTCAGATAGAGCATGTACACACAAATGCACACAGATACACATACACACAATCCAAAACCTCTCTCTGCCTGAGATAGAGGCAGCAGAGCAGGATGAATGGGTGTTCAGCTCCATTAAACATCCATTGAATGAGACACACTGGATGTGTGTGAGTGTGTGTGATATGAATTCAGACTCACTGGCACAAAGCCCGGAGGGAGGAGATGGCAGAGCTGCAAGGCTCTCTCAGTAAGTTCATTCTGGCAGAGCACCACATCAAACTCCATGTCACCTCTGACCTCCTCTCCGTCCACATCCATTCTCACCCTGCTGCTGATGCCACTGATGGCCACCTCACACAGCATGGCTGACACCGCACACGCTAAGAACAAAAACACGCACAAACATTTGATCTTTTTCTTCTAGGTCTTCATGCAAATACACACCATGGGAAATCCAGTGTTTGGTTTTATCCAAAGTTAACAGTTTTTTGTCCGTGCTATAGCAAAGCATCTAAAAATTTACTAATAAAATGTGTGGGACACTGGGTCTTTGTGTGATCAGGGGATTTCCCTTATTTATACAAGTACTGTGTCTTTATTTATACTTTTTATCCCTTTTATCCTCCTTTCATGTGCTGGTGGGAAAGCCCTGACATCCAGATTGTTCATGTCTCTAAATAAAGCTGCCTTCACACATCAAACCTGGAACACACTGAACACAAAACATTATAGAGACTGGGGTAGATTATTTAAAGATTGGCCACACCATTAAAATATTTTTGCCTCAATATAGGGAATTTAAAATTATGTGCTAATTTAATACACAGAGGCTTTCAGCAGCCCACAGCCCACCAGTTTCAATTCCTATACAAGCAGAACACATCATGCAGGAATACTGTACTGTGCTGTACCTTAAAGTGACGCTATATATGGCTTCACATCAGTCTGCCTGTTAGCATGATGTCTGGAAACTAAACAGCAGACATTTAAGTAAAGTATAGTCAACAGAGTTCATGGCTCAAAGATGAGATGATATAGGATTTTGTGAGGACTTGTGAGGAACTTTAGGATTGAGGCTTTCTGTCATTAGATGATTTCCACATCAGTTGTGTATATACTGTGTTGTCATTTCGAAGAAGACCAAAGATGGATGATTCTGCAATACCCTGAAATATGGTTATGGTTAGTGATGGTAATGTGCAGAATTGTACTTTCAGAGGATACTGGGCCGACACTGTGGAGGCTGTTGAGAGGATACAGTATCCAGTACTTTTAAAAGTGGTGGTGGAGAAAAACTGCATCAATGTGCCCCTACTATCATGAAATCACACACAGAAGATTCACCTTCCAGATGCACTAAATTACACAAGACCACACGAATTCTGAAAGGTAGCTAGTAAAATGCTACATAAATTGAGATGCTTAATCTTAATGTAAATGTGACAGTGCCAGCTCAACATAAGCACAACACTGAAGCAAAGAAGTAATCGCTCTCAATGCTGTGGATACTTTGAGGTTTATATAACTTAATAACAATGAAGGTACAGGGAACTGCAGTGCTCTGTGTCCTGCTAAGGGTAATTTCAGCAAGGTACCTTAACTGTCTAGTAAGACACTTGATTTTATTTAGTCTAAGTGAAATCAAGATGAATTTTACAAGAAATGCCCAAGGACAAACTGCACATCATAAATCAGTCAAAGTGTTCTTTTTTCCGTGCATACAGTCCTTCGCAGGAATGAGATAGCATAGTTATCTATTATATGTGAAAAGCGTCATGGCCATCTGAAGTTTTCATATAACCCACTGTGGGGAGTGTGATTTGCTGCTGAATTGATTGAAACATTGAAAATGTAAAGGTGAAAAGGTGCAGCACATTATTAATGAGAGCTTTGATGAAAATGTCTCTACACATACTGACACAAGTGGAAAATCAGAAGAAAATTACAAACAAGAAATGACAGGTTAAATCATAAAAACATCAGTCCTCACATTACTTGCTCATTTTTAAAAGTCCAACTAAATCTACTGCTGCATTTGATGCATGCCCTGACACTCCTTGAAGTTGGGAATTTATAAACATTAAGAATATTAAGTTCTCATACTTTAAATACTCTAAATGTCATGTTACAAACTGATTTTCCATACTAACATGCCAACAGTAAGAGCCACTGCCAAGGCTTCCCACAACAAATAGGGTGCCCTGAGAACATAGGGTCTCAAGATGATATTTAGCTTAAATGTTATAGGAAAGTTCTGCTTGCAAAGTCACTTACCACCAACAGCTTCCAATATGAATGTGTGTGTGACTATCTGGGCCTGGAGGTTCAGGTGAAGTCTGGCGGCAAGTCCAGGGCAGGGAATAATAAAAGGGTCCTTCCTAGAAGATGGTGCAAATGGAAAATCTGATAGGAATCAAATAGATTTTTGATAGGCAACACAGTTTAGCAGACATTGTTCTTTGTTTTGTGTTTTGACTGACATAAAACCAACCCAGATGGCACTGCAGCTATGACAATGTGAGGGGCGAGCAATGAGAGGGTATAGTGGACCATGTCCACTAATGTCCCCCCAAAACCGACATCTTTGTTTCTTAACAACAGTTCCTCGGTGAGCCAAGCAACATCACGACACAGGACAGATGCATTCACACCCTATGGAGGAGAAGGATGGAGAAGTTTAGTAACAAATTCAGACATGAATATTAACCATCTGGTGACATTACTGAGACACTGGTGGGTATGACTCAGAAAATCACTGTCACACTCTAATAAACTAGCACGAAACAACAATTCTGTTTATGAGCCTCTTGGAATATTGATGGATCTTTAGAGAAGCAGGGGCGGATTTTAACACTGACAGCACCAATGGGGAAAATTGCTCAGTAAACACAAGCACAAGGGTGATGTACATATTGTACCTTGTGGTGTTTGTGCAGCAGAAGACTGGATACCAGACTAGTGGACATCACAGCCATGCAGGAGGTTGCAGCTATAACGAGAAAACAAACACACACACACACATACACAGATAATGCGAAGCAATTTGAATACATTAAACAACAGGTTATCAAAAATAATTTACAATTCAGCAGGGATACATAATCCTGGACCTACAGAAAATGAGGTGGAGGATGATGGCAATACTGAGGTCTCTTTCTTGGATGAGTTCAGACCCATAATGAGAAGAAGGTAGAAGCCATGACATCCTCCTCTGCCCAAACACACTGTTAGGTCTTGAGAGAAAACGTGAGATGAGGAGGGAAAGATGTCAGGAGGAATTTACAATAATTTTTTTTCAGGTTGTGTCAACAAATTTTCTCTCGTCAAAGTTATAATCCTTTCATGAAATTAAGCCCAGTGTTTTATGCTACTTGTATCTTTTCTTCAACAGAATTTACAGCGAGTGACTTCTCCTCTATGCACTGTAGTTGTTTTTCTTGTTAGTTTTGGAGCCCACCATCTAATCCAGTGCAATTTTTTTATCATTGCTAACCTGATCACTCACTACTCACTCTCCTATCAGCATCAGCAGGATCGTATTTAAATTTTTCACTGGGTCAAATAGGGTTTAACCTTTAATGTGAAGCCAGCACCGGAAATCCCATCTATTTTTCTATTCATCCATTAAAAATGTATCCACAACACAAAATAGTAATTTCCTGCATTTGTTTAATTGCATAAACGTTTTAAATGTTGTATGTAGCAATAGAAAAAGAAGCTGTTGGAGAAAGGTAACTACTTTAATCAACTTTGCCATATTGTTGTGTGGAAAACTACTTGTGTAGTATGGAATCCCACTGAAGTTGCTCATGCCACGATACAATAAACAAACTTTATATAAAAAACCGCACTGAACATTGTTATATTGTGCTGTAAATAAATAGATCTTTTCTTCTTTCTGAGAACATTGCAAATTAATATTTGCTGTAGTACAAAAACATGTGGTGAACATAATAACCATAGTTTTCACCAAACACACCAGGATTACAACAGAGTTGTAACAGAGATTATGTATAAAGACAAAAACAGCTGGTGTATAAGAAAAGCCCATTGTGAGTTTATCAGATGACATAAGACAATATTTCTGGGAATAAAGGGAAAGCATGTGTGGGGGTAGAATAATATTCTTGACTTACTTTACACTGAACAAGCATGTAAAATAGTAACTGCATCGCTTATAAATGGAGGTGTGTGCAATACATCATTTTATAAGCTGCTTATGTTAGGCTATGCTGAAATTATAGAATTATTACTCATGCTTTTGACCATGCTTATATGATATAAGGTATACAATAGTATATGAAATATGTCTTTTACATGGAGACAAAAAAGGAGACTTCAGACCCAGAAAGCTTAGCAGCTAGGGAAAATCAAGTCAGTGAATATGGACTGTGTTAAGTCTCAAAGCATTTTAATGATATTGCCATGCACAAACAACTGAAAGTGCTCACATGCTTACAATTCAATCTACAGTATCTTTCTATTGCCATCTTCTTCACTCATGCCATTTATTTTGCTTGCCACTCTCTAAGAATTAAGCATATGCAGGGAGAAGCCACTTCGCCTATGAAGCAGCCAAGCAGAGATTGAGCGAGGATGTTATTTTCTTTCTGTTATCTTTTTCACTGGCAGACTGTGTAATGTTGATGGTAATTGGACCGAGTCTAAGAGGATGAAAACTCTCATCAGAGCTTGCATTGTATCACTGCCAGATTTAAGGTTTAGTGAAAAGTTCATCTTCAAAGTTTAGGAGAAAGTAACTTTTCAATTTCACAGATGTTAAATAAAAAAACAATCTAAATCTCATTATGGTTTGTTCACATACAGTATCAGCACTCACTTGTGCATACAGGTATGTACTACAGGTAGTTTACCTGATTTTGAGGATAACAGGCAGCAACAGGTCCTGTAGAGGGAGCCATTCATCTACTCTGCACCTCCCTGACTCGCACATCTCCTACACACAAAAAAAGGATCATGTATGCACACACAAACCCAAAGAGTCGCAAACAGTCTGTCTAAATCATTATGTTCTGGTTAGCTGAGCTCAGAAAACACGACACAGTAATTAACATTCAAGTCTATCAACTTTTCCTGAAGGTGATTCCTCTGTTAGTAGCACCATATGTTAGCCTTCATCCATAACGGGTTGCCATTTTATTAGGTACATCTAGCCAGTTTAATATACAGCACTGCATTTTCTGCATTTATGCATATGCCTTTTCTAACAGTTATAATGTTCAAACTGCTACTTAAATGTATAGTTTGGGAATGTAATTTGTGAGTGAACATTATAAATGATATTCAGGTCTTTGATGATGATATACTCTTTCTACTGTGCACCTTGAGAGAAAATGGCTGGGCGAGGTGGATCCTCACACTTCCTCTTGGTATCCTCCAGAGAAGAGACCACAACCATTGCAAGACAGAGGTATAACCAACCTGTAATGACACACACTTATAACTGGGGCTACATAGTTAGTTGATTATATCATAATAAGGTTTTTGCCTTTGGGAGGGACATTCCAACAGCAATCACACTAATGAGCAGGATCTATGCTGAGCCCTAAGATACATAACCAGAATCATGATGTGTGTATGAGTACAAGAACTGTGTGTACTGTACTTGATGTGAACCGTGTCTCAGTTACAGAACAAAATGATGAGGCAAGGACCTTATTATGGCAATTAACCGAAAGCAACACCCACTCTTCAGTATGATCTCAAAGTGCAGATGAGAGGGCAAGACTAATGGACACTAATAGCAATTACGGTTTCCTTAAAAATAAATAAATAAATAAAATTTAAAAATGAAATGCAAACCTCGAATAAACAGCAAATGCTGGTCAGTGAGAAATTAGACAGCACAGGTGTCAAGCAAGACTTTCAAAGCTGTGCATTTGACTATTACTGGCAATATGTAACCCCCACCCCCTCCAGGCAAGTTTTGGGAAAACTGTAATTCTCATCATCCTGAGCCTCACATTGTTTACTCTTAATCTGAGCCTTACATTGTTTACACTTTAGCAAAGTTACACTATTAGAACTGAATTAGGAAGTACAAATGTATTTCTCTCTTCAGTTTCTAAGTCATGCCTCATACCTCTTTCTTTCCTCATGGGGTTCTCAAAGTTTGCCAAACCCAGTCCTAAACCAATCGTGTTCACTTGTTCCTGAGGACATTATAGTCACAGATGGTTGTTCTTATTTGTGTGTGCACTTTGAAGTGTGTGTTTACACATATCAACCTGTATGTTGGTCTTGGGCATATAATCATAGGAGATGCCCACAGGGACCAGACTGACATCTGGGACAGATTCTTTTTTGATGAGCTGTCTGATGCAAGACAGCCACTGGCCACCCTGACCAGACTTCACTGATACACCAACACTTATTGCTTGGCCCTCATGTAGCAGTTCACATACCAGCTGAGGAAGAAGGAAAGACAAAGATATAGACACATAGGTGTAAGGGAGGAATTAATAGATAATGTGTACCATGCATTTTTTTTTTTAAATATACAAAGACAAAGCACCAAACAAGACCTTAGAATGAATAAAAAAAGGGCAGGACAGCAGAGCATAGAGGGCAGCTGAGGGAGGAGATGTCAAAATGCAGGAAGCAGGCACAATAAAAAGCAGAAATTAAAAAGGACTGTGGGGGACACTTCATGACATTCAGAGATACTTCCCTAGCCCCAAGTACTGCTGTCCTCTCATAGACAAGGGAAATTCAATTACCATTGAACAGCAGCTAAGCAGGCCTATACTCAATAAACAATAAAGGTCTATTAACATTGAAATACAGCCAATAAACAGGCCTGCTTTCTCACGCACAGCCAATGTGCTTACTCACATAAATGGTCAATGAAAAAAAAAAACAAAACTACTCACTGCGTCACTCATAAACAACCCGTTTATGCTCTACTGTGGCCGTAGTGTTGTAGATTAATGTCAGACAGACATTTTATTGAGCTGTATAGCACAATATTGATTAGATTAAAGCCAGTAACTCATCTAAATGAAATACATATTTAGGCAAACTGATACAAAAGACAGATCCCCTGCCAAATATGAAGTAGGGGATGTTTTTAATGAACAGGTGCTCATCACTGTTATAAATCAAGTGCACAGAGGGATTTTATCAAAAAGGTACTTGAGGAAACTGTAGTAGATGCAAGATGATACAGAAGGGAACATTTAATACAAACACAAATGACCTTCCAATAAAAAAACAAACCAGCTCAGACCTGCCATATGCAGATTGTCAAATTAACCACCATTCTTTGTGTTTCTCTGCCCTCTTTCTATTGCCTTGGCATTCCAGCCAACTCAAAAGCTGCAATCTCTGTAACCAATTCAGTGCCCTTGTTAATTTTGAAAACAAAAAGGCGAGGGAGTGGGCAGGACAGGTCAGTATGTAATTGAGGAACTGACTGTGATAACACCCTACCATGGAGTGCAATGAAAAGCATGTGTATGAATTAAACCAAACGCACATATGCTAAACAGGAAAATTAGAAGGACAGGTATCTTTTGTTTACCCTGCAATTTTATATAATTACCTGTTGTCTAGTTTGTTGCAAAATGCAACAGCATCATGTTTTCTGATTCAGGGCCAAGTCCCTCATTACTACTTAAGGTGAACAGACTGATTTTGGTTTCACATACTGTATGCAGCTAATGAGGAACTGCTCAGGCTGGAATGATTTGTAGCAATTGGCTGTTTATACAGTTGGTGACACAGAAAAAGTGTACATGAAACTTAAATTGAACTTCTGTGCTCAAAGAGCGTGTTACTGTACTTAATTTTGCTTTTTTACTTTAAAATTGAGACTTCACCTTTGATGGTGACTAATGATGTACTAATATATTTTATTTCAGATTCTCCATGGACATATTCTATTGACAATTCCATTGAAAAAGTCTAATTTGTATTTATTATTGTTAGTGGAATGGCTATGGTGGATGTACTGGTTTGTCAGTTGGTTCGACACCTTGCTCCAAACAGATATATCCGTCATATATCTAATGTATTGCTCTGACATTTGGTACAGATACTTACTGGCTAGTTTTAACTCACTTACAGCCATTACATCTTTTCTATGTATTTTTGGTCCCTCCTACTAAAACATAAGGAGAAGTGCAAAAAATTATGTAAAGAGACAGGAATCAGGGAGAAAAATTTTGGAGAAGATTTTTCTTCCTTCCCTTGTGACAGCCACATTGTAATGTGTAGTATTTGGAATTTCACATTTTTGCGCTGTCCATATAATGTATACATGGTCAGCACAGCGATGGCTTCTCGGCTTTCTCAATCTCACTACGTTTCCCCATTTGAAAAACAAAACAACACAACAACAAAAAACAAAAACTGGTTGATAAGCTTTATGTCTGTAAAACCTCACATCACATGCATTCTGTCTTTACACAGTTTGCAGTTCAGTCAAACCACAATTCAATTGGACTTTCCTGTACTTTAATGCACAACATGAACACAGTAAACATTATCAACATATTACTTTCTTTTTTTTTTTTAATCTGTGTTCATGACTAGGTAAGTTGATCCTTATTACAAATGTCCAGGTAATACAAGCAGCAATTGTTAGGAAATCCTATTTATCTTAACCCTCTCAAACCAAACACAAACAGACTTACAGAGGTCATGACAGATGAGTACAGGCTGTCCATCTCAGCATCCTGCTCAGTTAGTGCAGAGGGTGGCAGGAGGACAACACCTACTCTTTGCAGGACTGATCTATAGGATAAAAGAGAGTACTTCAGATCATTCACTTATAAGCACTGTGCGTAAAATTAAACAGACTGGGCTAAATCAACTGCAACATATGTGGGGAAACATACTGAATGTTTACTTGTTATGTGGCTTTTTTCTGTGTATGATTATACCTTAGAAAGGAGCTGGTAATCTGGTATGGACAAACGGTGTATGGGACTCTGAGGTTGTGACAGAAGAGCACCAGGGGGATGAGAGCACAGTCGATGATGCTCTGACGCACATACACATAAACAAGTGGAGCTCCCTGAATTACAGAAGACATCATCATCATTAATCATGACAGACAACGGAGAAAAGTAAAAAAGTGGTGCAGAAAGATAGAGGGTGTTTCTGTGGTCTTTTTTAATATTTAATACATATTATAATCAAGCACCAAAATATTTATATAGTATCAGCAGAATGGCGATAAGAGAATTCATGTTTAATTTTAAATCAACTTCAGGGTCGCCACAGCGGATCATTAGTCTGCATGTTGATTTGGCAGTTTTTACAGCAGATGCCCTTTCTGATGCAACCTTCCCCGATTTCTAGTTAGATATTTTCTTTATTAATTTTATTTTATCTGGTAAAGTTGTACTCCAACATATTAGGCAGTGCCCATAATGTGTGTGCACCAAGAACCTATAAGTTCTAGAAAAACAATAACCTAGGGGTTTTGCCTTAATTTCTGTAACAGAATGCATTTCAGCAAGATCTAAACTAAAGAGATCAATGAATCCATTCATGCCCATCTTTAACCTCTGCAACATCAGTCCAATTCAGTGAACCGTGTAATTGGAGTTGTACTGTAAAAATTATAATAAGTAAAAGAAAGTTGATGTTGTATAGTAGATGTGTAGTTCTTTAGCATCTCAGTAGTTAATTTCTTATCCTGAGTATAGATATGTGGAGCCAAAACATCACAGTATCTACTGTATGTCCAAATTTGTCTACTTTCCATAGTTTGCTGGTAGAACTAACACTCTTCAGGATCACATTTAAGCATCTGTTAACATTTTATTTGTATGTGCTGCCGTGTGTTCACAGATACTTGTACCTCTTGTGAGGCTCTGTGCAAAGCCAACAGATGGTTGAGGTTAACTTCAATACTCCAAAAGACAGAAGCAAACATCTTCAGCATCACCCACCCTATGAATCTTAGTCAGGAGAGGATAGCGAGTGGAGAGACATATAGAGAGAAAGACTTAATGACTGGAGATAAGGTGACCTGGGAGACAATGTACACAAGCAAATAATGGACAGATAACAATTAAGTGAAAAAATCTGCCAGTAACGAGTCAAGCAAAATAGTGCTTTACCAAAGAAAGTGAAAATAGAGTTAGGGGTGACAACATTCAAATTAGATAGACGGGGAGAAGAGGGATGGAGATAAAAAAGTGTTGACATAGTGAGAAGCAAAAGGAAAAGTGATAAAGACTACATAAAGCCTATGTAAAAAAAACAATAAAAAAAAAAACAAAAACAAAAAAAAAAAGGGAACAATGATCAAAAATTTGTCCATTTGTGGAGACCTGATAACATATGATAACATTCATATTGGCCCTATGGATAGATAGCTTTATTTGATGCAGCTATGATTCTTGCTTTTACAGTATTTTTTTCTCCATGGCAACTAACTCTTGAGTGTGGTAGTACTTAAAAGACAAGACTGGCAGTACTCTGTAGTTTCGTCATTGTTCACTAATCTCATGAAGATTAAAGCCAAAAGTCCGTTTCTCAAAAGTTCCAACTTTGCCAGCCTGTCAGTTCCTTACAGCTCCAAGCCCATCTCTTTCTATTAAAGGGGGAAAGCAATAAAATGGGTCAAGAATTTAAATCTAATTTGAAGAAAACTCTTAAATGTGAGAGGGATTTTGAGCTGCAGACTTGGTTTTGTACATTACCTCAAATTAGCTACAGTGACCATGTACATCGCAATAAAAAAATAGCATCAATACAGTGCTCCAATGTAACTCACTCCTGTGTTTAACTAGTAGTTGTTGGCCTGGTGGCTCAATCCGACAGAGCATCATATATTATATATAATATATATTGTAATATATATATATATATAAAAACTTTAAGAAAAGTCATTTAGTCAAGTTAAGAAAAGTGCTTGTTTTGATGTTTCAAACTGTTGATAATATACAAAATACTGAATATCAACAGCCTTATTTGTTAAGCAGTAGTATCAAATGTATCAAACACAAACCGTAGGAGACCAGAGGAGATGCAGGTTTTAATAAGGGGGAGGTAGGGTGAAAGGCGGTTGAGCTTCTCCTGACTGTCTCCTCCCTCAGGTGCTTGGGGCTCTGCTGTGAGCCCCTCCTTCACACTGAAACACATGACAGCTGGGTTAACTCAACACAAGGCCTCATTTGTGCAATGCACAGATTAACACCCCCCTTCCAGTAAGTCAACAACACTACCCCCCCGAGTAAAGAGGTTACATAAAGGTTAAACTCAATTACGCTGGAGGAGAAGAAAACAACAGATAGAAACAAAAGACTCTGTGACAGAGACAGGCAAAGTGTGACGAAAATCCCAAGGTATCCCATTCCTCTTCATTCACCCTGCACAGTCTCCATGACAGCCTTATTTTCTGTATCTTTCTTTGTGTCTCTTATCGCTTCTCCTTTCTCTTTCCCTCTCTCCAGAACTGAGGGAGTGCGATCATTTCAGTATCTCTGTCTATCATTTATTTACTCTCCACTGGCATCTCTACTCCTCTACTCCTTTTCTTTCCTCTCAGGTACCTGCTGCTCTGACAGACTCTCTCCAGTCTGTTGCTAACAGGACTTGCGTAAACCTTGCACCCACTCACAAACAGCAAGCAGCACACCCTCCGAACCAACCAGCCTCGATACCTGTGATAGAAAACACAACGCAGAGGCAGAATATAAGCACAATGGAGTGTGCTGGAATTGAAAAATGGTTTATTTGTCTAAATAATGTGGACACAGTCATTACCTAGTGTGTGTCTCGTTGACATTTAGAAGGTTGTGGAAACCAAGAAAAGAGATTTTTCCAGGTTTCTTGCACTACACAATGACAAAAGACGCAAAGTCAGACAGTTTACGAAGGTGTCAGCATCAACCAGAACTTATCTTATTCAGCGTAAAAAGACACATCACTGAAGGAGGTCATAAAGTTATTGTCAATTAGAGCAAAGTCACATCACTATATAGAAATTAGTATGGACATACACCGATCAGCCAAAAAATTTAAAATTGCACAGATAGACTTAATGCTGTGGCTAATCACTGTAACACTCTTGTTTATTAGTTTCACTCTGTAGTTTTCCTTTTCTCTCCCCTCCCTCTGACCATCCTCACACTCACCAGACTGTCCGGGGTGCACTGGTGGCAGCATCGGCCCACAAATGGCCTGAACTTTCCCAGAGAGGAAGGTACAGTGTTTAGCTTTTTTTTGATCTTCAAATCCCATGACAACTAAGAAAAGAATGAAAAACACACATACCTATTAACTGCAAACACACTGAAATTACACTCTTATGTAGTTTAATACAACAGTCATTTAATAAATCTTAACTTTACCATAAAGGCTATAAAGTTTAGTTTTTATTAAAACAGTTTGAAAGTGTGGATCCAATATGGTAAATTTGAAGACTGTAGTTTGGTTGCTCTTGTATTTATTTTACTTAAGATTTTCTCCCCCCCAATTATATTTATGAGGCTAAACTAAATAACATACACAACCCTCTGTAAAACACAACAACAATAAAGCTAAAGACAGCTTCCTAAATGGCCAAACAGAATCAATTGAACCAACACCTCTCTAACACACAATCAATATAACCTTCATAAAGAAGGATTTGTTGCAGGACTTGGGCTGTTCCTAAAAGCTCCACATACTCAAGTGCTTTTTAAACAATGTTAATAGAAAAACACATTATATAGTGTTACTTCTAATATAAACCCAAGCACACAAAGGCAAATTACATTTCCACTTACAACACGAAGTGAGGAAATATTTATTACAACTACCATCTGAAGTTGACGGCACAGAAAAATATGTAATTAGCTCTTTAATTAGTTTGGCGCTTAGCATCTGTCACACACCAGTCACACAAAGGTTTTTAAAATCATTGATTGTTGATCATTTCTTTCGACTGTTCCTTTCCGGTTGGGATTAAGCCACCTTTTGTTTCTTTGGTTTTAGTACTGCATAAAACTGTCAACATTGTTTATATGTGACCTAATGTTACTCAGCTTAAGGGGCTATGCAAAAACACTTTGGTGCTGCACCTAAGATTTTATGTAGTAGGTAAAAGCTGTAATAGGTTGTCATGCTTTTTTTATATATATATATATATATATATATACACACACACACACAGATTTACAGTAGCAACATTACTGCAGCACATGTAAACATGTGTCCGGTGTCCAGTAAGCAAACAGTCTGATATGTTGATAAATAATGGAGTCAGTAAAAAGTTGTCACTGTCACCAAGTTGCGTTTGATTTCAACTGTTCTTTGAAAAGTACTGGTAAATTACATAGTAAATAAAAAAACTAATAAATAAAAAAACAGCTCTCTGATTTACAGCAGTTTCACTGCTTTGATTCTTTGCTCTTAATTAAATTCTTTGTTTATAATTCTTGTGTTGTTTTGATTTTGGATCCACAGGAGCATGCAATAACTTGCCGTGCAGTAAATATTAATACAGGCCCGATATGAGATCCTGTATCAGCCATAAACAGCTCATGCACTTAAGCAAAGACAGTGTACTGTATAAGAAACGACAAGAAATCCTGTAGCAGGATGACTGCTGGTTGGTTATAATGTTACTTTTGTTATGATACAAAAAAACTGATACAATGGCCATTAATTATTATACAGTGTGTGTTTGGGCTGCTGTGAAGTGTTAGACAAAATGAGCTAATAAATCTTCTAAAATGAATGTCACTTTCTCCTGGTTGAATAATAATGATGTATTCCAGAAAATAGAGCTATAGACTGAATTCCTTGCCAAGAAAGGTCAATTTAAAAACTAAATATGAATATAATGACAAAACTTAAAATAAACTATCAATAATTAGTCCTAAATCAGAAGAGGGTGTAAATAAGAAAAGGGTTGGACTTGGTAAATGGTAGAAGTGGACTTGATAAGAAATAAACTCGTGCACTTTGGTGACAGGAAAAAAACACAGGAGGATACCACTTGTCTCTGAAGGACCACTCTAGTAAATTGGATGTGCTTACAATTAGTAGTGACGACAGGACAATTACTACACCTTCCACAAAAAAACTGTTGTACCTTCAGTTAGTCATGCAATAAATCTCAAACATTTGCATTGGAATCATTTTAGTGAAGGATCTTTTAATCACAGGTATGAACAGGAGGAACATTTAAAGCAATAAAACACATTTTTAATGATTATGTGCCGCTATCTATCTATTAAGTGAACCTTTTTTTTCTAGCAAAGAATGTCATGAGCACCTAATGAAGACAGACATTAGCTGTGTTTACATGGACCAAAATAACTGGAACAAAACTCTGATCAGAATAAAAATGCATCATTCTGATATAGATTTACTGATCTAGCTATTGGACAGCTCGCTTCACAATGACTGCATGCTGCCCTATGGCTGCAAAAAAAGCCTAAATCAGCCACCTTCCACCGCCATGACTGAAAGTGAGCATGAGGTGTGAAGGCCAGGACATGAAGGCCAAACCACTCCAATTTGGTCTTATCTGTACATAGGACATTGTTCCAGAAGTCTAGTGGTCTGTTCAGATACAGTTTTGTGAACCTTACTCCTGCTTTCAAGCTCTTTCATGTTCTTTACACGAAAGAGGCTTTATTTCTGCAACCCTACCAAACAGATCATATTTGTTTAGTCTTCTTCTAATTGGTATGCGAATGACTTTTGGGTGTAAGCTCTTAGGGTATTTGTCCTTCTCTGAGTCTTGCTCAGTCTGAATATGACTGTATGCTCCTTATGTGCATGTTTGCCCCATGTGGGGCTAAAATAGTTGCTGGGAGAAACTGAAACAAGTCAGCCAGGTTAGCCACTTGCCACACTGTTTTCAGCTTTCAGCCCAAGCTAACTAATCCCTTCCAACTTCTGTTCTTTACAAGGACAAGGAACAGGTACAATCTGTTCATTATATTAACCAATGCTCTCATTAAGGACTGTGGGGTGCTACAACCAATAGCCAATCACTTAGTGAATAGCAGGGTACAACTCACCATTCTATCTCAGGGCTTTCACAGAGCAACATTTAGAGAAAGAAAATAGATGATAAGGCAAATAATGTTATGTGGATGTTTTTTGGGATGTTATTGATAATTATAAGTAGATGATTTACATAAACCATGCACCACATTTTGGCAACATGAATCATACATTTTAGGCGCAGGTGAATAAAATATTTTTTGCCTGAAGGTGTGTATCATGGGTCTAAGTATAGGTGCCAAAAAATATTCTGAACAACTTTCTCAAAATCATGATTTGGTTCCATGTTATTAGCAATGTAATTACACAGTGTTTGTTATGCCTGGCCACTTCTTGTTCTTCTTGGCGTAGGTTTTTTGCAGAATGAGTGTGCTGCGCTGTGCTGCTGCCATGTCATCGGGTTTAGACTTGTCGTAGACAGTTAACTCCCAAGGCTTTTCAAATACCTCCTATTTAATGCTGTGGCTTGCAGATAGTAAAACCAAGTTAGTTCGTCTGTCTTTAACTGCAACCAATTTTCAACATAGCCCCAAGAATGGTCTTTTCAGTGCCAAGCTCCAAGTGAGGAAGAATGATCCACGCCTACCGATTAAATCTAACTTGTGTGGCATGATTGAATAAATTTGTAACTCTATATTTCATTTATTGTATTCTCTTTTTATGTTTTTATGTTATGTTCTTATACGTACATTTCCTACTCTGGCATGGCACATCTGGGACAAAAGAAATTTCCACTCAGGAATAAAACTGTTTCTGATTCTGATTTTGTCTCATGTCACTGCTTGTCCACTCATTTTTTTATTTTTAGCCATTAAGCACCTGCAAACTAGCTATGCTAGCCTAACTATTTTAATTGTTTTCTTTTTGGAAAGTGAGTGACATAGTTAATATTGTCAGCTTGCACATTGTTAAAAAACAATTGAGATGTTATCATAGACAATTTGAATTGCACACCCAAAATCGCACTCACATGTGCACATAAAGGTAATCCAGACTGGTTCAAACCCCACAAATTACATTTAATTGCAAATATTCAAATACCATTTCTCAAAATGTGTACAAATTAATTTAATGATGATTCGGTGTCCCTCACTTATGCATTCAATTTTGTGATTTTTAAACACCAAACAGAATTGGGCATATACGGTTATTCTCTGATGATTGTAAAGAACAAAGGGTATGAGATTTGTGCACATGGAGTAGGTGGGAGACTATGGGAGAGAGTTGTGTGCAGTGTTCTTACAGCCGGTCTATTCTGTTGAACTGGTCGAAGGATTGTGTCTTTGTTTATCCTGTCATTTTTCTCCTCCACCATGGTGAACCCCCCAGCTGATTTGTACCCAGAAATCTACAAAAGGAAAGATTATGGGGAAAAAAAGACTATGTTATATGAGGTCATGTAAAAATCACATATTCTCAACATTGTGTTTACATAATGAGAATTGTTTTCTGTGCACATGTGATTATGAGTGGGTAGTAATGAGGAGGTCTATGATACAAGATAAGACCAAGTTTTGAGAAGGGCTCAATTTCTTCAATTTAATACAATAAATACACATCCACTCACACACACACACACACAATCTCAGCGTGACACAAATTCATTTTGTCCTCTGGTCCTTGGCAGGGGAATGTTGGCAGTACTCACCGATCTATCACTCTGTGCCCATAGCTACAATTTCAACCATTTAACAGCACTTCTTTCCCCCCACCATCACTCTTAAATTCTTAACCTTCTTCTAATCCGTTTCACCTTAAATAAAAAAAAATTACATGTTTAGCTGTTGGTTTCCTATTGTTTACCGTTTTTTAAATGTGTGGCTAATTTTATTTTGCAAGTTTTGTGCTTAGTTCTGTATGCAGGTTAGAATAAAACAAGGACAGAAATGTCTTTAAGAGGTTAGAGATTGAGGGTATCTTTGCTTTGCGAGGTACAGGTGAAGCGGGGCAGACACTCACAAGTGGGCTATAAATCATTAAAAACAGGTACATAGCCATCAGCTGAAAAACAGCGGTTATGTAATTGATGCCCCTTGGTCTTGCAGACTTAAAAAACCAGTAAAGAGACTTGGTGACAGAGGTCAGAATGTATTATGATCAAACTTAAACAAGTTACCTAATTGATAGCATTGGCTGTGTTGGATCTCAAATGAGTAATCATCTGAGATTAAGGTAGCTTTAATACAGATCAAGTGTTTGCACAACCTCCAAAGAGAGCTATACTAGAAAAAAATGCCACAAACCCAAGAGAGCTTCCTTTAATTTCATGTAAAGCTTTGTTTCCACTACCAAAGTATGAAGATGTGACCTATTGTAATGTCATCCTGTGGCAATAACTGTCTTATAATGAATCTTTCTAAGGGTACACCCATCAAATTCAGGAGTCTCATTCGGTTCAATTTGTGACTCCTACCTTATACCTTTGTCTCTCACCTTAGTTGATCCCAATCTGCCCCATTAACTGTGCTAATTAAAACCTAAACCTTCCCTATGGGGAGATCCATTTCAGCTGGTTTAAGTTCCCACATTCATTACCAACTCCAGTGGGAATCAAGACACTGATAGGAGGTTCCCAGCACTCAGTGATGCTTTGCAGGTACAGAGGGTGATAGAGGAGATAAGGCAGCAAAACAGGGAGTAAAGGGTGTAAAACTGTTAAGTACACAGCCAGAATCATCAAAGGCTCTAATGGGGCTATACCCACTCCAAAGGGAATACAAGCCTACAGTTAGAAACAGCTGTATGGCAAAGCCAGTACCACTACAAACAAGAAGTTTTATACAGTATGCACACAGGCTTACCTGTTAACATACAACATAAGAATTTAACCACTTAACTACAAACATGATAAGAAATTAAATGTAGGCCTCAGATTCCTCCCTACAGTGGTCTAATTTATGCTTGCTTAGTTTTTTTCTGTTGTCAGAAGTTAATTGATCAATTAAAGTCTTTAATTAATATGCTGTATTTCGCTAATGTGAGAGTGCAGATTTAAGTGGGCCCATGATGAGAAAGGATTAAAAATCAGAAGCCATTAAAGCTGCCAGGTCAGATTAGATTGAAGATAATTTTAGAGCAGCAGTCAAAGCAATGTCGTTTGGAGCGTTCAAAACTATTCCCAAAACCATTCAGTGATTAGTGGGGGCTTTAAATGCACTTACCGTCTATTTGAAAAAGTGGAGAGTTAAGAACTGGATCAGATCAGAATTCTTTGTTAATCTATTTTTTGGCAACTTGGCTGACACACACACACGAACACATACACAGACACACACAAAGTGTACAGGAAACTTTTCTGTTATCTTTATCTACTTTTTGTTGGTACACAAGTGATATGCCAAGTTACTTATTGCTTGTTTTGAAGTAGCTACATACATGCATTAAAAAACTAGGCAGTACAGGCACACAATGTCAATACAATAGAGTAATCTTGAAGCCTGATATTGACAAGCTTTAAAAACCTGAACTGAAAAGACCAGCAGTACTGCTTTTGTTATCCAGACAAGAAGCAAAATGGAAATATTGTGCGGAATGCTATATAATCCATGTAAGACTGGCTTACACTACACATACATCATACATACAACTAAATGGATGACAAATAAATAAGGATGAAAATTTTCGTATGTGTGTATCTGATTAATAAACAAGGACACATGTTAGCTATTTAAAGCTAATATAGTGCAACAGAAATGTAGGATCATTGCCCACTCAGAATTTATTTGGAAAAACTCACCTGCTGCCGAGCTCAACCAAACTCCCACACTAGAGCCACAGCAAGACCTCATGCAGTAACTATTTCCATAAGATTGCTCTTTATTTTGTAAACAGCCCTGGCTGAAACACGACCTGCGTACAAATAAGCTTTTTCTATTTACTTGGTATAAATATCTTAAAAATTTTTGGTGAAGTTAAAACTAAAAGTTTCACTTTTCCTAGAAGTGAGCAAGTTGCTCTTTGATAACTGCAGGTATCATGGCCTGTTAATTGATCATCAAGGGTAATGCCCAGCGAAGAGCAATAATCTATATTTGGATATTTTCTGTCTGTGATAACACTCTTTGTACCTCTTTAAGCACAGTATACTCACCCAGAAAAAAGATAACCTTTCTATAAAATATTGGCAAGAATATAACATAATTAAAAGCCATTCAATAACAAAAAAGTACAATTTAGACCTGTGGTATCATTAAATGGCATCTGACAGGAATGGACATTATGAAATAAAATATTTAACTCCTTTCCATTTTCTCATCATCTCCATCTGTTTTCAAACATGAAAATTGGAGTATAAATCAGTGTTGGGAGGGAAAAAATTAAAAATAAAAATCACCATTAAAGTACAGGTTAACCGGAGAAACATTGACTACAACAAATGCTACAATAAAACAAATAATGTTCATATGAACCAAATCACAGCAGAAACAACCAGTCATCAAATCTTTGAAAACATTTATTTGTATTAATAATGTAAAAACAACTATTCACCTGGATGCGCCAGCTGTCTCCTTTTCAGTGCAAACACACACTAAAAATCAATGTGTAAATCAGTAGCTGCGTCATAGAGCCAGAGTATAATTGATTTTCAAAAACAAAAAGGAATTCATTACCTTTACTCCCTCTGCTCTAATCCTCCCTTTAGCATCATACAGTTTTTACTGTAGTAATCACATCGTCCTTTTTGTGAAAAGAATTGAGCTTTTGCACTGTGACAACATTTATGATGAGTTTATAATATAGCCATATTCTGGTACAGTGATAGCATATTTTAGCTGTGCCAAAACAAAGTTATTCAGTAAATTTACCTAAAGAGACGATAATGTGCCAGAGGATATATTTACAATTTTCCTTGTCAGTTCAACTACACTGCTCCTATCTGTTTACAAGAATGAAAAAAACAAATTTTCTTGCATGACAGAATTTGTGTTGACATTTACTTATTCTTTTGTGGATTAGTTTTTATACCTATATTGTGTTGATACAGTATTTGCTTTTGTTAAACAGTGTTTCATTTAAGGTTTCTGCACATCTGTGGCTCACGCACGTAGGTTTTTCAATTAATATTTTTGAACAGTCCTCCTCACAGGATGGTTTGGCTGTGCTTGACTGACAACTCCTCAACTTTCGTTAGTTTTGGTGTCACCTTTCAGGATTAGAAAATTCATACCACTGGATGTGTCAGTCAGGGTTGTGCGAGGAAAGACCTGCTTAAATGGGGTGCAGACAGCAAATGAGGCAGCAGGTGTGAAGTTAAACCTCTATCTGTAGTTAATCAAACAACAGCAGGTAAAAGAGATGCTGTGGTAAACTTCAATGTAAACCCAGCTTTATAGTGTTGGCAGAGACAGTACACTTTGGATCTAGTAACGTTATGTGTATTTATGTGTTTATTAGTCTGTATTGAGTGCAATGGTTTTGGTAATTGTGATATTTTCTTCACTTGTAACACAAAACCATTGATTTATATTAGCATAGGCTTTAAGTCATGGAAATGGCCATGCTCAGGTTACATCCCTATGACCTCACCTTGTCCTCACCTTCCCTGTTATCCACCTAACAAGCCTATTCAATCTGGAATATATGGCTGGGTCCCATAGACCACGTTCCCCTCAGGCTGAAGAAGCTGCTTGGATGTGTGGCGAACTAAGAAAAAAGGCCCAGCTGACATGAATTAACCTTCGGATACTTTCAGAAACGACTTATTGTTTCATATGATTTCACATATGGCTATGAGCACCTTTAAGGACAAGGGTGGATAAACCTTATATGATATGATATGATCTTTTTTTAATCCCCCATATACAAAGGTACACATACAGACAGAATTGGAGGGGGGGGAAGTGAGGCTTTCAATGTTCTTTCATGTAAACAACATTAAAGCATCCACAAAACTGTACAAGACACGGCTTAGGTAAAACAAGAGGGAGGAGAGGTAGACATGCTAGACATGCTTGAAAAAGAAATCAGATTGGTTTCGACTAACAGGATTTGATGATAATTACACTGATCGTTGTGTTTTTGACTAATAGGATCCGACGATAATTACACTGATCACTGAGCCATTTCTATTTGATAGCGTCAGGTAAAAAGGTTTCCATTTTCCACTGGATTCACAAAAAATAAGAGTACCAATTATGTATCAGATACCCATATTCTCTCCCTCTCTGCAACCTTTAACCAGGTTTTCATCTCTCCCTGACAGCCATGATGTTTTATTAACAACTGTGGGATACAAGACACCTCAGTCGAACTGTCGAACTGTAACAGATTGAGGTAAGGGGGAGAGGCGAGCAATGCTTCTCCTAAACTCTCAACACAAGTAAACATGCAAGCTGTGGGCCACAGAAACACCTTTACACTTAAGACTCAGATGCAATTAAATAAGTGCAAAAAATGCCAAAACTATTCGGGAAGAGAAAGAAACTGTGATCTGATGTTTGGTAAAAACATGGTTCTTTCTTACAGTTTAGATGCACTTTAAGAAGCCAGGCTGCTGAAGAAGAAGAAACTGATTTCGCCTCCACCTTGGACTTACTTTGGAAGCCTGGCTCACACATTTGATTAGCGCTGAACAAAAACTGAATCTAAAAAAATATTCATAGGGAAAATCAACTTTAGTCTTCTAGGAGTAACTGGTTTCAGTTGGATTATGGGCAGACTTTTATTTAAAAACAAGGCGGCATCTTTAATCATAATTAATGATGCCGCCTCATTCAGCCGTTCATTTGGAATGTGGATGTAAATTCAGCAGTAGAGTAAATCTGATTTCTGCCTCTGACTTATTTTGGCGCATAGATTTTAACTCTGTATTGACAGAAAATGCTGCTTTCTGACTTTTGTTTCTTTCCCAATTTTATTTTTTTGATTGTTCAGATTGCAGCAGAGTGACAGGGCAGGGGGAGAGAAAAAGAGAGAAAAGACACAAATAGTTGATCCATAACTGGAACTGCCTGTAATAAAAATAAAAGAATCTGACAAACGTAGTTTTAAAAACGAGGTGGTATCACACTGTTAATAAGTTCTTCCTCATTCAGTCAGCTGCGTCTTTCTGTCCATCTCTAGCCTTTTGTTATGCTTATTCCTGTTTGAAAAGGCTGATTAGAAAATTGGTTATGCCTATACATGGCAAGGAAATCAGCATTCTCCGCTAAAAATCTGTCAGATGGGGTAAATGGTCAAAAATTAATTTGTTCAAGTTGATTCAATACCAAAAAGTAAAATATTAATATCATCATTGCAAAAGTATCATCCCCTTTTTCCAAAAGAGAAAAATCATTCTAATTTTTTTTGGAGGGAGGGAGCAATATTGCAATGGCGATATGACATGCATTTTTAAAAAATAATTCTCTTCTTCATTTGGATCCTTACGTTACGTTGCGTGAATACTTTGCACTGATGTAATTGTTGGAGTTCTCCCACGTTATCTTTGCATTTATTGTTATTAGTCCACCCTACCAAATTCTAGTCAGGTCGATGTGCTACTACTTTTTTTATATTCAATTTTATCATTTTGAATTTTATTGAAGTCTTTGCAAGCTTTTATTTTAGAAAAGTGAGAATCATTTAACCTTTCCTCTTTTGATCAATTTCCAATAAAATCATGCTTTGGGCTAAAAATTTTCATTTGAACTTACCTATTAAAACCATTTTGATGTATGTCAGTTTCTAAATATCTTATATTTTCTGAGTTTTGCAAGTTTTAATTTTACATACATTTGGTGGAATTTCAACTATTGGTTTTTATTGCGAAATGTTTGGCTTGGCTAGAGTGTTGCATCACGCCAACATCTCATCTTTTGTAAACTTTTGTCTTTTTTTCTTGTCTCAGTCAAATTTCATCTTTTATAAACATCAAAGTGTAGATATATCAGATAATACTTCTTGTAAGACTGTATCATAATTCAAGGTATGTTTTGTGGAGTTTCTGTGATGACTCGGCATTTTCCTCATTCTTTTCTCCCCGTTGTTTCTGTTGAAAACATCTAACTCGCACACACTCACACAAAAACCCCAAGTCATATTTAAAAGTTTGCTCCTTTCATGTTTTTATAGCTACTGAAAGGGTAATATGAACATGTAAGCAATTCAAACACATGATTTAAAATCCTTCTGAGAAAAAGAGAAAAAAGCAACTTAATGAGGTCTCATGATCGCAACATTAACAGCAGATAAATCTAACACAATCAAGGCTGAGGGCTTTGTGGCTACATGTCAGAGTGAAAGAGGGAGACATGTGAGAGTCATTAGGGGGGCTCTTTGAGGAGCTTGTGGGCTGATGAGGGTGAATATTCAATCTGATTTCCCACTGCTCTCTCTCATTTTGTCTCCTGCTATGGGACTATGGTTAAAAGAATACAGTGGTGTCACTGTTTACCTTTTTGCCAAGTTCTATCACTTCTGTGCAAAGTGAAAAATACCAGAACATCCTCTAGGGCTAATTCTCAAAACAATGAACCATTTATTTGAGTCTTATGCAAACAAGACTGCACACAGCCTACTAAAGTCTGCCAAGTGATAAATTCTGATTTCAAACAGGCTTGCTGGAGATATTAATTGTCCTGGGAGCAAGGACGATCGCATGTTTGAGAAGCGGGGGGACTTAAAATACTTAAAAATATTACACATTAAAAGACAATACTTTTGACCTGGCTATAATGCAGATCTAAAAGCATCGGTCAAAAAGATTTGTAAAAACTATGCAAAGTCTCAAAGGTAATAATGTGTTTACTCTATTAATTCTATGTGTAAATATAGAAATATATCTAAATATTAAATATTGATATATATTATTTGTAGACTAGGGATTTGTAGACTACATATAGGAACATGCTCTCAGCCATGAATTATTTTATTAATCACAAAAATACATTTCAATACAAATAAAATTATTAGTATAAATTAAATGTTTCTATAACATTTCTATATAACATGCATATGAACAGCACAGAATTATTGTACAAAACACACATCTGGTCCACCAGCAGCAAAACAGCCTCAGAGCAACATTAGAGCTAACATTACCATCCATAACAATAGGTGTTCTTGAAGTTGAATGCCTCATCTTTACACCTCTAAACATGCAGATGTGTTTAAAAAATGTACCTTTCTGCCACAGTAATTTGGCACTTTTATTGGGACTGCTAGTCTTTTATGCCACAGAATGGCATGTGATTACCATATAATGTCTATAAGTAGCACCTTCCTTTCACTGAGCTGAGCACCATAAAATCTGGGGTCCATCATTAATTAAAAACAAGTAAAAAAAAATAAACAAAAAAAAAACTGAAATTACCAAGTAACTGATGTAACATTTAACAACGCAATACTTACACAGAATATGCATTCCTGTGCACATATTTTCCTTTCACAAGCATGTGTGTAATTTCTCCAACAAGACATTAATAACCTGGATGGTTACAGCTACAGGAAAGAAAAAAAAATCCAATATAAAGAATATTTCAAAGCTTAATAATGCTGACTACTACTTAGTAAAGAAATACTTCCCAGCACCTTGCAACACAATGTCAAAAGCATTCTGCAAGATTACCATACTGCTCTCACGCTATCCTTCTGTCCACATGTCTGGACATAAATATAGTTACATAGGACCCATATCTAGTGGCTGCGGCTGGAGAAACAGAAACACAACCTATAGGAAATCTTACGACCATCACATCACCTGTCACTTGTGCCACAACATAGCACAAATGTGTCTTTTCAGCACTGTAGCCAGGCCAACAAAGGGCCGTAGTTCTGTTGAGCTAGTATTCCTTAACTCGCAGCACCAATGACTTCATGGGTTTCTTTACATTGTAAATATTACAGGTCCTGCTTTTTGCCCATAGACCTAGCTGAATTAACTTTAACAATTGCCTTGTCAAAACTAACAACATATCTGTTACACCCTATCCCAACTAGACTGCTCAAAGATGTTTCACCCTTAATAGAAATGTTTATATTAGATTTGATCAACCTATCTTTAGTAATGGCTTACAACAAAGGCCTGTAACGTTGCTGTAATCAAACCCCTACTCAAATAATCGTGTCTTGACACAGGTGTTTAAGCCAATTACAGACCAATATCCAAGTCCTCTTTATTTCTGAAATCCTTGAAAAAGTAGTTGTAAAGCAATAATGTAATGACTTGTGCAGGGATAACTTGAAGATTTTCAGTCAGATTTAGAGTAGTAAAGAGCAGCACTGGTGAAAGTCATCAACAATCTTCTCTTGGCTTCAGATAACAGAATTGATAATGGTTTACATACACGTCCTGTTAGATGTTACAGCACTAACATCTATCAGGACGTGTTTTTGACACTACTGACCACAATTTTGTTTTTACAGAGACTAGAATGTGTCATTGGGATTAAACAAACGTCACTAGGTTGATTTAAACCTTATTTATCAGATAGATTCTAATTTGTTCATGTCAATGATTAATCTTCCATGCAAACACAAGTTAGTTATGGTGTTCTACAGTGCTCTGTCTTTTCAGTTTATATGTGTACTATGCAGATGACACCCAGCTATATATGAAAACCAGATGAAACAAATCAATTAGTCAAATTTGAAACAACTGTTGCAAACATTCAGCTTTTAATAATATTAATAATTTAATCCCAGCTGGCAGACTGGTGGAGGAAGAAGTGCAGTGACAAAATAAACAAGAAAAGAAGCCGTTGATTTATAAACTGCACCAATTGTGAATTTCTCAAACATAGACTCAGGCCACTTTATGTTAGTTCAAGTTGTATTCAAATGTGGACACAAGCCAGCCCCGGAAACTGGTCGCTTGCTCTCTGGCAGAGATATCCGCATAAAAAACACACTATCAGTCCTGTGATGAAAAATAACATCCTTGAGCCTCGAAGACCCAGACCCATACCGGGTCTTGCAGTGCAGATCTCAGTGGGCTGAAAACATCAGGTAAAATGTATAGACTGAGATTAGATAAACTGGTATACTCAAACTTAGTGCATGTTCAGGTCAGATCTGCAGTTTTAGAGGCCGGCATGTGAACTGAACACACTTTAAAGCTGAACTGAACACACTTTAAAGCTGATTGATTGCTGGTTATGGTTCTTTCATGGAACAAGTTGCTTATGACAGGGTGACTGAAACAGTAATGTAATCTCATCAGGACACATATTAAAGAGACACAATCTGTAGGAAATCTTATGCCCATTACATTATCTGACAAATTCAACATAAACAGGGTTATGAAAGCAGCTTTGTGATAGATCAGATTTAAATCTGGTTTTCACAAAGAAGTTGTTAATGTATCCACAGACACTGGGATTCAGGACTGTGGACGAGGAAAACACTTTTGTAACGCCTGGTGGTAAGACAAACTGCAGGTTGGATTTGATGAGCCTTTTTCTTAATTAAACACACTGCATTCCTGATGGAATGCCACCAGTAGGGTACCACAGACATGCCACACACAAAATAGATGACACTTTCAATGCCTAAATCTGTAGAATCGTTGGTACTTGAAAATTTGGCGTTACGATGTTTACAAGGAAATCCAGTTAAAATGCTTTCAAAAAGTCTAAACGGCCAAACAGAATAGTTTAAATTTCAACTTTTTTTAAAAAGTTCTTTTTCTATGTGGTAACAACATACTTTTTTCCACCTTCTATGTGTAGAAGTGGATAACTGATTCCATTATCCCAGAGGACTGAAAAGCAGATTTTTTTTTCTGCAGTTCTGCGACACTTTAGCATTAGCCATTTTTGTGATCATGTCAAGTAGATACAAAGTTGATGTAAGGTACAGAAAAGGCAACCTGTTCAAGAGGGCTTTGTAACAGACTGCCAATCAATATCCATCCTACTGGGGATTCTTTTAGTCGACATCATAATGCTGGATATAAGAAAAGACTCTTGTAAGCAGAGAAGCGGCTCTGAGTTCGAGACAGTGGACTTGCATTGAAAGATGTTTTGAAACAGACTTTACATGAGACCGAACAAATCGCTTAATCTCCCCCCCACCAAAAAAAAGTTTAGTCTTTAGCAAATTTAATGTTTCATTATTGGGGATTTATGTCTTCTCATGTAGAAATGCATCTGACCAATGAAATGTCTGCAGGGGTGGACAGCTCCTTAGAAATGAATCCTTGCAAATTTTAGAGAAATTAGAGTGAGTTCAAGGCATATCATTACTTCCTGAAGATTTTGGAGAAATTCAAAATACTTTAAACCTTGTTTAATTAATAGTTCCTTAGGCCAAATGCCAACTTATGTGCAAGAGGATACATTTTTATTAGTCCTAAAGAGAAAAGGTTGTGGATTTTTGCTTTCTGTAAAATAAACAGTTCTCATAATTAGAAGTGACTTGAGGATCATTTATCATTTGTATATTATAAGGGCTGGATATTTGACTAAAACATAGTACCCAATCACTTGAAACTGCTCCTCAGGCGCATAAGCCAAAAAAGTTATCTGGCTTTCAGATTTACTTTGGTGCTGTGCAGCTACTTCACATGCTCACTGTATCTGCGCTGGCCACGTCTGTACACTCCCACTCTCTTCATAGACGTAATTTTCGAATGACATCACAAAGATATTTTTTTTGAGCTGTGGGAAAGTTTTATAAATATAAATCCTCCATGGATTAAAAAATTTTAATAGAGTAAAACTCATCCTTGTTTAAGGTATCCTGTCAACTGCTTTATTACAGACAATGGAGAAAGTGTTTTTTGGGCCACAGGGGATTTAGATTATTTTCATTACAGTACGCAAATGACCACTGGGCAAAGGTGGCCTTTAATAATACTATTAGACAATCATTATAAATGATTCCTAGTCAACATAGAAGAGGTCAATTAGGAAATTATATAATGCTAAAGACTTGGAGAATTAGTAACATAGTAGTAAGTAGGAAGTCTGATTAACTACCTAGTTTATAATTATGTACAAAACCTAAAAGGCAACATAATGTTTATTCTAATAAATGAACTCTGATGCCTCATGGCATGTATATTGTGTGATGTTTCTATAGGCTGCACTTTTTTAGTGGAGTGGAGGCATGTTCTGGTGGGTGGAAGAAGTAGGACCAACATTTTGTCTCCAAAAAAAAGTTGAAGTTGAAAAATCTACCAAGCTTTATTGCATCTTGCTGTGTTCCCCCCTTTAGATATTATATATAAAAAATAAAATAAAAAAACAGCACACAAGGTTCCCTTTTAGTCAGAGAACAATGTTAATCTTAATTCACTTGCTGTGAGAAGCTGGAGAGATTGTACTTTCTGTGTTCAGGCCTAAACACTGTGCACAGCTATGGCACTATACTGGCTAAGATTTACTGTAATAGATTAGTAGTAGAAGAGTAGTGACTTTTTTCTATATATTAAATTATCCTTAGCCATTTCTGCTTTTTGTGGGCTGTGGTGTAGGTTTGATTTTGGTTTGTGCTGTAGTGTTTTGTGGATTTGGATGGACTGTACTGGCCTTGTAATCAGTTGTACGGTATTTAGTACTATAAGTGCACTCTAAGCTCCACAATTATAGATACTATCATGCAATCATCATGCTGATCATTTGCTGATGTAGACCTGTTTTTATTTACTGCTAATGTTCTGTTTAATTTTATCTACAGTTACAACAGAAAGACATAAGAAAGAAAAGAAGACACAGAAGGACATGTTATTCTGTGGCTTCAGTTTTCCTGTGCAGTATATTCCTCATCTGAACAACTTGACACTTTATCACATCCTTCTGCTTGTCTTTTCAGGTCACTGTAAAATATCTATAAATTTTTTTTCACTCTGTCTGAAAAGGGTGTCTTGTGGATCTGGGAGCCATGAAGGACCAGGCTTTGAAAATGTCTCATAACATTTTTGTCTCATAGTCTACATTCAAACTCGAGTCACAGATTTTCCAATCAGCTAGCTAAACTTTTTATGAATATCCAAATTATCGTAAAATGAAAGCAAAGAATAGGTAAAGCATAAAACAAACTCTTGTTCATTAACTAGTGATGTAACACAGCGGTACAATACTGAACTGTTTTGGGTTAAGAACCTATGGTGGTGTGTCCCTATTGCTTTAATGAATCTGAATCTAAAATAACACTAGTTACCATTTTACCAGCTACAGCTGAGATGAAAATTCAATATATCTGTTGGAATAAACTGACTAAAATCTATAACAAAGTTTAGTGTTAGGGGGTGCAAGTAAACATTCGGTAGCGGCTAAATGTCTCTAGCTATCTGAGTTTCTCTTTTTCAGTAGAAGTAGTGTAATACCAATTTTATATTTTACAGACTTAAAAACTTTCCAACAGAATGCATAACAAGAAAACCTTCGATTACACCTGCACACTGTCAAGTCTGCACACAAACTATGATGCCTGCAATAAGACGAGAGGCTATACCACTGTAATCTGGAGAACTGCTCTCAGTTTGTTGTTGCTTCTGCCTCACTCTCTTCCTTTCCCAACCAGCTCCCCAAGTTCCTCTACTATTGCTACTAGTGCCAGTCAATTGCTTGAGTTTATTTGTCTTGCATACTCCTGAAAAATATGTCATTATATTTTCTGTCTATGCTGAAAAATGTTAAATGTTTTGTGCCCGTTTCCTGCCCACAGCCACTTCCACTACTCAATTTACACAGCATGCAGCCAAACTATTTGTGCTGAATACAAAAAGCATTGCAATATGATAATTACATCTTTAATTTAATGTCTTGTAAAAAAAAATATCCAAAGGTGTTTCAGAAATATAGTCACAAGAAAAAGTAATGTTTGTAATTCCTGGTTTTCTGCATTAATTAGTCAAAGTGGGATCTTATCTTCACCAAAGTCATTAGTATTAACAAACACAATATTTCTAAGGTAATAAAACACAGCGATTAACTTTCATGGTGAACCATCACCCATCAAATATTCCAATTTATGGTGCTAGAAAAAAATTATTGTAATGGGAGAGTTGCAGAAAAAAGGGCATACAGCGTAAAAACATCAACGTGCAGAACGCGTTCTGGTGTGGTGAACCCTGCTAACCCATTGACCCACCAGGCCAACTGCCCCTAATTATTCTCTTCTTTAGGGACATCAAAAAAAACATGTAAGCATATAGACTATTGAAATTATTACTAGGGCTCAAATGTGGTGGTTGTCAGTTTATTAATAACATAGTCATGTGGTATTATGCTTATCAAGACTCAGTCTTGCTAACTAGCCTAAACAGTTGCCTGGAGCTGCATGTTGTCGTGGTCCCAGAGAGTTTGCCCCTTTTTTCCCTCCGGCTGCTGTTCACACAGATGTTACAGCAGGAAACTCTATACATGGCCATAGTCGTTTATGGTCATGTTGTAATTGATGAAAGACAAATTTGTTTGAGCCCAAATCAAGTTATAAATGTGGAAATGACATTCAGAGAGTTGTTCGTAAGCCACTCCTGTGATGTCCACACTGTCCCATGATGCAGCCACCACCATGCTACACTGTAGGGATGGTATTTGGCAGGTGATGAGTGTTGCCTGGTTTCCTCCAGACATAACATTTAGAATTCAATCTTGGTTTTAAACAGTTCAGTCTTGGAATTATTAGATCAGAGAATATTAATCCTCACAATCTGAGAGCCCATCAGGTGCTTTTTTGCAAATTCCAAGCAGACTTTCGTATTTTTGGACTGAGGAGAGCCTTCACACTATTCACTCTGTCATTAAGCCAAGATTGATGTAAGGCTGCTTTGATAGTTGTCCTTCTGGAACTCTGATCTCTACACAAGATCTCTGGAGTTCATTCACAGTAACCACCAGGTTCTTGCTTGCATCTCTTACTAAGGCCCTTTTTCTTTGATTACTTAGTTTGGCCAGACAACCGTCCTTTTGAAAAGTCCTGGTTGTACCAAATGTCTTCCATTGAAAACTATGGAGGCCAATGTGCTCTTGGAAAACAATGACTTGCAATAATCCTGCCTCTGAGTTCTTCAGGCAGTTCCTTGAAAGCATGGCTTTTGCTTTTTGGCTTTTTCTGATACAGTATGCATTTTCAGCTGGGAGGACTTATATAGAAACGTGTGCGCCTTTCCAAATCATTTTTAATAATTGTCATTTACCACAGATGGACTCCTATCGTAGAAACATCTCAGCAATTATCAATAGAAATGGGAAGCACCTGAGCTAAATTTTAAATGATGTTGCAAAGGTTCTGAATACTTAAGCCAATGTTAATCTCTAGCCCAGGGGTCGGCAATCTGCGGCTCTTTCATCCATCTGATGCGGCTTTTAAAAATAATTACTGAGTATTTAATTAAAATGTATTTTATTTTAGCTTGTTCATTTTTAAAATGTAATTCTAAATTTACAGATTATGGTGATCTTGTAACATCGAAATAAAACGTGTTAAAAAAACTTGGTGGTTATCCAGAGGGTAGCTGCTGAAACACTATGCTACATGTCTGTAAGAAGTGAAAACTTTGCTTGGCAGCAAAGGGCTCAAATTTCCTGAGCTACGCTTCATGGTAGACATTACAGCACACCTGAACACGCTGAACATAGCTCTTCAGGGGAAAGGACGCACAGCCCTGCACATGTTGGAGGAGGTTTTGGCATTTAAGCACAATTTGACAGTGCTTGCCAGAGATTTACAGAAAGGTACACTGTCACACTTCCCCAATTTGAGAGAGTTCAAAGAAGCTCACGTGATAAATTCGGAGTATTTACATTCTGCAATCATTGCAATGCAAACATCGTTTGGGAAACGATTCTGTGAGTTCAGAGAGGAAAAAACCACATTATCCTTTCCTGTCACTCCTCTAAGCTTCGATCCATCCCTGTTGAATGTGACTGCATTGGCAAGTGAGAGTCAACCTGATCTTGAGATGGAACTGGGCGACATAGCTGACAAAGACATATGGGTGTCCAAGTTTAAATGCATGACAGCAGACCTTTAAGATGTTGCCCGTCAGAAGGCCGTTCTTGCTCAGAATCACAAATGGGGTGATGCTGAAAACCTTCCCAAACCGGACAAACTTGTGTTCGAAACTTGGAATGCCCCGACATCTACGTGAACATGAAAAAGTATGCACTTGTTGTTGACTATTAGACTCATGGTTAGACGATGAATTACAGTAAAGGGCAATTGTCGTTCTGTCCTTATACAAAATGTCCACATTACAGTCTGCCTATGTCTCAGGGCGAACATAGAAAATTATCTTTGGACACTGGGGCCTAGTTAGTTTCTTACAAACTTCCCAATAAAACTCAGCCTCATGAACCATGTTTTTAGGATGCATAGATGCTGCCCTTAAAGATTTTCACCAGGCACAGTGGCTACAATAAGTACTCAAGTTTAAAGAATTGATGTTCATTGATGCAAGTTGGCAGCGATGGCTGGCCCATGTAGTCTGATCCAGAGCATCTGAAGCTAAAATTGCCAATAAAGTTTATGCTGGTCCTGATAGAAAGATGGCAGATATTAGATGGATTAGTAATAATGATATGGTTAATCGATGTTTGTATTCAGGAAATCCCCTATTATAGGTCTGTGACATTTTGACTTGCCAGTACACACTACAGTAAATCACACCTAACACATGGATGAATGTTCTGAAGAGATACTGCAAAATATTACCTAATTGCAGATAATCTACATTACATTAAATGTTTGGAAAAGCAACTCCATGATTGGATAAGCAAACAGGAAACGATTAGTACACCATAACCTGTATCCTACAATATTCAGAAGTCTTCCAACACAAGCAAAACACATTTTTCAAATATTTTATCCATAATTTTCACTTAAGTGGGTATAAATTTTTTGGTACCATAAAAAACTTTTGCATTTACCTGTATTTAACGAACTAAATAATACACGTTTCTGTGAATTAATGGTTACAATAATACTGCTGTACATAGTGCCAATAGTAATGGTAAGTTAAGGCTAATGAGAGGCACAAAAGCACATGCTCTACATGCTACTAGAAAGAAAGAGACACAATGTAGCTTAGGCAACAGGGCCACTTACTGCAGGATGGCAGAACACAATAGCAAACAAACTTCACAGATTGTGCATATTTTCTATAAAAACATGACACCCGAAAGCCCTCACTCCTCTGTCTCTAACATGCACACTCCTGCTTCTTTCCTGCTCTCAAGCAGCTGTGCAGAAATCAACAAGGCGCTCAAGTGGAGAACAGATACATCCCCAATGGCAGCCCAGAGTAAGAGCTCTTCTAATTACACTACAAAACCCTTTCTTGGCCTCTTCTGTCTTACTGCTATCACTCTTTTCTACTCCTCCTAAACTCTGGTTCTTTGGATCCCCAATCTCGTTAACACTCGTCAGGTCTCTCTTGATTTTTTTAATTACCATGACAAGGAGCAAAAAGGAAAAAAAATCCCATCTGCTTTTGTGATGTGAAATAGACCTCTCCTGCTCACACCAGTACCATCACTACCTTTATTCTCTTTTCCTAAAATCTTTTATTTTCTTTTATCATTTGCTGTCTTCCTTTTCATTTTTTTTTACTTTTTGCCATCCCTGTCCCTAATCTGCCTCATCATACTCTGATAGTAAGAATCTGTTTTCCATAATCACTTAGCTCTTCAGGAATTAGGCAAGACAGTTATCATAGTATCTGGCATGTTTCAAAAAACATAATTATCCAGTAAGTCATTCAGTGCCATTTGTCAGGTCTTCAGTGTCAAATGGTCTTATATCTTTGATAGATTGGCTGTACTTATATTATATAATTAAATTAAATAGCAATCCTAAAAAAGACAACACTCTGCCCAATGTTATAGTATGCCAAAGTGTCACTTTAAAGTGATTTATATCTGCAACATCTAAGCATAAGCAAATAATTTCAAAACTATTGTAGTAAATGTTCTATCTCTCTGGTTTCAGCCATTAGGACTTGATAGTTGTTAATGCTGTTAAATAAACATATGTTGGGTTTTGGGAATTTGGTTGAATAAAACTACAGCTATTTACATACATTGCATCAGGCTCTGAGAAACTGATAAAATGCTCTGTTGTTTATTCAGCCATAAAAATTTGAATAATTAGTTTCTGCCTTAAAGTGACTGATTACATCAGGTCACCTTTAGCTACCGTTATCTTTAAAGTACTAGTTAGGTCTCCTACCCCAGATTACAGGAGTTTGCGGTAAAAGTCCCCAAAATCTGGTTTATTTCATTATTATTTCATATTTTATTTTGGAAGAGGCCCACGGATTAGGCTGAACACAACTTTGAAATCCCAACTGACAAAAAACACATAAATTACACGAGCGTGCATTGCCTCTTAAACATATCAGTATAAAACTTTTCCATCTATACAACAATATCTGTTAATCAAATATCTCTGAATAAAAGTACACCTGTGCTCAGTGCTGAGATCATTTCATATCCACCACCAACTGAGACATTCAAGGAGAAAATTGTTCCAATTCATACGAGAGGAAACTTTAGTAAATATTATGTGAAGTTCTAAGGGCAGTACTTCCAAAATACCATAATTCTAAAGCAATAATGACAGTCTATTTTCACTGCAAAATGCTAACTCCTAAGCTTTAACTAATAAAACGACTGACTGAGGACTGCATTGTATGCAATATTAAGTTTAACATGATACAATCAGTTTTCTTAATTTTTATCCACTCATAGTTATATTAAATATTTCTAGGCTGGATTATTTTCCTGATATTGCGTCTTTCACTCTTTATAACTCTCCATTTTTTTCTAAGAGCTTACCAAGTTAAACTTTAAAGAGATTTTGAATACCACAGAGATTGCAATTTATTAGCCGTTTCACTGCTGTATCACGCAAATTTTTAAAGAAGGGTGAAAAACCAGAAAGGATGATATGGCCCAGAACTATTCACCTCTTCACTCTCAAACAGTAAAGTCAAAAGCATCAAGCATGAGAGAATGGGATGTATGTTGTCTACTGAAAAGACTTCCACTAGCAAATATAGTACGGATTTTTTAAAATCAGTTGCTGTCTGTAGCACTGAGAAGTAAAGCAGTCACATTATTTTCTCTTATATTATTTTTATCTTGGTACACTTGGCCAGAGCTCACCTCTTCATCTTCAAGAAAGAAAAAGACTCCTTTCTCTTTTCTATGTACATTTGTTTTTTCCCCTAAATTTAAATCACCTTTATGTCCACAGAGGACACTCAATCCAGGTCAACCCACTTCCTTTCTTCTATTATCAATTCCTCTCTCTTGACTAAGCAAGCATCGAAGTCCATTTGTCTGTTCAATTATTTTGTTCATTCGTTCATATTATTCTTTTTCCTCTTTCCTTTTTATCCTTTTCTGCCACTTGCTCTGCCCATCTCTATTTCTGCCTCATGCAGGTTATTTCCCCTCCAGGACCCAATCTAGCTGTGATTGATCCACTCATCTCTTCTGCATTAGAGTGCCAGAGAAAAACTCCATAGTATTAACAACACCAATAAAACTGATGACGGTAATAAAGAACCACACTAGCATTATCTGCGATGCTGATATAAATAATGGGGAGTGAGTTATCTTGATCTTGTTTTCTGACTCCCTCTCTCTCTGTCTCTCACACACACACACACACACACACACACACACACACACACGGTATGCACCACAGAGAAAGTCAAATCTATTTAATAGGAAGTTGTGATAACAAGGCAGTAACTTCATAATTCATTAAGTTTCTTCCGAAGTTACCAATCAAATTACCCTGAATTACTTTGCGCAGATTACCCTGAATTTTACACATGCACTGGAATCCTGACATTCTCCTGACTTTGTCAGGTGGGGGTGTATGTGAGAACACAAATGTCCCAGTGAACAAACTGTACTAAATCCATATAATCTGAATGAAGTCGTGCGTGAATTGTCAGAAGGATTTAAAGCAAGCTAATGGGCATGTTGACAACATGCTAGTCAAGTGATAGAACCTTTTTGTTTTTTTAAGATGCACAGCTCCGATGTGCTGTAAATAAAAAACTGCTTCCCACATGTTTAGTTTTCTATCATGTTGTGCTATGACCCTGCACTGAAATCAAGCAGAGTTTCTCCCATGAGGATGCTTCTGATTTGGAAGATCTCCTGCTGTGTTGAATGTGTGAAACACCACTCCAGACAATGTTCAGGCTGATTTCTCCTGACATTGTCTGGAGTTCATATGTGAAAGAGGTTACTGTGGCTCTCCAGCAACAGCAAGATTCCCAGATTCACCCTTGCTGCCTAGAAAGAGCTGACAGGCAGAAAAACACAGAACTAGACATGTGGTTCTACTCTCTTGTTTTGGCGCATCTAATCCATTCACAGTGATTCAGGTTTTAATCAACTGAGTCAAGGACAGAGTTACTCCCATCAATAATATCATTCCATTAAGTGAACAAAACATACACAAATTGTAAGACAATAAAATGTTGAGGTAAATTGGTCAGTTGACAAATAATTCCATCAAATAACAAATTACTATATAAATAATAATAATTTTTGAAGCAAAGATTGAACATTATCTGGTGACAGCTTCATAAAAGTAAATGCTGGCTGTTTTCCACTGTTTCATATTAAAGTAAAATCAATTAGGGGTGCACCAGAACGCAAAAGATTTGTTGTTTGTGTCATTTAGTCCCATTTTTGCGACAGGGAAACTAAATCTTCATAATTGAAATAACTTCTCTGAAAGTCTTTCTGTTCGTCATAACACTACCATTGAGCACAAATTCAATTAAAGTACTTTTAATGCCTTTGAATTTTATCGTGATGATGATATTAAGTCACACTCACAGCAGGCACCGTTGCCTTGTACTGTCGTCCTCTTCCCTTCAGGCTGGTCTGTGCTCACACTGCACTAATAGGTCAAAACAATGTGACTTTTTAACGACAGGGCTTCCAAATAGTTCTGTGCTCGGGCACGGTTAACATCACAATAGATACATACCCGGCCTAAAACCAGCTTTATGGCACTTGAGTCCATCTCTTCAAGCAGGCCAGGGCATGGTACACTGAACTGTGACTGAGCAAATGAACTAGTCAAACAAACCAGTTCCTGTGGGTCAATCATGCTGAGGCACAGTATGGATTGCCTGGTCTGAATGCTCCCTTAAGAGTCTTTTGAAGTGTAGTGGGCAGTTTTTACATTTATAAATGTTATAACTGATTATTTCATTGAAAAACACTGCATATTAAACAATAACAATATTATAATAAAATAATATTATATATTATAATATTATTAATATTATTTAGTCTATACCTGCTTACTTAATATTCACCACGTTGTGTAGATTTACACTTTTCAAAGAATGTCCCATTAATGGGTAACACACAACATGCCCTAGGACGGTTTTAATACTTTTGACAACTTCTGTCAACAATCCACAGACTTAATCACACAGGTCAAATTTTATAATGACTCTTATAATGACTGACTGTATAATGACACTTTCCAAAATAAGTTGTCGTCAGACATATGCTATATGGGGAGTTCCCCTCCACTTACAAATATAATGGTGGATCAATTTTGGAAAGCATACAAAACTGATTACTGTCCTTACTCTTTTTTGGAGTGAACCAGTAGCTTGGGTTGTGTAACTGCAGAAGTTTTCTTCCTAAAAACAACCACACAATTATTCTCTACAGATAACAATTGTACTGCGCTAACTATGTACAGTGATTCAGAGAGTTGTTTAACCAGTTAATTAGTAAATTTTTAACAGCAGTGTGCACCCAAACAAATCAAATTTAACTGTAATATATTTATGGGCATTACCACCAAGTAAATCTTAAAACTTGAGTAGATATAGGTTACTGGTATAGTATGCCACTGCAGTCCACCCTAAGTATACTTGATACCTATGTGCAGGTCCAGCTACAGGCACTGGTTTATAATGTATAAACAAGCCCTTGTTATGTCCTATATCCAGCAACTTACTGCAACCAGCCTCACTAGCGGAACTAGTCAGCCCTAGATGGTTTTGCACCAACTTTGTGCACTATGTGCTTCACTCAACCAGCTGATTAGCCCTTTATGACTGCATGTTTGAAGCAGCAATCCCCGTTGTAATGATTGGTCTTGGATGAGATGAGGATAAGGTAATTCTGATACATTTAGCACAAACAAATATTTTGAGATTTTAAGAGTTGCAGATGCATCTCAATTCTTTCTTAAATGATTCAACAAACCCCTGAAGTGGAATTTAGAGGACCCTCCTAACTACTTGCCAGCTAAGCAAGTACTTGTCTATCAGTGGCCTCTTGCAGAAACCTGAGTTCTATACTTCACGCTCAAGTGTATACTTAATTGGAATGAAAAGACAACTATATTCATGTTGTTTTATGGACAGCATTGTACTGTGTGAATGTGTAAACAAGGGGCTCGTCTGAGTCAGCATAAACATTAAAATTAACAATACGAGGTAGAAAAATAGATGGCATTTATAATAATATTTGTGACTTTTTGAGAATTAAAAGGAGGTTATTTTAAATAAACTGAACTTCTATCTGCTAACATGTGGATTAACAAAGGGGATGTGTGAGGAGTGTTTACGTGAGTGAGGAACAAGCACACAGCCTGCAGGGAGAGACACTGCCCCCTGCTAAGTGACATCCAGCTGGGACATGAGGCTTTTCAAACAGCAGTCTTAGACACTGCAGGCTACAGGATTCATGGGTTGAGCCTGAGCACTTGACAACAATGTCAAGTGTATTATACTGTAACTCTCATCAACCACCTAAGTGCTAATGCCACATGATTTTTATTCTTGTTGCAGACACACTATTCTTTGTTGGTGCAAATGTTAGGGTAGCACTTACACCAGCAGTCGAGTGATAGTCATCAAGCCTTTTTTACTTAAATGTTGTGGCTTAGGGAGCTTGTCTAAGTGAACTGTGAATATGCTGAAAACAGTAAAATTGTAATGTAAAGGCCAACAGAGCTATTATTTGCAGGAGTCCTAAACTAGCCAAATGTGGTGAAATAGGAGTCTTTAAGTCTTAGATATTTTGTGCATTTGTAACAGTCCTCCAGATAACAATCTCTGATACTGTAGTCAGTCTTTGCTCATTTCAACTGGCAAGACAAGGATCCAGCCTGCACTTTAAGAGAAGGACCATCTGATAAAGCTTCAACATCACCAGATGCATCCCACGCAGATTCAACTTCAGAAAAATGGCAGGGCCAGCCAGTCTCTTCAAACGAATCCTTAAGACTGACGCAGACCAGCTAACAGGGGTATTTACTACAATATTCAACCTGCTGGAACACTTTGTTGTACCTACATGCTTTAAGCCACACACCCACACTCCTATACCCAAGAAAATCACAAGTGAGGGTGCTGTTTGGTTCTTTCATTTCTGCATTTATTACAATAATTCACTGTGCACATGGGTGTTGGATTTACTCTGAAACAGACCCCAGGGTGTAAGGGTGTGTCCTCAGTCTTTTCCCTCTACTCCCTCTTCATGCATGATTGCTTGCCTCTACACCCCATTAACACCATTGTAAAATTGCAGATGACACCACTGATGGTAGTAGGATTGAGAGACCCGACCTGGAGGAGATCCAAAATCTTGCTAAAGTATGTTCCCATAATAATCTGGATTTGAACACAACAAAAACAAAACAAAAATAATAATGGCCTTTAGGAGAACAAGGTTTACACTTATAGTTACAGCACTATAAGTCCCTTTTATAATTTACTGTAACACTATTACTGTATATGCACACCAAAAAAGTAATGTAGTAGATGATATATACAGTATAGTATTCAAGAGGCATGACAACTGTAAATCTTTTCTAAAAAAAAAACATAAAAGGTAAGTAGGGTAAGGTAAAAATATGTTGTAGTTAAGTGGATTTTGTCCCAGAGACAATTACCATTCAGACATGACAGTGTGCTTTCAGTGTGAAGCTTTTTTTATATGGGAGACTGGAGTTCGACTCCAGCCTGAAGTTACCTCCAAAGTTATTGTCTAGTTTTGCTCAAAGTATTCAAGAGCTATGGCTGCAGAGTGCACAAAGTTTTAGCCTCTAATTGTATTTTCTGTCCACATTACTGTGTTTTTTTAAGAAAAATTAGGCTTAAAGGCTGTATGACTGTTTATGTGATCACATTGATCTAATGCTGTTCAGTTATGCTGTTCAGCTACAGTTGTGCTGTAAGTTATTTGAAAATGTGACTTGTTTTAACGTGATTGTGTTCATCCTGAGCAAGACAAAATGTAATGAGAAAACCAATGACAAACCACTCCTTATGGCATAGTTGATTGCAGCAGTACAACACATGAATAATTTGATAGTATGTTACAAAAAATGAGGACACACAATAAAATGTATTTGGTCATGAAGACAGACAGATTTTAGGAGACTGGTTGGAATAACAGCTACAGTATTTTATGACCCATTAAACAAAAAAAAACGCAATTGTGTTTTTCTCCACTCTTAAAGGACAAAGGAGGGTTAAGAGCTTCGTGCCAGTATCCCTATTTTTTACACTTCGAACACAGTAAATGGTCTGTTTTTCAATTGCTAAACATAGTGTGCGGTTCTACTCTCAGCTGATTCCAGTATTACAAAATGCTTATTGTCTCTTGCAAGCAGAAACTCAGTAAATCTGCTTCATGACCAAATATTTGATCAATTTTCACTTTTAGTAACTCTCTTCTGTATAGTCACGAGTTTGCAACACACGGACCAGCGCAGTGGATTTGATCCCACTGAAACAAACAGGACAATAGAAGAACTAGCTCAGCTGCCTGTAGAAGTTGGAGTTTTCATTTATATTTAATTGAAGTTGTTACTGCGAATTCACACCTTTTAGGTATGAGTTATGAGGTCCATAGGTTGCATACCCTGCCCCCTGCTCAACACTTTTGTAGAGTTTTTTTTTCTGCAATGAAAGACACACTAGCCTGTGTGGAAATGGTAATAATAAGTTAATCCCAGATGACTGGAGGAGCAAACAGCACAGTAAGATAAGAGAGGAAAGAGGCTCAGTGCGAACTGTGAGAGTTTTAAACTTACAGGCCACTTTGTAAGTAACAGTTTTGACAGACACAAGCAGACTTTGATTTAAAAACTAGGAGGCATCACTGCATGGTGATTATATCTCTTTTATCTTGCCACTCTTGAAATTCTTGCAAAAAACAATTAGTTTCTTAGCTGATGTAATAATTCTACCCAGTTGTGCAGTTTTCATCATAGAATAGTACAGCACATACACAAGTGGCTAGTGCATTAAATTAATGTAAAATAAAAACAGTCTGATAATGATAAGCTTATTGACAGAAGTGGGAGGTGGTTGAGATAGTAACACCAATGGCAGCATTGTCATCTCTGACACCAGCTTTATCTTTCAAAATTAATTACAACATTAAAAAAAATTAATAAAAAAGTTAATAAAATTCATACGAAAGCACCAGTGGTAAACTGCAGAAATAAGGATGGTTCCCTCCCCACAAAAGAAGGTGTACACCAGTCACTCATTGGCCAGGAGAGCAGAGAGATCCGCATTGTGAGATCTTAAGCAAATTTGAAAATGTGGATAAATTGACCACCAGTAAAAATTTAAGCAGCTAACAAATCAGCAGTTCTTGGATGAAAATGAAACACCTTTAAGTCTTAATTAAAGCCCCTACTATCATTGCTGAACTGGCTGTTCTCCCCGTAAAAGACACAGACACAGACCTTGACCGGGTGCTGCACTTTTGCGGGGCAGTAGACCGTTGAGATCACCACTGGCAATAATATACTTAGTTTGGATAAACTCAAAAGTCAAACGTATGCAATTTCATTTTCAGACCCGCAGTTTTTGAGGCGAAATGTGAACTGTGATCACTTCTAGAGACGAGAGAAACACTTTTTTTTTTAAAGTGGATTAGTTATGCAGTTATTTTTCTATCAAAACTACACACAGTAATTAAGTGCACAAAACATGGCCACAGCCCAAAATATATAAAAACTATAACAACATATCTTAGTCTGCAAATCCAAGTAATTCACATAACATAACAATATTTTCACACAATGTTCTCCAGTGCGCAGAAATTTGACCCCCAAGCATCAGTGTACTTTGTCCAACAAGATGCTGGTGAGCTGTTAACAACTAGAAAAGGAAATGAGAACTAATCAATAAATAATGAAACTACTTTAAAGCTGAATGATCGCTGGTTATGGCTCAAGAGGGAAAAACCTCAGAGCCTTGAGATCCTTATGCAACAGCATTGTTGTCGAACTTGTATCGCTGGTAATAAAGTGCTGTATTCTGCCACCACACAACTGTAACAAAATTCTCTCTGTACAGTTTTATACTGTCTGTACTATACATTTACTGTAGTTAAATGTATCACTTCATTCATTCCAAAAATTATGTTTCATCCAAACATCAAATGTTCCCTACAAAATAATTTACCTTTGCAGCTTTTTTGCTTCTCTTAGGAGACATAACTGAAAACATATGAAAAATAATGTAATCTCATCACAACCCACGTCGGAGAGACAGAGACACAATCTATAGGAATATAGATTGTGTCCACTGCATGTTTTGAAAATGCCAACATAAACACAAGGTTATGACAGTAGGTGTCAGATAGATCAGATTTAAAACTAGTGTCATCAAGAAGCTGTTAGTGGGTAGGAAGAAACTTTGCAATGCCTGGTGGCTGAAAGGAGAACTGCAGGTTTGATTTTATGAGCTTGCTTCAGAATTAAAAAACATGCATTCCTGACAGAACGCCACCAATAGGGTACTGCAAACATACTGCACTGAAAAAGTTTGACAATTTGAATACCTACATTTGTAGGATGAACTGTTTTTAAAAGCAAGAAATGGCTTCTGAGGTGTGCCTCATAGCACTGGTGCAATCACGGGCACTGGCTGCAGAGGCAGCAATCAGCTCCAGTGACTGTATCAGAGCCACAGCATGGCACAGCCAGTCCCAGTGGAAACACAGCCTTACTACTGATCAAACAGAGGTAGAGATACCACAACAGACCAAGATCAACTGCCTGTCCCTCTAACTGTAGCTACTGTGGCCATGTGACCAATCTTACTGTATCTACAATCTCTTATTTCAGAAGAATTGCACAGATTGGGTCATTTTGTTTTCCATTTTATTTCATCTTTAATTTCTTAAAAATTATAATCCATATTTAATTGCTTTTATGCAATGTGACATTATATAAAATAGTACATTTGTACTAGCTAAATGTTCATTGCTATTATAAGTTTGTATAATGGATAAAAATATATACAATTTATTAAAAAGGTTAGAGTAAAATAATGAAAATTACAGTGGTTTGCATCCACTTTGATAAAATAAAAAAAATTACATATATTTCTAATTGAGAAGCATTTGTAATAGCTGAATCATCAAATATTATGATGATGAAAATGTTTTATGACCTTTCGAGATAAGTGAATGCAAACATTTCCACCAAACTGTACATCCAACATCTGAACAGGTAGCATTGCTTTTCTATTAAGGTTTTTTACACAGGCATATGGAGGAGGAAAATTGGAGGAGATCCTGACACAGAGGCAGAATATGCTAGAAAGATTATACTTCCCAAAAGGACTGTGAATCTTTCTGTTAAGGGAAAAGTTTGCGGTCACGGTTATCATTATATTATTATCAGCATAAACAAATCTGCTTTAAGTCATTTGACCTTTCAGATCATTTTGGTGCACTTTGTATAAAAGCTTAAATATCACTAAACTATGAGGCACCCCAAGAGTATGAAGACACTCTCTCTCTCTCTCTGTGTGTGTGTGTGTGTGTGTGTGTGTGTGTGTGTGTGTGTGTGTGTGTGTGTGTGTGTGTGTGTTACCCCTTCACTTTTCAGCTCCAGCTTATTACTGGGCCTAGTTATGAGTCATTTCCCCTACAGTACAGATGCAATTTCAACTCATTAGTTTAATGTTCAGACTTTAATGGTGCTAATTCTACAGGAGTTGCTTTCTCCCACTGTTCAATTCTCAGTCATGCTGGCAAGCATACAAACACAATTCAGTTCCCACAGCTCTAACTAATCTCTGTCTGCTAAGGCCCTTATACATTCACTGACCAGTTAAGTAGATGGTGGAGGTAATCCGCATTCATTTCTTTCTCTGCTGACAGAGACTGACGGAATCAGTTTTTATAAATAATGCACCCTCTTTTTCTCTCTGTTTCTCTCTCTAAGGGAACTTTTTCAGAGTGTTTACTTTGAGAATAGTACTGTTTCGCTCTCTTGACATCTGCTGACTGGCATTGGCAGGGGTCCAGCCTCTCTCTGTGCTATCAATGATAAGCTGTGGAAGTTGTTTTTAATTGTAAGGCTGTAACATATTTGAGAATTAATAGCCATTTATTTAGACTAATCAATCCACTGGCTGAAGGTTATGTGGAGCCATTGTTCACAACACAACATTTAAATTTTGCTGCTGTGTTTGGCAACAGTGAGACAGGATGCATGAGTATACACTTTTACAAACCACAAGTTCAGCACAATATATCATATACTGTGTCTACAGTGTGATTTGTTTTGAGCTCTAAAATGCAGGCAGCATTACTGCAATGGTATGGTTAAATTGAATAAGATGTCACCAAGAATTCAGAGGAACTATTAAGATTTTACATTAATAGAATAAAACTCAATGAATGCGAAGTCCATTTTGTAGAGCACAAGCTTTCCTTTCCAAGTTGTGAGGCGGAACGACAACAATGGTAGCCGTGTTTGAACTAATGAGATTTCAAATTTATTGTCATGAATAATGTAGCAGGAAAAGATAAAATGGTAAACGGTCTGCACTCATATAGCACTTTTCTACCTATTGGCACTTCAAGCGCTTTACTCTACTTCTTCACCCATTCGCACTCACAATCACACACACAGATAGGGGAGCTACTATGCACCTGGCAAACCGAGGATTGAACCAACAACTGCTCTACCTTCCTACGCCACAGTTGCTCCTGAGAAATAATATATCCTTAAAGTTTGGAAAAGGTTAAACTAGACTAATATATTATATCTTTATTAATATGGTTATTAAATGTGTTTGGAGTCACACTAACCTGAATTCCTCCTATGTTTACCCCAAACTGACTACTCTCAGCTCCCTATCATTCTGGTAGGGTCCACCTGCTTGATGACTGTTGGTGCAACTTTTAAAAAGTCTTTTCATCCTTTGTTAACCTTATAGATTTGTCTCCCTTTGACCACTGCTCCCATTTAAAGCAGTGAAAGTAGCAACCAGGATTTTGCAAATATACTGCCATAGTGACATCTGACCTATTTCTCACTTAATTGTAATAATAATAAATACTTTCTAATAATAAAATACTGTTTGTTTCCAGAAGATTTTGGCAGGTTTCCCCATGTATGGTCCTTAACCAGCACGGACCCTTAATCTTGCAGCTACTGAGATAAATCTAATAATTCATGTCCCATGTAGTAGACCGTCTATTGTTGAAAGGTTACCCATGACAAAGATGCTCCATATCATTGTATCTTGTTCTGCAGCACCACAGAGAATAAATTAAAAGCATCATGAATTTTCATAAATCCATGGCATCAGTTAACATAAGCCTGACAATAGGACCAGCTTGAAAAGTGTTTTTTTTTAAAGCTTTAATATACTGAATGAAACCCATACAGACTTTTAAAGGGGCATCTAAAATCTATGAACATCTAACAACAACATATCAACATGTTTCTTAATAGCAGTTAGTAGAATATGTCTAAAGCAGTACCTTGAAGATACACAAACATATTCCCTCTCTGTCTCTCTTACTCACACTCACACACACACCAAGCATGCTGGATTAAGGAGAATGGTGTAAAGTCCGCTGATTTGCATGGTGTTGCAATGCAATAATAAGCTGTAATTTCAGGCAAACATGAACAAAAAGCATGTGATGTTATAAGCATTACAGAATCCAATACTATGAAATGTGGACATTTGTGTAGTCACCCATTTAGGCATGTTGATTTATAAACCAGCTGCATGGTCTTGATTGGGATACTGAATATTAATGGCCATTCTGGTTGTTATCCTTCTGTATGGTCTGACAGCATACGATGAAGCACTCAGTAGAGCTGGCAGTGTGTGGAGACTTGGCTCTGATGAGGTTCAAACATGCGAGGAACATTTGCTTGCTGCTGGAACGAGCAGCCTTCTGGTACTTATCAGTCAGTAACAGTCGCAGGGAATCAGGCATAATAGCAGATCTACTGAAAACATTAACAAAATATAACTTGCAAAATTATCTAGCTTATATTAAAGTTACAATTAACTTGCCACATGTTGTCGTGGTAAGAGGTCTACAACCACAATCAATTTTTGTGGAAAGCTGCTGTGAAGCCTGTTGTTTATCAATTACACAATTCTGGAAAATACAACAAGAGCAAAGTTTAACAGTGCAGTGCTTTTTCTTAACCGTCTGGAGACTAGGGTATATCTGGTCGTTATTGAATACAACCCTAATACGAAAAAAGTTGGGACGATGTGCAAAACCGAAATAAAAACAGAATACAAAAATCTGCAAATCTCATCAACCCATATTTTATTCATAATAGAACATAAACAACATATGACATGTTGACACAGACATTTTACCATTTCATGGAAAATATTAGCTCATTTTGAATTTGATTTAAGCAAGGCATCTCAAAAATGTATATTTCACCTTAAAACTGTTTACCCTGTTGGTGTCTTTTTTTCTTCCAACACAACCTCACCAGTGTGACAATTACTTTTTCATTTTGACATAGTGCAATAGCACATTAATCTAAAAGCACACGTGATAAAATTCAACACAAAGAATTTAATTCTGGTTTTACTTGGCTTATCGACCACATTAAAAATACTGCTACAGAGTCTGCACTTTTGGCGAACAAAAAAAATCAGGCATCTGCAGCACTTCGTCACTACATCATCTTAAAGAAGGTGTGTGACTTGGACATGCCTGTGGGTCCACTGACTCCAGAATTTGTATGTCAAAGTCTGACTTCAACGATGCTGCCAAACACTTGAGATGTGCCCTGACCATCTAGATGAGCTTGTAATAACTTCTGGAGGGCATCTCCAGTCACATTTAATATGCTGGTTTAAATTTTTTTTTTTACACATAACACAAATTTCTATTAAAAAGTTTATTTTTCTTAGCTATTAGACAGTACAGATACCAGCCCATCAAGAATATATACACACATATTTGGGGATGTTTAGGGTCATTGACTTGTTACACTGTCCATTGCTGTAGAGCAATGGCTTGCTCAGTCATGTCCTGCCATCTATGCCATTACCATTCAATGGTTGATTCATGAACAGAGATGTTTATCAACTCCATTTAATTCTCCAAGTTAGGTTCTTTTTTCCTTTGGAGCAACATTGGCTGGGTGCCGTATTCTATGAACAGTAACCACGGTACCAAATGGTTTCCATTTATGGAATTATGTCTAACTATGGGCTGATGAATATCTACAATCTTTGAGAATACTATGTAAGGCTTTCCAAATCAACAACTCTTGATCATAGGTCTAAGATTGTTTATTTGTGAGACATGGGTCACAAGTCTATGCTTGTTAACAGCACACGAACGCTGTTTGAGTGTATTTATAAGTCAAGGTAGTTCTCAACTACACCTTAATTTTTGTTTCATTGATTGGACTTCAGTTTTGCTAACACCCGACTCCAGTTGATGGTTGTTGGACCATGTTTATGTATGTTTAAAGGATCTGTTCAATAAACACATGAAAGATGGAGACAATTTGTTTTTTATCAGCTAAGAAATATTATTTGTTTCTATTTGTGACTCTAATAAAGATCAAATCACATTTCATGACCATTTTATGTAGAAAACCAGAAAAATGCAAACAGCGGCATTACTTTTCAGACTTGTTGTTATCCACGTTTTTCAAGCCTCTCTCGTTCATCATGTAGAACGAGAAGATATTTTCAGTAACATCAAGGAAACGTATATCATTGGAATCCACCAGGATGCGCGTATTTTTGTGTCTTTGCAGCCATTGCAATGAACTTTTAAGCGTCTTAAAATCCTGTCTTAATGTTATCATAATCAACCAACACCAAATGGATTTTATCGTGCAGTGCAAATAATCTCACTAATTACAGAAGTTTTGTTTTCTCTCCAACAGTGCTGTTCATTATTTAATTTACAATGAACATTTTTTTGGAAAAAGCAGGAAATTATTTGATTTAAAAAAAAAAAAAATCTACATGCTAATGGAAATAGAATTCAGTGGGGAAGAAGTATTTTTTTGGAAGGGCCTGTCCCTGGTTCCCTTGACAAGAAGCCTATAGGATTTTTCCATTGGACCATTGCAGAAAATAAGAGCTGTGACAGATATCTATAATAAACGTTTAAGCACGACAACCGTTAGAGATGAACACCATTCTTATTGATATGATTTTTGAAGCCTTAATACAAGGATATAAACCAACACCACAATGACTCACCAACACAGTATTTCCAATCAGTAATTTACGTTTTTACACTAACCTTTCTACAAAAGCCATTTCTTCTCAGCATGACCGAATCTATGTAATAATTTAATAACAAATGAAACTTTCTGACGACATCTGAAGTCTCATTTAGCCACTTGTTAGAGTTCCCTATTTCAAGACAAATTAAATCTATTTACAGATACAGAATACAGATCTAGAGCTCAAGAAAGGTGCCTCATTTCGGTTAAAGTGATTACAGTATTTACCCTCAGGTGTTGTAAAATGTGCACTACAGGAAACAGAAGCATCACTAAATGTCACACGTTAACACAAATTAGCATTAACTTTCTGTGGCTCTGATGGCTTGGATGAGTGAGTTAGCTTAATCATGGTTAAAATGCCTGAAGCTAAACAGGTTAAATGTAGCTTTATTTCAATAAAAAGGATTACAACACTGCAATGTGCAACAAATGTAAACTGCGTGTAAAGCTAATGAAGGATCTGGGAATGCACCAGATACCACTGAAAGCACTGAGATGAACCATTTGACAGCTTGTGTAACCTGACGCAGAACACAACAGTCAGTAGTGTGAGTTTCCATAGCCCTGGTGTAGAGGAAGCAGTTGTGGATGTCAAAAGGAGATTTTTCTCTGGTTAGTGGTGTAATGCTGACTGTAATTGTTGAATTAATTAAGTAGGAGCTATGAATAGTAGGAACAAGGGGTAAAAATAGATTCATAAAAACTTTATGGCATTCCCCATTCACTAGTGACATCATATGTTCTACATTGATAAAGAAAACCATTGCTAGCAAGGCCTTCCCTTTTTACATATCATAAACACAGTCTAAATTAAAAAAAAAAAAAATTATCTATCCACATTCACACCTACCTATTGTAGTTGCATATTGGGCTATGAACACTTCCAAATCAGAGGTGACCTACACTCTGTAATGCCGCAAAAAGCATCAACAGCGCAACATTACACAGTACCTGATAGTCTCAAAGAGGTGGCTAATGTTACAGTTTATATCGAGTCACGGTGTGATGTCTGGCATTTCCATATTACTCAGGAAACGTGACTAGTTGTCTTTGGTTTTATTTGTGAGGTTTTACGTCTTATGTTGTGCAATGATACTCAGACATGCATGATGGCATACTAGCTACTACCAATTACTAGCTTCAAAATGTAAGCTTGTGTGAGAGAGTTTTTGGAAGGTTTCATTTAGACTATATTGAAGTATATAGCATAAAGTTTATATTCAGGCACAAATGTACTACTATAAATCCAAAAACTTTTAAAAGGTGAAAAATTATAGCAAGGTTATACCAAATAATTATTAACAAATAATGCCAAAGTTCTGTGTTACTAAAGAGACTCTGTTTGGAACAACAGCAAAGGGAACGGATAGGCAATCTTAATTTTTTGTTTTTTCTAACTAAAACTGTTAAAAATTATAAGAATAACAAAAGTGAGAAAAATGTTTTTTCACATTCAGAGATCTATAATTATAAGCTGCTTATGAAAATGTTATACATAAAGAAATTCTGCTTTAATTTCTTTAACCTTAGTTTTGTGTTTATATTTATAATTTTCAAATAAAACACAAACAATACCCATACCTAAAAATTTACCTTATTAAAGGCATCTCGGGTTTCTACAACATTGAACCCCAAACTGCCAATTCCCAGCAGGGCAGTGCCAAGCTGGGTAAAATTGTAGAGGGTTGCATCAGGAGGGGCTACCAGCGTAAAAACTTTGCCAAATCAACATGCTATGATATGCTGTGGTGACCCTGAACAAACCAGACGACTGACCAAAAAACACACTGCTTTGATAGTTTTGTCATCACTTGACAATTATGGTGCATTATCAACATTCAACCAACAGCTAGTTTATTTACTTTCCCTACTCACGACCCTATGGAGAACCTGTTCGGATTTCTGTCTTTCTGCAGCTCTTCTGCTACTACAGCTGACACCAAGTAAGTCCATAAAAACAACATTATCTTAAATCACATTAGTCTCAATTAGGGGCTCAGAAGTAACTACTTATTTTCTTATCTTTCATTTGACTGGTCATTATTATCGAGTAAGCATCATTTCTTTCTAGTTAACTCTGAATCACTAGGTGCTCCATGACAACAGACCCTGCAGTGTTTACAGCTCAACTGCGAAGGGTTAATTTGTTTTAAGTTTTGCAAAGCCCGAGGCACGGCAGTGTATTTGTAGTCCATGTGAACAGTACACGTTTCTGAAGCAGGGATGAAATTTTACGAAAACATGCACTCCTACAATCTGTTAGTGGTCTCCAATTTAATATTTTGTGTATGCTGCTCTGCATGTGTGAGCTGGAATTTGTGCGGTAACATCCCTAAAGTATTTAAGATCTATCCAATCTGAATTTACCACATTTTAAGACTGTTTAAAGGACCTGTGACCACCCTGAATGTAGAAAAGACAGGGAACTGCAGAAATGCTAAACAATTTCTGTGTTTTAGGAGTTATTTCTATATAGGAATATTCCTACTGTATATAATACAATCGGTCACCTACCAACCTACCACCTACATTTTAAGACTGTTTAAAGGACCTGTGACCTGTGACCTGTGCTAAACAATTTCTGTGTTTTAGGAGTTATTTCTATATAGGAATATTCCTACTGTATATAATACAATCGGTCACCTACCACCTACCACCTACATTTTAAGACTGTTTAAAGGACCTGTGACCACCCTGAATGTAGAAAAGACAGGGAACTGCAGAAATGCTAAACAATTTCTGTGTTTTAGGAGTTATTTCTATATAGGAATATTCCTACTGTATATAATACAATCGGTCACCTACCAACTGTGAATCCAAATTGGGAGTTATCCTTGACAAAAAAACATTGAGGATCTAATGCTCTCAAAAGGCACATATTATGCAGGCATGTTTTGAATGTAGTTGATTGCTATGCTCACATAGTGACAAATCCTTTTTACAGCAACATTAATTAAAGAACTCCTACAGTACGTTTTATTGACAGCAAGTCTGTTTTAAAATGCATTCAATAAAACTGCTGCAAACAACAAAATGATTTAGTCACATAATTAAAACAAAGAGCGAAAAGCTTCTGTCACTATCCTCTTCTCTTAACACTCCTCCCTGTACTTTCTCTTTGCTAAACGAAATATTGTGTGTACTCAAAATCTGAACCTACTTCATGGTTTCATCTTAATCCATTATAATGCATTAAAAGGCAAATCAAAGCATCTGGAAATCTGAACTTCTATTCCAATTGTTTCAATAAAAAAAGACTAAATAAAAACACAACCAAACTGTTGTTTATGCAAAACATATATTACAAAATAATGTATTGTGAAGTGCTTTGTCTTGAAATAAGAAAAATTAAATCTGTTTGCAAGTTGAGATCAAATTTTAGTTTTGATAAATTATATTAACTCAATCTTAATTTAAAAGGTACTAAGATAATTAGGATGACAGATTAATATCTTAATGTTTTATTTCGTCCAATTCAAACCTTTCCTTAAAGTATAATGCAACTCTATTTCAAAAAAGTTGGGCTGATGTTTTTAACGTGAATAAAAATAAGTTGCAAATCTCATCAACCCATATTTTAAAGATGAGCAGAGGTTTACCAATCTGTGACAATCTGTGTCTAAAGATTGTGTAACAATTTCAAAAAAATATTTAAAAAACTTTGACAACGTAGAGAATTTGAAGAGCCCACAATCTACAGTATATAATATCAAAAGATTCAGAGAATCAGGAGGAATCTCTGTGTCCAAGGGAAGGTCAAAGCTGGACGCACACTGCATTAAAAACAGGCATGATTCTCTACTGGACATCACTGCATGGGCTCAGGAACACTTCCAGAAATCACTGTCTGTGATTGCGGTGCAATCCATGAATATAAGTTCAGGTTGGATCATGCAAAGAAGCCATATGTGAACTTTTTTTTCCCCCTTTTGTCCTTTCGGCTTATCCCATGAGCTCAGGGAGATGGGAGATGGCAAAAAACACAGAACATCGTGTAACATAGAAACCGTGTTCACTGTCTGTTAGCAACATGCTAAAATGATATGTGTATGTTTGCTTTTTTTTTTGTCCTTTCGGCTTACACCGTGAGTTCGGGGTCGCCACAGCGGATCATTGTCCGTATGTTGATTTGGCACAGTTTTTACGCCGGATGCCCTTCTTGACGCAACCCTTCTCAATTGCTACCGGGCATAGACCGGCCCTGCACAGCTGGGGAAGGGAGTGGGCTTTTGGGGGTTCAGTGTCTTTCCCAGAAATACTTTGACATATAGCCAGGACAGGGGATCGAAGCACTAACCCTGTGGTCCGTGGACGACTGCCTTTCCAACTGAGCTACAGCTGCCCCCCAAGAAGCCATATGTGAACATGATGCAGAAATGCTGCTTATGTTCTCTGGGCCAAAGCTCATTTAAAATGATCTGAGGCAAAATGGAAAATTGTTCTGTGGTCAGATAAATCAAAATTTTAAATTCTTTTTGGAACCCATGGATACCGTGTCCTGAGGACTAAAGGTAAGAGGGACCATCCTGTTGGTTATCAGCAGACAGTTAAAAAAACTGCATCTCTGCTGGTATGGGGGTGCATTGGGCATCTTACACATCTGGAAAGTCACCATCAATGCTGAACAGTACATAGAGGTTTTAGAGCAACATATGCTTCCATATAGACAATATCTCTTTTAGGGAAGGCCCTGCATATTTCAACAAGATGAAGCCACATACCACATACTGCATCCATTACAACAGCATGGCTTCGCAGGAGAAGAGTCCACGTGCTGAACTGGCCTGCCTGCACTCCAGACCTTTGACCAATAGAAAACATTTGGCGCAAAGGTCCAGGACAGCAGCTAGAATTCCCCATCAGATAAGAATGGGACATTACTCTTCTAAACTCCAGCAGCTGGTGTCCTCACTTCCCAGACATTTAGAGGAAGTTTTTAAAAGAATTGGGGATTCTACACATGGTAAATATCACCCTGTTCCAACTTTGAGATGTGTTGCTGCCATCAAACTCAAAATTAGCTAATATTTTCCATTAAATGGTAAAATGTCTCAGTTACAACAACTGATATGTTGTTTATGTTCTATTGTGAATAAAATGTGCATCGATGAGATTTGCAAATCATTGCATTCTGTTTTTGTTTACATTTTACACATCTTCCCAACTTTTTTTGAATTGGGGTTATACGTGAATGGACAAAAATAAATGTCTAAAATAGTTTGTTTTACAATTTAAGAACAATAAACAGTGTTTTCTACTATATATCTTTGTAATTGTTAACTCTAATTTATCTTCCAAACAGGTATAGAAACCATTATCATTATTGCATGTCTACAAAAACACAAATATTCAAAGTAGCTACACATTTAAAGTGTATTGTTCATCTGTTGCTTAAACTTCACTTTTTTACAATTGTTATACAAGCAAAGCATCCCCAATATACCTCAACAGCTGAAAATGCATAATAATTAAGTGAAAAAGCATGCAACGCTTTGGGTTGTTTACTAGAGGAAACTCACCATATAATTTTGTGTATTAACTGGAAGCTGCCAGAAACTCTTTTAGCACTGTCAACTTCTGGCTTTTATTAAGCTGTCATTTTGTTGTTTGGCTGCAACATCTGAGTAAATTCTACTAAGCATACACTATTTTAAGACCTCCTGTTGTAAGCCTGGCATCTCTGACTGTGTGCACCCGTAGCCTAAAGCATTTTGACAGTTGTCAACACTGGTGTGCTGAAATTTCAATACGCAATAAATCAATATGTTGTTTATTTTCACAGTCCATTTTAGGGACACCCATCAAGGCTTGAGGCCAGTATTGCACTGCATTACAGAAAACCTTAAATAAAAATATTACTATTTTTCACTTTTCTTGAAAGGACAGGTATAAAAATTGTTACTTTGTGGTCACAATAAGTTTGTTTTGTATTTAAATGTTAAAACATAATTTTAAATTTTAATTCACACACAGCCCTGGTCATTATTATGCCGGTTGTTGGTCTGGAGGTTACATGCATTTTACGTCTCTGAGCTGCTTTTTTTTTTTTTTTCCCACCTACGAAAAAGAGGATGTGATGTGTGGGAAGCTCACATTATCTGCTATTACATTATCTATCTATCACATTAGGATTAGGAGAAGTATGCTGTAGTCTATTATTTTTTGATTCTGTGGCAACATTGATTCAAGCTCGGTTAACATTGGCTGTAAATGGTAATGAAAGTGGAAGTGACTACTATGTCTGATCATAATGATCCACTGTTTTAGGTTGTGTTTACCTGGCGGACTTAGTACATCTCCTTCAACTAACTTAATCAGATGGTCCTGCAAGTTGTTAGTGAAACAAATCTGTAAAACCAACACATTCTGCTGTGTAGTGATTACCTTTTTCAGTTTATTAATAATTTTTGGCTGTATTTATTTTTTATCTAATTGATAAAAGTGTGTATTTTCGATCCTGTCTTCACCTGTACTTGGGTCTTCCTCTAACTGCTGTACAACAGCAGCAAATGTTATTATGTATTTTGATACAGTAGTGCCAGTTCACTGAGATAAGCATTAAAATAATACCCAATATTTACTTTATACAATATTAAAATATGTATATTAGGAGCTGTTATAGCTCTTTTGTTGTTGTTGTTTTAATATATCTATTCAATTATTTATTTAACCTACTTATTAACTTACTTGTAACTTTGTTTTATCTGCCAACATAGTTTGGACCAAATTTTAAATACAAATGACATCAACACTATCCTCCAGTTTAAATGCTATTAAGCATTTCATGATCTTGCATGAGACCCATCTTGATGTTTCAATGTATCATCACAACCATAAAAACTGCAGTGGATAATTTGGACCTAATTGCAATCCATAAAATCATACACAGATATTTGACATAATATATTACAGTGTTGTAAGGATTATTTTTCTCAGATTTAATGGCCTCATTTTCTGCCCGTCACACATCATCATACTCACTTAAATGAAATGACACAAGTGTCCAGAAACTCTAACATGCAGAGGGATTTGGTCAGCAGAAATGAGTAATGAAAATTCAGATTATGATGACTGCTGTGAAATAACTTGAACTGAACTCTCAATGACCTGGTATAAAGTGCCAAAATGTAGAGGACACTTCAAGTGAAGGAGTTCCTTATTCCAACTAGCACCTATAAAGGAGACATTGATATTGGATTGCAAGCTACTATTAACTTTCAGGCACAACTGCTGAGGTCAAGTAAACATACAAAACAGCAACATGATCACACAAAATTAATCTAATTAATCTAGAGAAAATTTCTTGTGTGAACTACAGCTGGAAATATCTCATTTTTAGAACACCTGCCTCCAAGTGATGGTTTGGGCGTTTCCCTAAACAGAAAGCTGAAAAACTGCTCTGCCACTCTGTAACCTCAATAGTATTGAAGAAGAGCTCAATAACAATGGCAGGTCAGATAATTATACACCTCAGTATATGAACAGAAACATCAGTGCTATAAAGTTACTGGTGGGTTCAGACATTGTATTTCAGAACCTTTGACATATGAGTAAGTTCAGGCCATTTTTTTGGCTTTATTGCAGAGAAGGGACGAGAAACCAGGGCAGTGTGAGATGGAACTACACTGTTTCATAGTGCTTTTCTTGAACATACATGGTAAATATTGTCCCCCTTATTTCCTTGTTTCTTCTGTCCATCTTCAGTGTTATGCTAACTGTGAGGACGTCTTCATTTAAACACGCTGAAATATCTACTTCGACTCATTTAGTAGGGACCAAACATTTTCTTAGGACTATCTTTTCAAGCATGCCTATAGGTCTTACTTTTTCAGTTCGATATGTTTGCAGTACCCTACTGGTGGCATTGTGTCAGGTATGCAGTGTCTCAACTCTGCAGTGTGTTATAAAATTAAACCTACATTTCTCCTTTCAGCCAGCGGGTCAAAGTCAATCACAATCCAAAGTACTAAATGCTACTCCTATCTGTGGATGCATAAAGCTTTTTTGAATGTGTTTTCTCATACATCTGTGTGATAAATCAGATTCAAAGTGTTGATTCAATGTTTATGTTGACATTCTCAGGTTATGTTATGGACATAAGATGTTCGATAGATGTTGCTGTCTTTCAAAAAAGGATCGTGATAAAATTAAATTACTTTGTTTATTGTTCTATTTTTTCAGATCAAATCCAACACGCTGCAAGTTTTGTGCAAACTTGCAGGTATACAACAGAGAAAGTGCAAATCCATTTAAAATTTTACAGACAATATACTGTAGTTATATGCCATGCTGCGGCACAAAAGATCAGCATCTGCCGTAAAAGTGGCCAATTCTTACAGCAGAGGCTTACACTTTAAATCCCAACATCTCTGTTGATCAATGGTGGTCAAAAGTAAAGTGCAAAAGTTAAGAACTTTAGTTAAGAAGAAAGAATACTTAATAATTTCTGATAAAGAAATATTTGTAATTAATAATTGTCCATTAAATATTATGTTGATGATAAAAAATAAGGGGGTACTAAGTTTTGATTGTACATTGTCTCGCTATATTTAAATGTAGCTTTACAGTCCAGTGACATGTAAATACAACATACAAGTTAAGTTTTGTCTACTTGTCATGTTATGCACAAAATTAACCTTAATTAGCAATATCTGACAAAATATGAACTACCAGAGTTTGGTTTCTAAATTGATGATAGTGACAAAAGCGGCTACAAAATTGTTTTGGATGACACTGTAAGAGTGAAGTGGAAAAATGTGTACATGTACTATAAAGAGCTAAATTTCTTTTTCACCTTATCACCTTACATTCTGGCTCAGCTATTCAGCAGAACTGTAGTAAAGGTGAGCAATGATCTAACATTAAAGAAAGCACTGGTCAGTTAAAATACCAAAACCAGGACAAAATTCTCTATTATAAACCATATAATCATACTGTTCAGCAGGGCTTGATTATAACTATATTGTTTCAATATGTAATTTTATCAATGTAACATCTGTTACTTTTGGATCTGGTAGGGGATACTAATGATCTTCTAATGACAGCTTTTTTTTTTTTTTTTTTAATATAAGAAAAAAAAATAGCTGGAATACAGGGAATAGTTAAAGTAAAGTAGTCTGTAGCCTACAGAAAGGAAAGACCGCTGCAAGTGTCAAACAGTACAGATGGGAAAGGCAATTAGCAGCAGAAGGAAGGGTAGGCATAAGGTCCTAGCTTAAACAGAAGCTTTTTTGCACTTCCATGCTACCCAGGAGTCACAGAACACAGCAACGGACAGGATCCAACAGAGAACAAGGGAAAGTCACACATCAAACAAACTATCAGCCTTTAGACAAGAGTTGGAGGGGAGCATTTCACCATGTAATTAATTAGGACAGGAGGGAAACGTTAATAGCCTGGTGTCAGCGAAATATTGTTTCAAGAAGGACGGTTCTGTTAATTAATGCATCCTTGCACAAAATGTGCTTTTTATCCATCTTTGAACTCAGGTGTTTTGCGATGTCATTCCAGCACATGTTCCGGTACATGATATCTAATATTATATTATCAAACAAATGGATTATATTTGCAGATTTAGGCAATAGTCTAAATAACACAAGTTTTAAATTAAACTGCAATACAGTAAAACCGTGAAATACATAATACATACTTACTCACGATAACGTTATAATTTTTTATAAACACGGAAAACAGAAAGGGGCTACTTTAACTCTAATTCACAATTCATTTCTTATTGATGTTGTGCCCAAATTTTACTGCCTGTCCTACATCCACTCCCCTTCTGTTACACATAGAGACACGTGAGAACCAGCTGTTGGCTGTTCTCATGTGTAAGTGTAAGGACAGTTGCTGTCCTTTAAAGAATCATTTAATTGCCCCTCTTCCCCAACTCAGTTAGAGCGAAACCAGCAATATAGTGACATACTAGTACGTGTATGAAGAGAAGGAGTGGCCTTAGCGAGAACAAATATGTAAATCAAAAAAATGTTACATTCTTTTCTGATTGTTGCACAGTGGTTATGTCCTAAAACACAATTAAACATAATCACACCCTCTACAACCCTCCGGGATGGACTTTGTATAAACTCAACTAAAGTGCACATTTCTTCTGTTTCCGTGGCATTTTAACTATGCAGTTATGTGTGTGTGAGATTGAATAAAATCAAAAAAGACAACAAAAATACAAAAGTGTGTAGTTGTACACACATGCACATGATATAGTCTAACAACATATGACGCAGCAGAAATAGAATAGTTAAATATTTCAGTTACTTGACATTTAATAATTGTATTTATTCCAATTGTCTGAATCTGAAATATTTCAATTATATTTGATGTATTGTTTGGTCATCTTCACTATACCAGAAGTATGACACAATGTACAGTGTCAATCTACAACTCACTTTACACTTCCTAAAATGTTATTAATTCAACATCTCTTAACACAAATGGACCATTAAAAGCTTCACAGCCGTGATGCATTGTACTGCATGATACAAAAATTCACAACTGTTATTATACAGTTTTATGTAATGAATGCATTTATTTTATTACAGAGGCCCACGCTAGTTCACTCAAACTGCTTTTTGGACTCTTCTGGGGGATAGGAACAACACAGCCCATTTTAATTACTCAATCAGACAAGTGATTTGCTTAATTATGAATTCAGAGTTTGGGGATTTGTTTAATTGGTATGAGAGCAGAGGTTAACAGTAGTGGTTTTCAACTTTTATATGAAAGGAGGGATGACACAGGGTGACTACAACAAAACACTGCACATTGTGAAAAATATAAAAGACTATTTTTCAAAAAGCTAAATATAAAGTATTTTAATGACTTCTTCAGCACTACAATGCAGTCAAACTCTCAACTTTAAACACGCTGACTAACAAATGTGTTGGGGAAAAAACTGGTAAATCTCCTGATTCACTATACAGTGATTTGTTATGTTTGACAAAGCATTATTTTAGAAGTTGGAGAGGGACAGAAAGGTGGAAAAAGGGGCAAACTTTTATTTGGTGAGTCACAACAAATAGACTAGGGCTACGCATTTTGGAGTAATGTGACAATAGGCCCTTTTGGACCAAACAGTTAATAGTATTTTATTTTAGGGACTACTCCCTGGGAATTACACCCTGACTTTTCCCTATATGGGGCTTTTTCTTTGTTTGTATTTGCACTGCCAGTAGAAACCTAAAGTGGTTGGGCTACAGTCAATATTTATGTATGTATTCCTATACGTATTTGTGGCGAATCTGCAGACTTTTTTATTATCCAACAATATGTGCTTTGTCAACCTTCCCTTTAGGCAAATATCATATTTTCTGTCTAAAACCATTTTAAAATGCTATGAATACAGGCAAGCAGTTACCTAAGTCAACACATACTTTGCTGAAATGAAGCTTTTCACCTCCCTAGGAATACAAGCAACACCAGTCTCTTACTCTAAGGAGCTAGGCTGGAAGCTGCTGATATCACCACAGTCTGAGGTCTACATCATGAGATCTCATTCAAATGTATCTGAATAAACTGATGCAGCAGATGGGTACCAGCAGGGCAGAAGGGCTGCAGTCTGGGTAGCTGTGGATGCAAAATCTTGGATTTGCAGCGATTATGGAGAATGACTTTTGTTTGGCCTCAAGAAAGTTCTGGCAAGCCATCAGATGGCTTAGAAAGGGAAAGCAGGGCTTGGCTCAGGTGTATGTATTCAGCAGGGGAGGGGAACAAGTAACCCAGATTAAGGACATATTCGGACAGTGAAAGGAACACTTTAAGAAACTCCTACAACCAACCAACATGCCCTTTGAGGAGAAGCCAGAGTCTGACGACTTGGGAGAAGCTCCATCCAAATGTGGAGGTCTCTAAGGTAGCGAAAGAGCTAATCAGTAATATTGCACCAGTTGTGGATAAGATCCACCCTGAGATGCTGCAGGCTCTGGACACAGTCTTGCTGACAGGCCTGTTCAGTACCTGTGGGCTGGCAAACTGGGGTGGTGGTTCCCATATATAAAAAGGGGATAAGAGTGTGTGTTTCAATTACCAGGTTAGCACACTGCCCAGCATTAATGAAAAATGCGTATGTCAGGATACAATAAAGGCGACTTATTTGGTGAATTATTTACACCTCAAATCCAGAAGGAACAATGCAGATTCTGACCTGGCCATGAGACAGTGGACCAACTCTTTACACTCGCAAGACATCTGGATTGGTCGGAGGAGTATGCCTATCCATTGCACACGTTTGAACTACAAACATCTTTCAACATGTTGTTTTAGTTGGTGTTGGCTTCCATCCGGGTTGTCCTTTGTCACCAATATTGTTTAGGATTTTCATTAGGGGTTGATTCATCTGACCACAGAACAGTTTTCCATTTTGCCCAGAGACCATAGCAGCATTTCTGGATCGTGTTCACATATGGCTTCATCTTTGCATGATACAGCTTTAACTTTGTGGATTGCACAGCAAGAACTGTGTTCACAGACTGTGATTTCTGGAAGTGTTCCATCCCAATTTTACAAGGAGGAACATTTTTCTGAAATTGTTCCACAATGTTTAGATGCAGTTTGTCACAGATTGGTGAAACTCTTTATCTTTACATTCCAGAGGCTCTGCCTCTCTGAAAGGCTCCTTTTATATGCAGTTAGGTTACTGACTATTTACCTCTTGATATTTACCTGATTTGTGGCAATTACTTTTCCAGCCTTTTGTTGTGTCTGTTTCACCTGTTTGGAGATGTGCTGCTGCCATCAAATTTAAAATGTGCTAATATTTTCCACTAAATGGTAAAATGACTCACCTTCACCATCTGATATGGTGTTTGTGTCCTATTTTGAATGAAAAAAAAATTTCAAATCATTGCATTCTGTTTTTTTTTTTTTTTTTTTTTTTAGGTTTTACAGATCATCCCAACTTCTTTGGAATTGGGGTTGTAGTTCAGGCATTCTGTAAAAATGGAATCTCTGTGGCTACCTTTTGAGGTCTTCCAGGGATGTCCAGTACCTAGGAAAACCTAGGGTAGACCAAGAACATGGTGAAGAGATTATATATCTTATCTGGCCTGGGAACACTTCAGAATCCCACTGGAGGGGGAAATTGTTGCTGAAGAGAGGGACGTCTAGAGAGAGGGACGACTGAAAAACAAAACAAGCTGGCGCTGCGACCCAACTCTGGAAGAGCGGAAGATAATGGTTGGATGAATTAAGTGACCATCTCTTTAACATCTAAATAAAATATTGTGCTGGCTATTGTTCCCCAGGAAGACACAGCTGACAAAGTACCTACTCTGCAAAAGGATCTAAAAATCTTTCTCATAAAACTGCGTTATACAACTTTTTATGGTTTCAGTCCAGGAACACAAAAAAAAGCCTTAACTTCCAGTTGTAGTTCTAAGAACTACTCAAAAGTTCAAGTTTGAAAGCATCTAAATAGAAAAGAGGTGGAGGAGAAAGAGCTCTGCTTTACCTCAGCCATAACTTTCAGAAAAGACTACGAGTCTGTCATTGATGCTAAAGGAGCCAATACACAGTATTAAAAACTAAGGGTGTGCAAACTTTTGAACAGGGAGAATCTCAGTATTTTCTTTCATTTTATGTTTTGTTTAATGAGGAGATGCCTCACAGTTTAATTTGAACCCCATTTCAAAGTTTTAATAATATTTTATCTTGATATTCATTTTTAATTTTGCTTCTGACAAATTGTATTAAGTGTTTGTATTTAAGTAGTGTAACATAACCAAGTATGTTATTCTATTATTACTATTAGTAATTTCAGGACTTAAAGGAATGTGAAATTCTTTCTGATTTTGGGTTACTAGGCTAGCTGTTGAGAATAACATGGAGGCCTCCCACATGATTTTGTTTTGTTGTAAAGTTATGTTTTTATTTTTTTTCTAGAAGCTGAGTGTAGTTACAGTAAATAGCCATGCAACTGGCTGCAAAAAATACATTTTTGACATTCAGATGTATCTCAATTTTCTGCTATTTTTATTTAACTTTAAACCACAGTTATCACAGCTCTATTCTGGATTAATTGGATAATATAATACTTGCAAAATGTTAGTATAAATCTGCCAGTATGAAATGCACATCAATTTTGAAATTAAATACAGGCACCGTTTTCTTTAACTCCATTCTGGCATATCAAGACTGGTGGAAGGCTACATGAGCAGTTAAATGATGGAGGCTCTGGGGAAATTAAATGGGTTCTGCTTGAACAAGCTGTGGCAGCATCACTTTTTTGGAGAGACTGGCAAAACAACGAATTGATTCTCTTTCCAAATAGGACACTCTGTGTGGATCGGAACATTTACAGTTTTAGGTGCCAGGCCTAAGTATTTTTTAAAAGTTGGGGTGTTCTAATGCAAGGATTGTGTGGGTGAACAAAATCCAAATGTATAGTGACATTTTGATTATTTTTTCCTACCACAGGGGAATAAATGAGTACAGGATAAATGACCATGACAGCATACAGGCGACTGAAGAGAAGATAAAATAAGTGAGTGGGGGATGAAGAGCAAAACCAAAAAATACTGACTCCTGCTGTGTCACAGAGAGATGAATAGAGGAATGAAGGTCTTCATCTACACAGTAGAGGAAGAGAGGACAGCTAGTGAGATCAGCAAGGTTCCCTGTTGATTACAAAAATAGAAGGAGTCCTTTCCATCACTCTAGGTCTTTGGCCCACACAATCAAGGCCTTTCAACCCTGAAAAGCAACACACAGAGATAGACTACGGAGCTTTAGACCTAAATATCTGAAACCCAACTGGAAAACATAAGAGCTTTTGGTAGACAGAGATCATCAAATATCTAGTGAATGATACTTTGCATTAAACTGCCACTATAGAGAGCTGAGAATAAATGAATGGCAGATTCAGATAATTTCACCACTCTGGACAGAAGTTCTTGCAGTATACACCTTCACAAAGCTTAATGACACATTCTGACAAATGTACAGACATTAATCTCAAGTCAGAAAAGTCAAAGAAATGAAGGAAGATAGATGACACTGATGCAGATGATGGAACAACATATAACGAATAGAAGGAGACATAAATGGACACAGGGGAAGGGGATGAGTGAAGGACAAAGATAAAAGCAATAGTTTAGTGGGGAAAAACATGAGGGAGGGACAAAGCTCAAACTAATACATTAAAAGACCTGAGATGACCACTGCATTTATTCAAAATAAAAGAATTGTATGAGGAAGAGTGGGGGGACAGATTGGAGCAAAAACGGATAGCAAATTAGGAAGATATGTTTTAAGCTGACATTATTGACAGTGGTGCAAGATAAAGATGAGTGGTTTGATGAAAAGATGAATAGAGAGGAGAGGGAGAGGAGGAGGAGCTGAGGCACCAGGGGAAGAAAGACATGTTATGTTAGTAACCGAGAGAAAAAATGACAGGCAGGAAGACAGAACGGTGGGTAATAAGAATTCAAGTAGGCAGCTGATGGACAGTTGAATGTCAGGTTGGCGGTCTTTTTTGTAAACAGCCACACTGCATGTCCTCATCTCATCACACTGCTGCGGCTGGGGAGACAAAACAAGCAAGCGATGGGGTGGGAGATGAAAGAGAAGCATAGTGTGTGCCTGACAGAATCAAAGACAGAGCAGGAGTAAGTGAGTCAGTCACTTTTGAGGTCACACAGATTATAAATGTTACAGATCAAAAACTGCAGAATCTCAAAGGCCAACAGAGCTGAGCATAAATTAATTTGTGACACATGGAGAGGCGTGTGTCAGTATACTATTGTCTTAACATTGTTAACACCTTAAACCATGAGCCTCACTGGCAGAAACAAAAAGGAAATTTTCACATAGACTAATAACATGGTATTAAGCTGGTTCTTTTAGTCTTGTCTGCCTGTAATTTACGGTCTATATAACCTTACAATTTTCAAAATACCAGTTTAAGAAACATAATAAACATTTATTGATAATATATTAAAAATGAATTATAAATCATCTTCAAATTGATACTGCAATTTCACAGAAGATAAGTTAAAACCACACAGCTGCAATTTACAGTGTATCCAGAAAGCATTCCCAGCGCTTAACTTCTTCCACATTTTGTTGTGTTATAACTTTATTTCAAAATAAATTAAATGGATTATTTTCCTTAAAATTTTACAAACAATACCCCCATAATGACAGCGTGAATAAAGTTTTTTTTAAGTTAAAAATTTATTCACCGCCTTTGCTTAATACTTTGTTAAAGTCGTTTTGAGTATGATGCTACAAGCTTGGCACATCTATTTTTGGGCAGTTTCTCCCATTCTTCTTTGCAGTACCTCTCAAGCTTCATCAGATTGGATGGGGAGCGTTGGTGCACAGCTATTTTCAGATCTCTCTGGAGATGATCAATCGGGTTCAAGTCTGGGCTCTGGCTGGGCCACTCAAGGACATTAACAGAGTTGGCCAGGTGGTAAGCGGTGCCTGGTTTCCTCCAGATATGACACTTGGCATTCAGGCCAAACAGTTCAATCTTTGTTTCATCAGACCAGAGAATTTTATTTCTTATGGTCTGAGATTCCTTCAGGTTGGCTGTCATGTGTCTTTAACTGAGGAGAGGTTTCAGTCTGGCCATATTACCATACAGGCCTGACTGGTGGAGTCAAACTTCTTTAACATTGTAATTATGGGGTATTGTTTGTCAAAAGAAGGAATTCGATCCATTTTGAAATAAGGCTGTGACATAAAGGTTAAGCACTAGTAATACTTTCTGGATGCACTGTAAGTTGTGAATGAATGTCACATGACTTCAGTTCAGTTTTCACCTCCATGTAAAGGTACACGAAGTAATTTCTGCCAACAGCCACTACTCTGTACAATGACTCTTTCCAGTGTCAGGACACAGACTTCCAGCATTTCATCAAAACATAACTACAATAACTAATATTCAGCCACTGTTTCTGCATATGGACGAGTACAAACAGTATACAGCATGCAATAAGGCATTTCAATGGGCAATACAACATATCTCTGGCTTAACAGGACTGTTCACCTCAATAAACTGCACAATTTATGGCGTATTAATTTTTTAAAATTAATTCATATCTCAATACTTTGTATGTATACGGTAGTATATATGTTGGCAACAACATGCATAAGTGAAAATGAAAGGTGCTAATTTGACTTACAAGCATCACGAGTTCATTATGTACTTTAATTCAAAATACATTGAAAGTAATCTTGTAAAACTCAACAGATTAAATATTTCTGACCGATAAGATGCCTCTGGGGTACTTTTCAAATAATTAAAGAGCCAAAATGGACAACATTAGATTACAGACCTGTAGCTCTAGCTCAGGCCTGTCTAAATCAATTCAAATTGGAGTCACTTTGCGTTTGTAGTGCGTCCATGCAGAACATGACAGTGGCTATCCAATTGATTTTAGCCTACAAAACACAGTAGTGCTTGGAACACTCTTCTGAAGTGAATTTGGAGAAATAAATAAAGTAGTTGGATACATTTGGTAACTCACCATGAAAATACTGTCAACATTGATTGGCCTGACTTGATATTGCACATATACATTGATCAGGCATAACATTATGACCACCTGTGCAATTTAATGCAATCCAATACAGTGGCTCTGATTTCTACTTTTTTATGGTTATAATTTCTCTGATTAGGTTGACATTGTCAGAAAGCTTTATTATTGAGGTTTGGTTTGAGGTTATTCTTGAAGTTTGATCATAACTTTGATCATAACATAAGTTTGATCATAACTTATGAACTAATGTTCATGTGAACATAATGATTTAATTACAGTTCAAGGCTACACAAACACACGTCAGGACAGTGGCCCACTTATTGTGAATTTATCTAAAAACTGACAATTTAAAGAGATTACTAAAGTCAAAGATTATGAACTATAAAAGAATACCCATCTGAAACTTCTGCCATCTGTGTCGTTTCTGTAAACGCACCAGCTTAAAACTATAAAGATCAAGTCTATATTTGTCCAGGAATGTATTCAGCTAGAGGTCATAACGTGGCAGCTTGCTGGGTTCACTCTTTTCCTTCTTGCTGCCATGCAGTGCAACATAGTGGGGGGAATCTGTGGGACTGACCTTTGGTGATGGAAAGCACTCCTTGTCCGAGTGTTACAAGTTTTTCATTTAAGGTCAAGAGTAGGAGCTTTGGAACAAAATGAAAGAACTAAAGTATCTGATGCCCAAAAGAAAAAGGTACAGTATGTTTCATGGTTTTAGCTAAGGGTTAGAAGTATATGTAGAGTACAGACCATTTTTGCTAAACACTTGTAGTGTTGTACATATTAGGCCACAATAATATTGGTTCTAGCTCCAAAGGAACCAATATGATTGTGAAAAAATATCAAGGGTTCTAAAAGTGATTACATTTTCTTTATTTGCTCTGGCGGGGAAACCACAGAGGGGACTTATTTATTGTTTGCTCTAGTGTGGAGGCACCTTAAAGGGCGCCTCATCCTAGTTGCTCTACTGTCCAGGCACTGTCCAGGGAATTCCTACAGTACATTTTCATTGTTGTATGCACCATGGTAATTTTTTATTTTTCTATTTTACAAAGAGGAAAGTTAGATGAGAGGAAACAGGTATGCATGACATTGGACAAGCTAAATTAACATACACTGCATATTCCCAGTGCTTAACTTTTTCTACATTTTACAGCCTTATTTCAAAATGGATTAAAATCTTTATTTGCCACAAATTTTTAAAACAATACTCTATAATAAATTAATTTGAAACCTTTGCAAATTTATTAAAAATAAAAACATGTACATAAAAATCACGTAAGTATTCATGGCCTTTGCCATGACACTCCAACTAGAGCTCTGGTGCATCCTGTTTCCACTGATTATCCTTGAGATGTTTTTACAACTTGATTGGAGTCCACCTGTGTGAAATTCAGTTGACTGGACATGATTTGGAAAAGCATACACCTGTCTATGTAAGGTCCCACAGGACATGTCAGAGCAAAATCCAAGCCATGAAGTCCAAGTAAATGGATCTGTAGACCTCCGAGAAAGGATTATAGTGAGGCACAGATATGGGCAAGGGTACAGGAAAATTTCCGCAACATTGAAGGTCCCAATGAGCACAGTGGCCTCAATCATGCATAAATTGAAGAAGTTTGGAACCACCAGGACTCCTCCTAGAGCGCGCCAGCTGGTCAAACTGAGTGATTGATTTTAAAAAATTTACTTAATATTTACGTCCGTATCAGAGGCCTATGACGTCACAACTGAAGCAGACGTACGTTAACTACATCTTTGCCTGAACTGGAGGTGGGTGACAGCTCGACGTAATTGATTACGTAAATACATCGACTAATGTTAACATGCGTCAATGCTTTGCAAATAAGAAGTAAGATAGCTGTATCTGGAATGATGTGCGTACTCTGTGTGCTGCCACATACACGCAATGAAATAGGCACTCCCATTTACAGAGTGCCTGCAAACTATACATCCCTGAAAACGTTATTTCATTGTCAACTGTGAGGTTTTCTGCTTTCTAACAAGGTATAAATTGTCGAGTTTTGTTTGGGATAGACTGGTCCAATTATGAAATACTTAAGGTGATTATGTCTGTCCTGCAGGCGACCCAATAAATAATAATGCAAGGGAAAATCTATACATTAATTGACACAAAACAAAATTGTTGGGTGCAGCCATAACCTGAATGTAATATTGTTTTAAAAGGTTATTTTACTTTTATTTCCCTTTGTAGGCTCCATAGTCCTCACAGTAGTCGCTTTTACATCCATGATTTTGCTTTTTTCGTCATTTTCACTTTTACACAAGCTGTTAAGTTAAAAAATTCTCGGTTGTTTTGACACAAAAACGTGAGCATTTCCCAGTCTTGCTGGGTTTTCTTTTGGGTGGGGGGGGGGGGGGATGTCTATCTACATATTGTCCACTCATTCCTGATGTTAAGTGCATTGCCCCCAGTTTACTTAGTCAATAGATGAGTGCTTCGAAATTTTCAGAGAAAAGAAATCTGTGATAGTGGAAACAGTCTTTGTGCATGTGCAGTCTTGGACAGTCTTTGCTAATCTTCAGATGTGTCCCCAGCTTTAGGTTAGATCGTCTGTGTTTGAATTAATTCTGCTGAATTAACTGCATGAGCTAAATTTGTTTTGTTGACACCTTTTTAGGTCAAGTTTATTATTACATATTTTGTATCTGTTTTTTGTTTTGTTTTTTTAATTCACCTGCTGTCCTCTTTCCTGCCTGCTCAACAGTGCTGAACAATGAAAACTGGAGTGGAAAAAGAGAGCACATAGACTGAAAAAGAAGAGAAAAGCCAAAAAAAAAGACAAATGACTGAAATCGTCTCTGCTAAAGGATAGTCCTCTGAAACTACTGTGACATTTCAAAAGGCCAGATTTCCTGAGAGGAACTGACTCTTCCTCAATTAGAGTAAGGCTTACCATGATTACACATATCAATAAAAATCAGAGCACAAACCCTGTGTTATATAAAATGCTATGTAATATATAGTAACTGTTTATACAAATCTTCCTCTCTTCGGTGTGTGTGTGAAAGAAAAAAAGATCAAATTATGTCAGTGTTCTGCAGCTCTTTTGAATAATATGCTAGTTAGTCAATTGATATAACTAGATTAAATAGGACAAGGAGGGTGTGTCTTTACTGGCATGTGGTGCTCCTGGGAAATGTAAACATGGGTTCAGGTTTCTTCTGCGAAGTGCCAGCCAGGGCATCATATAATACACAACAATAAAGCTGCTAGAAGAGTTATTTAACTGAAGAGTTTAAACTGTTTTCTAGCTGCATTTTCAGAGACAGCTGAAATTTTCAGTCAGTGCAGCAAGACTAATTCATTATTTCAACATGCAGAATACATTAACGTTGATGTTTGATTCACAGATTTATCAACTATACTTTCTCACAACTACAACATGTTGCAAAATTAAACAGTTTTAAACTACATGTTTTATAGTAACATTCTGGTAAAAAAAAAAAAAAAATCATGAAATCAACTTCACATTCTTGGAACTGGACAATCTGTAATCTGAGCGTGATCTTTCACTTGAAAAATTACATTTGGAATTATTCAAAACAGGTAATAACTTTCCATTTCCAATCTACAAACGGAATATTCGTTATCGTTTCACATATGTTTAAAATAGGCTAAGATTTAATTTGTTTGTATGTATTTTGTAGTTAGCTAATTCCGAAATTTTCGACCAAAATAGCTTTTAATTTCTGGCACAGAGAGCAAAAAGACAAATGTTCTTTCACTTAAATTAGTCAAATTTATTTTTGAAAAATAGTAAAATAAAAGTGACAGTGCAAGTTTGCACCCCCATTGATAATTTAGTAAAATAAAACAACTAATTTCTGATAAAAAAACACTTTTTTTTCTCCTTTCAAATTAGGTCTCCAACACATCTTTCCAAATGTTTCCAATATTGTCTACCCATGTGTCAGTGAGCACTCTTGCTTTAAAAGAAACAGTTTGGGATCTTTGAAGCTGTTCATCATATTCATCATATTCAAAATGAGCTAATATTTTTCATTAAATAGTAAAATGTCCCAACATCTGATAGGTTGTTTATGTTCTGTTGTGAATAAACTATAGGTGGAAAACTTTTGCAAATCATTGCATTCTGTTTTTATTTACGTTTACACATCCTCCCAACTTTTCTGAAATTATAGTTGTATGGGGAGACTTTTTGGGGGGGGGGGGGGGGGGAAGTAATGCTGTCACATCACTAGCTAACTTCTGGCTGTTGAGAGGAAGGTGGAGCGAACAGATTTACCCTGAGCTTTGTAGAAACAAATATTAGTGTATGTCACCTGGGAGCTGTGATATTGTATGAGGAATTCTGGAGTGGCAGAGAAGTATGTTAGAGTGCTGTTTGACATGTATAAGAGCTGTAAGACTGGTGAGGTGTGCTCTAGCTGTGACAGAGGAGTTCAAGGTAGAGGTGGGTCTGCATCAAGGATCGGCTCTGAGCCCCTTCTTGTTTGCTCTGTTGATGGACAGGCTGACAGATGAGGTTAGACTGGAATCTCCGTGGGCTATGATCTTTGCAGATGACACTGTGATCTGTAGTGAGAGCAGGGAGCAGGTCGAGGAAACTCTAGAGAGATGGAGGTCTGCTCTGGAAAGCAGAGGAATAAAAATTTGCCGCAGTAAGACAAGACACGTGTGTGAATGAGAGGGACCCAAGTGAAAAGTGAGGTTACAGGGAGCAGAGGTGAAGAAGGTGCAGCACTAAGTACTTAGGGTCAACGGTTCAGAGCAACAGAGAGTGTGGAAAACAGGTGAAGAGCCGAGTGCAAGCAGGTTAGAACGGGTGGAGAAAAGTGTCAGGTGTGTTGCATTATAAAAGAGTATCAGCGAGCATGAAAGGAAAGGTGTTCAACACAGTGGTAAGACCAGCGATGTGGTTCGGCTTAGAGAGTGGCACTGAAGACAAAACAGGAGGCAGAGCTGGAGGTAGCAGAGCTTAAGATATTGAGGTTCTCTTTGGGAGTAACGAGCATGGACAGGATTAGGAATGAGGACATCAGAGGGACAGCTCATGTTAGATGTTTTGAAGATAAAGTCAGAGAGGACAGATTGATGTGGTTTGGACATTTTCAGAGAAGAGACTGTGAATATATTGGTAGAAGGATGCTGAGGTTGGATCTGCCAGGCATGAGGTCTAGAGGAAGAGCAAAGAAGAGATTTATGGATGTAGTGAGAGAGGACTTGAAGTTAGTTGGTGTGAGAGAAGATTATGCAGAGGATAGAGTTAGATGGAGGAACATGATTTGCTGTGGCGACCGCTGAAAGGGAACATCCGAAAGGAAAAGAAGAAGTCAGCTGGGTGCACATTATAACCAATTTATATCCAAAAATGGTTTATAGGCTATGCATTTGTGTTTTTAATTAAATAATTAAATAATCTGCGGTGGCTGTAGCTTGGTTGGTAAGGCAGTCATCCATGGACCACAGGGTAAGTGCTTCGAATCCCAGCCCCTACTGGCTAGATGTGTAAGTGTCCTTGGGCAATACACTGAACCCCAAGTTGCTCCCAGTGGGTCAGGTGAGCACCTTGCATGGCAGCCACTGCCATCAGTGTATGAGAGGGTGTGTGTGTGAGTGTGTCTGTGTGTGCGCGTGCGTGCGTGCGTGAATGGGTAAATGAGAAGCAAAACTGTAAAATGCTGTGTACAAAAGTGCTATATAAGCTGCCATTTACCATTAATTGGGTCTTATAATTGGCTCAGAAGTGTATGTTTTGCCTAGTAATGTAAAATGTTCTAAAATTCCAAGTCCAAGACAACTTAGCTCGTACTTTTCTGATCCATTCATTGTACATTTCTCCATAACCACAATAATATTCATCCATTCAGGTCAGGAGAATAGAAGAGCAAGCACCCTTGGTATCATTACAGGCAATAGTGACTACAGACAAAATGACTTCTGAAGAAGCATTTTAGTCAGAAAAGGTGAAGGTTCAGAATAGGAAACATGATGTAAAATGCCGTATGTTTAGAGAAGAAACTTGTTTTTTAATGAGTGTTTTTAATGCATCATAGACTGAGGTGGAGATAATCAATAAAATAGCTGCATTTTGCATCTATGCAGCAACTCTTTCACAAATGTTTTTCTTATGAATAAGAACACATACAGTAGAGACTACATACAGCTCCTTCTTCTCCTCTTCATGTATATTTTAACTTACAATGGATGGAAGACTGGTTATTTAACTCTTCGAATCTTTTCTATTTAGTATGACTACTACAGGCAAATCCAAATAGTGACATGGACAATTAGTGTTTTTTGTTAAACAGGGAAAAAATGCCACACTGCCAACGTTGTGTCACATGGCTTGGATGTGATTCTTGTGGCCTAATGGAAAACATGCGGCTGCCACCCAGTCTTTAATTACAGGCAAAGTCCTCTGACAGATCCTCGTGTGACCTGGTTAATTCTCTACAGCAGGCACACACATGCATACTGAATGAAAGCTACACTACACTAAAGTACTTGACTGACGGATGAAATCAATATAATTACCCCACATGATAAAGGCTCTGTGGCAAGACAATCTGTTCTAATGATAGAAAAATCTATCAAGCTCTCTCTGTACCTCTCAGTCCTCAATCATGTGCTCATTCTATCCCTCCTTTCAAGTCTAATTTATGATTCAAAGGAAACCATTAGCTTAGAGCCACACAGAGACTGGCACTGTCACAGGGGTTGCAAATATGCAGAGCTGTGCACAGCCACGGGAATTGAAGTACACAGCAGGTGCTAGAGACAACACACAGGCGTAAGTGTGTGTGACTTGATTGCTATGCTGTAAATTCACACATAAATACACACAGACTGTCATGGCAGCTAATGTACGCAACAAGTAATGCTGCAGACAAATTAAAAACTTCACCAGGGGATTTAAAAAGTTAAACTTTGATTTACGTAAGGCCTGTCTAGAAATCTCCAATATTGGTTGTAATATGAAACACAGTAAAGTAATATCTGTCACTTCATAGCAGCATTTGCCAAAGATTTACAATTACACCCTGACATGGTGATATTTTTCACATAAATAGACAAACATCAGTATTGAAAGAGTATTGGGAACTGCCCTTTTTAAACACGGTCAGACTCAAAATTGCTTCAATACTTGTATTAAAATTGAGTTTTACCAGTATGTATTCTTTTTAAAGATTAAAGATAAAGAAATTTAAAGTTTGGTGAAAAAAAAGGTTGGAACAGAGTCATGTTTACCAATGTGTTGCATCACCATTCCTTTTAATTACACTTTTTATTTGTTGGGAAACTGAGGACAGTAAAATTGTTGCAGGTTTGTAATTGCAATATATGCCCATTGTTGCCAGATAAAAAAACTTTAGCTGCTTAACAGTCCGTGTACATTGTTGTCAGAATCTCCTCTTCCTCGATGTGTCAAAAGGAGAAAGGTCTGAACAACAGGCACTGCAGACATAGCATGTGAATAATGAGGCCTTGTATTGTTCTGGTGAAATGTTCACTGACTTCCCTTTAAAATACATTGTTTTTATGTCAGCTTTATGGCTAGGTATTGTTAAATTTGTTCAATACTTGTTCCAAACTAATTTTATAAACTCAAGTTAAACCAAAGGAGCATTTCTCTACAAAAGCAAAGTTTTAAGCTCCTCTGCATTTTTACAAACTCAAAGTCCCAATGTGATTTAACTTAAGCTGTTTGTTGGAACTCTCATTTTAGCTTTTTTACTTACTAAACTAATAACTTAATCTCTGATGTGATTCATTGCCTAGCAGGTCTTGCTATCAGAGGGAGGGGCTGTTTTGGACTAGAGAAGCTGCTGCCTCTTAGAGCACTCTTTCAGTGAGAGCACAAAAACTTGCTCACTTTTAAGAAACATTTTGGAAAATTAGGCTAAACCTTAGCAAGGGGTGGCTCAGTTGGTAAAGGCAGTCGTCCACGGACCACAGGGTGAGTGGTTCGATCCCTGGCCCTGGCTATACGCGAAGTGTCCCTGGGCAAGACACTGAACCCCTAACAGCCCATTCCCCTCCCCAGTCCCGGTCCAAGCCCGGTAGAAATTGGGGAGGGTTGCGTCAGGAAGGGCATCCGGTGTAAAAACTGTGCCAAATCAACATGCGGATATTGATCCGCTGTGGCGACCCCGAACTCACAGGATAAGCCGAAAGGACAAAAAAAAAAAAAAAAAAGCTAAACCTTAGCAAACATACACATATCATCTTAGCATGTTGCTAACAAACAGTGAACACGGTTTCTATGTTACACGATGTTCTGTGTTTTTTGCCATCTCCCAACCCTGTAAGTAACAGAGATGGATCCAGCCATCTACCTGATTGAAAAGAATTGATTGGATTGTGGCTATGCAGCCTCATATTTAACAAACTGGAATCTACAGTGTGTTTTTCACACCTTCCTTTCAGAACCAGCCTTCCATGTTTCAGCAGCTTTAATACTGGATTTGACTAAATGGGCCAGCCTTCCCATTGTGCATCAGTGAGTCTTGGCCGCCCATGGCCCTGACAAGAGATTTGACAGTTTTCCTTCCTTGGACCAATTGTAACCATTGCAGACTGACAACATCCCATGAAAGCTGCAGTTTTGGAGTTGCTCTGCCCCAGCCATCTAACCATCACAATATGGTCCTTGTCAAAGTTGCTCAAATCCTTCCACTTGCCCAAGTTTTATGCTTTCAATACACCAACTTCATAAACAAAATTTTCACTTGCTGTATATATCCCACCAAAATCAAGGTGCGATTGTAAGATAATCCTTTAATGCACATAAGGCACTACAGTAAGACTTCATACTGCATCTGACTACTTTGCAAATGGAAGACTAATGAGTCTAGTAGGCATGTTGCAACATTGTGAGAACCAGAAACTGAGCTGTCATAATATTAGTACAAAAACTGAATATTAAAACAGGAATTTAAATATGTTTACCACTTAGTTATTTTTTTCTATTAATCATGCTTTGCTTCTGACTTCTAATAAGTTACTCATTAACAACTTTAAATTGTTTCCACAATATGCTCTGAATCTCTTCCTTGCATCACAACAGTCATAGTGATAAGTTCAAGAGTGCATCCTGAAATGATAAATTAGAATGCTGCCCATTATCAAGTCTTCTGATCCACAGAATTTATAGTGCAGCTCAAACTTCTACAAAAGAAGTTTGACTATTATAGGGACACACACCAAAGTTCACAAGCTTTTTGTGCGATCTTTCTATGTCATCATAGTTAACTCTGTACATTGCAGTTACATAACTTGCTTAAATGTGACCTGTAATCATGATTAGTCAGTTGGTAAATTATTGTTCTCAGCAGGTCAAAGAAGATTAAAGCTGTACCATTGTGGATAAGAAGACCACATTATTCCAAGTCAAATTACTGAAAATGTGATGAAAAGGCTTGTTACTTTCCCACTGCTTTGCTCTATATGAATGTAAATGAGGCAAGAGTGAACACATTTCCCACCTCTCATATCAGTAGGATGAGGGAACACCTGTTTCATTAGAAAACTCAAAGACAAAAACATTTTCAGATACATTTAAAGACGTCTGTACTTCCAGGTTCTCACTTCTGGTACAAAACAGTGCTTAACTCACAATTTCCTCTCAAGCACAAAAAGTTTGCTGAAAAGCTGAAATAAATCAGTGTAGAAGTGCAGTCAGAGATGAGGGTAAGCATGACATTGGTATTCTGTGGGGACAGAGTGAGATGTTATCTCTACGATCACAAGGCTAAAGCCTCTCAGAGGATTGGAAATGAATCACAGGACAAATTCCATTACATTTCTGACAGTCATTTGTGGAGACAAGATTTATCTGCAGTTACTGGCTGACACCCCCTAAAACTGCATGTCTATTTTTTAACACTCTATACAGTCATTCCCTGAGAAAGATGTATGTGATAAAATCAACAGATAAGAAAAGATAGATCTATACTTGGGAAGACAAACAGAATAAGGGAAACATAGGGAAGGGGGACAGAGTCCAATAATAGTCATGTAAGTGAAAGTAACAGGCCTTGAATAGAACTTCAAGTGTTAGTTTAGTCCTGAGGAAAGCTTGAAACAAAGAAATGCATCCAACATCTCATCCAGCAATGTGTAAAGGCAAGTGTTTTTAGTGGTTTAGAACAGCTACACTCAAACCAACGATGAGGCATGTTAATCATTCAAACAGGAATAGAAATCAATACACAAAGGCATTTGTGGCATTACACTTTGTTCACACTCAGTTGTGTAGTGAAAAGTGGAGAAAAAGAGCTTGACAATGAAGATTAGATTTATATTTATTGTATATTACATTAAATAGTTGAACTTTCAGTTCTGTAAAGTTACAAAAAATGTAAACAGTTCCTCAGAGGCAGTTTTAGGTTTGTGACAAACCAATATAAGGCTAATTATTGTTATTTTTTATAAATCACAAGAAGTCTATGGCACAGACGAATCAGCGAATCCAGGTTGCAGACCTAAATGTGAGGCAATTGCTGGTTTTACTATCTGAATAGAGACTGTTAAAAATACAATTAAATATGGTAATAAAGTTTAAATATGGTAAATGTTAAAAGTTGATCTTGTTTGCCACAAGAGTGCAACTTTTACGGGTGTAGTGATTGACCAATCAATAATATTAAGCCCTGTTAACGTAATTCTGAATTGAATAAAATGTAGACCAGGTTACTACATTTGAACTGAACTGAGGATCTACGGTCTTTAGTGCAGTTCCTGGTCTAAAGGTAAAGTTCAGAAACAGATGAAATAAGCTAGCCACCTTTTAACATCAGCTATTAGGTCAACCACGCCCACCACCCTTAAAAGTATAAGGAACTTAGAGAATGGATGTTTATTACATTTAAAATTAAATCCACAACCCAATAAGGTCTGCAAACAACACAAATCCTCAAGAAATTTCTTTCTTTGTAACTAGTAATCTCATCTAATTTTATCTTGTCATATTGTCAATAATCTATGAAGTATGTGCTTCACATCTTAAAACCCCTAAGCAGCTAACCTGCACATCACCATAATTATCCCCCCCCCCATACTTCTCCCTCACTACAGTATAAAGCTACTTACCTCCATCTAAACCCTAGTGATAAACAACAGACTAGTCATTCCCCTATCAATCAACACCCCTTGATCTCTGCATTGAGTCTCAAGAGCCTTGAAATTTCTCAGCCCTCTCGAGGTCTGATTTACTCCCTTCCTCACTGTCTGTTCGGACTTATTCTCTCTTCACCATTTTCTCTCTCCACTAAATCTGTGCTGTGTCAGCTTCTCTCTTCCTCTACTCTGTCTGCACTCTAATCTGAGAAACACTTCCATTTTATTTCTCCCAGCCACCCATTTTACACCAACATCCCTATTTCACATTTGTTTGTCTCCAAAATATGTAGAAATTCTCTTGAAATTGGAGTTAAATTAAACTACTCCTTTAACTGAGAATTGCTCATGCATATTTAATAGCACTTTAAATATGAATCTGATAAAAACTCTTATAAGAAAAGGGAAATTAAGCAATAGAGAGCATATCTTGTGAATATTATGAATAATAAAGTTGCCCTCAAAAGATTCCATAATAGCTGCTAAACACAGGAAACACTTGCAAAATGACATAGCAGAAAAAAACAATTAGATGCCGCACAAACTGCTACCTTGGCTGCTCATCTGGCACCATGCTTCCTCTATTAGATGTTAAAAAAGTTATTGGGATGAAAAACGCCAAAAACAATCATCAATTTCCTATTTGAAATAAAGTGGTTTTAGCCTGCAGCCTCTGTCTCAAAAGAATCAAATTAACTAAAACTTTTGATATTACATTTCTGAGCCAATTTAATCACTGCAATACAAGAGGAAAAGAGTGAGAAAGAAAAGACAACAGCAAGTAATTGGAAAAAACTATATCTTACTGGAGGATTTTCCACCGAGCACAGTGCTTTTCAGCCTCTTCAGCACACTGTGAGAGGCAACATCAGAATCTCATTTAAAACAATTGAAAATGGTTTTGCTGTGTTCATCCCTGGCCTTTATTACTTCAGATGACTGCTTAAGGTTTAGACTTTGTAATGTACTTGTAAAAAAAATTACCATTCAGTTGTTATGGTTAAGGAAAAACTACACACTTTAATTTAAAGGTCCAGCTCCCAGTATATTAAAAAAATTGCAAAACACGAGGTAGAGACAAAGTACTAAAGAACATCTTGCTTTATGGTATGTGATTTAGAAGTTGAGCAGACACACAGGATAAAAAAATGACCACTATTCAGTGTAGCATAGACAGTAACTTAGAGCTCATAATCAGAGCTAAATAGCCTTTAAAAGCTTCTATCAATTAGCATTAGCATAAATTATGGAAGATTATGCTAGGATAGGGTGATGCCAGGACCAGGTAATTTACATTTTTTGCTCCAAATGGATTGTTTTGTGGCAGAACATCGGCTACCACCAGACACAAGACAGAATATAGTGTTGTTAGATTTGTTGGTTTTGCTTATTTCTTTCACAGCTAACTTACATATTAACCACACTTCATAAATACTTCAGAAATCAAAATTGATACAATTAGCCATTTCTCATTTTAGTTTATACAACCCACATTAAAAAAAGTTTGGACAATGTGTAAAAGGTAAATAAAACAGAATGCAATGATTTGAAAATCTCAAACCATTTTTTTATTTACAATAGAACATAACATATCAGATGTTGAAACTGAGACATTTTATAATTTCATGGAAAATAGCTCATTTTGAATTTGATAACAACAAAACATCTCAAAAAAGTGGGAACAGCGGAAACAAAAGGCTAGAAAAGAAAAAAACAAATGGAGGAGAATTTGACAACTAATTAGGTTAATCACCAACAGGTCTGTAACTGGGTATAAAAGAAGCATTTCAGAGAGACAGAGGTTCACCAATTTGTGACAAAGTGTGTCTGAAAATTGTGGAACCATTTCAGTAAAAATGTTCCTCTACATAAAATTGTGAGGACTTTAAAGATCCCACCACCTACAATATATAAAATCAAAAGATTCAGAGAACTCAAAGGAATTTCTGTCCACAAGGGACAAGGCTGGAAGTTATCTTCAAAGTAGCACTGCATTAAAAACATGAAAAGCCCGATTCTCTACTGGACATCACTGCATGGTCAGCCATATGTAAACACAATCCAGAAATGCCGCCGTGTTCTCTTGGCCAAAGCTCATTTAAAATGGTCTGAGGCAAAATGGAAAACTATTCTGTGAATCAACATTTTTTATTGTTTTTGGAAACCTTGAACGCCATGTCTTGCGAACTAAAGAGGAGCAAGACCATTCAGCTTTTTTTAGCAGATAGTTCAATAGCCTGCATCTCTGATGGTATTGGAGTATCCAGATAACGTCTCTGTCTATGAAGGCCTTGCATATTTCAACAAGTCAATGCTAAACCACATACTCCATCCATCACAACAGCATGGCTTAGCAGGAGAAGAATCTGGGTGCTGAACTGGCCTGCCTGCAGTCCAGACCTTTCACCCATAGAAAACATTTGGCACATCATAAAACAAAAAATGGGACAACAAAGGCATCAGATAAAATTGGGGTGACTCTGGCGCAGGAAGGTAGAGTGGTCGTCCACCAATCCCGCAGTTATCTGTTCGATCCCCAGCTCTTCCATTCATGTATCTACGTTTTCCATTACATCTGGGTATTGGGTAAGTAAATTCCTCAGCTACTTGCCCGAAGGGCCATTTGTTGCCAAAGCTTAATGCCAAGCCCTGTGGGTACTTGGTTGCAAAGCCAGCTCTCTATTGACAATGAATGGCAGCTAGCCCAGGCATCTGAATCCATGTATAAGAGCTTACTGGTGTGTTCTGTGCTAAAAACAATGGGAGTGTGGTGAAACTTTGATATTTACTAGAACTGCATTTAGGGCCCTTTGACAAAGTTTCTCTGTGGGTTAATTTGTACTCTAGAGGTTTTCGGTCTCTCCAGGGATTGTCAGTGCTTAAAATGACCACAATAATTCAATCATCAGTGGGCCTCACTTTTTTAAAACGACACTTTTTATGCTTGTTAATGCTACAGAAAGTGTGTTTGCGAAGAAAGTTGTGGATTCTGTACCTGCCATACAACAATTCCCACAATTGCAAGGGTCAGCAGCATATGTAAAGACCTATTATCTATTTTGTCATGGTAAGGAGGGAGAATTCAGAGAATTTGTCATAGCAAAACTCTAAAATGCAATAAATAAATATAAATATAAATAATACATACATTGCAAAATATTAAATAATTTAGAGCAGGGGAACAAGCTAAAGAACATGACACAGAGAAAGAAGGTAAGAGAGATAAAAAAAAGAGGGTAGCTGGCTTTTCTATTGCCAGTTTTAAAAGAAATTGACTGATGCCAGAGGACTAATGATGTATAATTTTTACAAAAACCCAATTTCCATAAAATTATATGCATCAGTGTTAAATGTGAAATCAATTTTTACCTGCTGAAAATACTGCCTTCACTGCTTTTTAACTTTGGCTTGCAATGCCCAAAGCAAAGCAAAACATTTTCAGGGCCTCCTGTTATGTTATGACATTACAGCAATCTTGTTTCCTTTTATGCTGTTGTTTACATGACTAATGTTTGGAATAGTAATGATTTTTAGAAAACCGAGAGACTGAAACAGCTCATTTAGAATTAATTTGTTTCAACTGAAATGACAGCAGGCTTAGTGGAAGTTAGATGCCTGACACAGATGACCCTGCAGTGTTGTGTAATGTGATGATTTGTAAATTGAGAAATAAACAATGATTTCATCCATTTTCAACAGATTTGTTAATGTAATAAAACCTATTTCAGTGATTTCATTTTATTTGAAAATGCTGTGTGTCAGAACTACATCACTCACTTTATTTGATTTTGTTTTGTTAGTACCCCATGACTCATTGCAGGCCCATATCAGTTATAAAATGAATATTGTACCTGCTATAAATGTGAGACAGGAGACCCATTATGTGACAGTATTTCAGTGCTCCTTGGCAATAGAATTAGACTGTAAGGAACAATTCTTGATGACAGATCTACATGGAGGTGGACAACACTACAAGACACATCTTATAATATAATGCACTTCTATACTTCTTTCCAGAATTATATAATATGTACAATGGTATGTATGTACAATAATATGTACAACATGACAATGGTCGTAAAGTCTTTAGATTATGCACTGCCCTTTTAATTTTGTCATCTGCAGTTAGCTTGCAAAAGGCAAAGCTACTGCAAAGAAATTCTGAAAAGCATAATTATGGTACACAAAAGATAAAGATAAACAAAAAACATTTACCGTTCTTTGTTTCTGTTGTGCCTCCTCATCTAAAGGACACAATGATTATTTTAAACCTGCCAATATTGGTTTCGGAACAAATGGTCCGTCTCATCCATCCATCCATCCATCTACCTATTCCATCTCCCTGTTTATCCAGATCCTGGTTACAGTGCCAGGTGGTATTGTGGCTTTTCCTCCAACTATTCCTTTGGGATCCCAAGGTATTCTTGGGCCAGAATTGATATGTAATCTCCCCAGCATGTTCTGAGTTTGTTTCCAGTTGGATAATCCCACAATAAACCTAAAGAGAGCCATCCAGGAAGCATCCTCATCCACTGTCCAAACTGCCTTTCTGGTTGCTTTCAATGCAAGAAAAGTGGTGTTTTTACTCCAAAATTTTAATGGATATCTCAGCTCCCTATCATGTGCATAAAGATTAGCAGAGACATCCTCCAAAAGAAGATTAATTTAACTCCTTTAACCACAGTCTCTGAAATTCTTTTAGTCACTAAGTAGAGTTCATAATGAGCCGAAGTCTATTCCAAAGTAATTCACTTATCTAGTCATTTTCTACCAGGCAGTTTAAGAATCTAATAGAAACTGAAAATCAATTTTACCAAGACTGAGGTCTTCTGAAAACCCAAACTAAGTTGTAACAAAATGCCAGAGCATTAAACAAAAATCAAACCACAATATACCATATGTGCCTTGTATCTCCAAAGATAGATAGATAGATAGATAGATAGATAGATAGATAAATAAATAAATAAATAGTTTCAATGAATGAAACTGAAAGTTTTTTTATATTGGTAGGAACATTTTTAAACTACAAAACATATGCAGATAGAGTAAATTGATCTCATTAACATTAAATACATTGAAAAAATAACATTTACATTAATAATTATAATGAATATAAGTTAGTCCCTAAAGTGCCATTTATCTAAAGGAAGATACAGGCTTGTTTTTTACTCCTCATTATCAACAGACACCAAGAAAGAGAAACCATCACTGTGTTGACAATCTTGCTTGTTTGTAATGTTTTGTCAAGGCTGTATACCACTCAGTTTGATTGTCAGTTATGTTTCATATGCAGCTCAGTGGGCAGGCACGGTTTGGCACACAGCGCACTAGGAGTAAGAGCCAGAATATAATGCCCTACTTTCTTTTTATATAACCAAAACATTTTTGAAGCCGCAGTGTGTGTGGCTGAGTTGCTAGTTTGTAGGCGCCACAGTTTGTTAATGTTAGTGTCCTTGTGATGGGGTATTTACAAAATCCTCCACCATTGCCTTGAAAAAGGCAATAACGAAGGCAATAAAACAACTTTAAAATGTTTGCTGGGTGGGGGGTTCTTTATATCAATCCAAAAATCTATTTTAATGTAGTCTTTACTACTTATGTGAATTATTTTTTTCTGATCAATACTGACACTAATTTGAGGTCATACTTTATAATATTATAATACATTGCCATTTCTGGAATAGAATTTCTAGATTTTAATTTCTGTCATTTTTATGAGAATATCTCTTGTAAAACTGGTACTAATTACATAGTGCTGGGAAACTACACGTCACTACAGAGTAACATTATTTAAAAAAAGCAGATAGACAGACTTAAAAATAATTATAAATCAACCTTGAACTTAGCACAGATATCTTTTGGATTCAACAAGACACTTGGCACAAAGCCATTAGTACACTCCCACAAATAGTCAAAGAAACATGCAAACACAAACACAAAGTTGAGAGACCTGTGGAGCAGCTGATTAATGTCATGGGAATACAGCAAAAATGCTCCTAAAAGAATAACATGTCCATCTGGGAGCAGCAATTAATGTTTTGGTGAACGACTATGTTTAAAGAAATGTTATAAAAAAAAAACTTTATTGTGTCTTTATTATATATGTTAATTTTTTCCCTAATTCACCATTAGTAACAACAGGCATGGAATGAAGCAGTTGCAGAGGGAAGTTTCATAAGGTTAAATACAATTCCTTTGGACAACGGTCCAAAGGAATTGCCAAATGATGCAGGCAGAGTGAAGTGGGTGGAGAAGAGTATCAGGAGTGAAGACAGGAGTCAGAGCTGGAGGTGGCAGAGTTGAAGATGCTGCAGTTTTTAATTGGGAATGAAGAGGATGGACCGAATTAGAAGAGAGGTTTTAAGAGGGACAGCACAGTTCAAAGTGAAAGCAGTAAAGCTGAGATGGGGGAGGGAGGGGTGCAGGGTATACCGGGAGAACAAGTTTGAGGATGAAGCCACCAGACAGGAGGAGAAGAGGAAGGACAGAGGACAGAATGTAATGAAGGTGGATGATCCACTGTGGTAACCCTTTAGGGAAGCAGATGAAAAAAAGAAGATACAACAGGTGTGACTTCACACTAGGGGAGTACTTGTCAATTAAATGGCAAAAAACTAAATTTGATTTATTTTACTGGCTCTTACATATTTTCTAATGGAATCTTTATTGTTTCTTTTTAAAATGTGAAAATTCATTGGTGCATGTTTATTAACCCCCTAACCCAAAAGTAAAGAGAAGAAAGCTAATTACAATCTCAATAGCACAAATTGGACTACTGTGCAGAGTTTTGGAAACATTGTATAAATGAAAAGCTGACCCATGGGAATTCTTTTAATTACACAAAAACAATGACAAATTTACTTCCCCAAGCACCAAATCAGATAAACTATTCTAATAGCAGGCCCACACTTCAAAATCGAGCCAAACAATTTATCAGAGCTATGCATAAACATCCTAGCAAATACACTCCAGCTCCCAAGTGGCCAGCATAGTGATTGCAGGGGAGGGGGGGTTGAGATGACTTCTGCAGAAACAGAAACAGAGTGCGAGAGAGAGAAGAAGAGGTGACAAATTGATAAGTGGAAAAGAGTGGTGTTAGAAAAGGACAGTATAACTGAAAATTCAACAGAGAAGTTAGAATAACAGACATTACGAAAACATCACACAAGTGTTAATTTGGTAGAGCTATGAAGCCACTCATGCACTATTAAATAGCAGACTCCAGTAGTGATATTGAAACAAATAAACACTCCACAAGCCCTTTCGCATCATGCAGATGCGATGATGCTGCAGACATTACAATGTGAAGTGGCAAAAAACAATGAAGTTAGCCATACAAAGACCACCAAGTGAATTTACGTCAGTGAGCCCTTGACATTACTGACTGAGGCCCTCTTAAATGCACTGGGACAGCCCATGAAAGCCAGGGTTCTACATATACAGTAGCAGGTAATGGGAAGTAAATAACTGACTACACTCAAGTACAAAAGTTTAAGATACCTCTACAATAATCGAGTGCTTGCATTTTGCGATACTGAAGAGCTGAGTTCCATTTCAACCACTGCATACACGACTTTGACATGCATGCTAGGTCTGCACATGACCCAATGAAATAATAAACAGAGTGCAATGCTATCTGCTCTTTTTTACAAAAAAAGAACTCCTTCAACCACAGGCACAATTTTAGATGAATAGTTACTTATAAATTTGCCAAACAGAGGGGTGGATCATGGCACATGGTGAAAGTAGTGGCAGATAAAATTATACTTATAGATCTATTTGCTACCACAAGACCAAGATGCCCACCCACTGTCTCCTGGCGAGCAAAAGTGTGACACGAAAAGTTGTGAGAGAGAATACCAGCTTTGTGTGGGAACATATGCTTGAGGAGATTCAAAAAAAGAGGGCAAAAGTGAAATAAGAGGAATGGGCGGTCTCCCTCAAGCCTGTTCTTGTGGTTTTGCAGTCAGTGGAAGGAAGAGGAATTGAGACTGAGTGTGGGGGTAGTGTGTCAGTTGACCATGGAGGACAAATACAGAGTAAGGTACAATTAGCTCTTTGAGTTAGTGCTCACCCAGAAAACTTAAATAAGGTTAGTTAAAAGAAGACTTTGTGATAGAGACTTTAACTTAAAAAGCATGAATACGTGAATACATGAAACTTCACACATTCCTGGTTAAAAGCTTAAAGTTGCAGACCTGATTTTAATTTAAAATTTGATGGTCATAGTGGGGACCATAGTTCTAAATCACGTGAAACATGTAACATCTGTCTACTCAAACTTTGCTGCAGATATTATCTGTGATGACCCCATAATATTCTAATAGTACTCTGTGTAGCAGGCCTCAGTATCAGTATTAATCAGATTTATAATTACTAACTTTATATATATATATATATATATATATATATATACACACACATACATATACACACATACATATACACACACACATACACACATATACACACACACACATATATATATATATATACACACACACACACATATATATATATATATATATACACACACACACATATATATATACACACACACACATATATATACACACACACACACACATATATATACATATATATATATATGAAAAGATTAAAAAAATGCATAAGGCAGTAACACACTAGTGTTTGATATTGAGAAGATTGAAAATACAAACTGAATTTTGAAAACACTCATCGCTATAGCACTTCCAAACACACATCCACATGCATGGCCTAATGACATGATTCCCTCAAGAGCACTCATGTAGAGAGAGACAGATGCAATCAGTGCCCACCAGATAAAATCAATCACTGCTTCAGTTCCCCTGACAGAAGACACTCACAAGGCACAGCACTTCAAAGAACCACATGCAAATCAAATAAACTATATCCCTGTTGGTTTAAAAAAAAATATGAAAACTAGGGCTGTATTCATTTTCTCTGTCCAGGGTTTGTAGCGAAGTTATATTTAGAATAGTAGTGGACAATAGAGTGAAAGAGAGGGAGGCATCCTGAATGTACTACGAAGTTCACTAGAGTTCAGATACATTTTCTTTTCCCTGTTAGGAGAAACAAAACTTCTTTCTTACCAAAGATGTAGCACTTATGTTTGCTAACTAATTTGTAATCAAATGGGCTATTTCATCTATCATTCCTTTTGATATTAAACAGAAACACACAGCAGGGGACATTCAGAATTCAGGAGGTATTTTACCCAGATTAAAAAAAATAAATAAAAAATCCTGATGATCATGGTGTACTGTTGATATAATCCTTTGTAACATAGCAACTTTGTATTTTCCAAAACCAGCTGTTGCAACCCAAACAAGTATAAGTCTTGAGAACAACACTTAGGAGAATTGAGCACCCCACACGTCTTTGAAAAGAGCATAAGCTCACGCACATACCCACACACACCCAAGTGTTACACACAATAATACAGGCAAATACAGGGTGGGCTAGTTTAGCATTTTGTTGTGCACTGTTGGCAATAAGTCGACAGATGTTTACCCTACCTTATTTTTAAGCAGAAGTAACGTTGTCAGATGATGACTGGTCTGTAGATATTCAGCAGTGTCTTAAAACAAACAAAAGACATGTCAGGAGCCTGGAGTTGAGCATCATTTTAGTGAACAACATTGAAGAATTGACTGATTTCTACACTCTGAATAAATCATAACAAGCCAATCAGATTAATAGTAGGACATTTCCAAAAAAGCATATCTAATATAACCAACAAATGGGTGTCTGCTCTCATGGGAATGAAGAAATTTCATATTCCACATAACATATGATGGAGATTAGGAATAGGAAACCGGGGTGGCTGAGCAAAGAAGGTCATGGTTGCATAGGCTTTTCATGGACAGATAAACTATATGTGGCACATTTCCTCTCCTAGTAAGGAATAACTGTCATTCCAATGATGTGATAGGAGGAATGGAGAGAGTTACAAATAAAGCCTTCAATGAATGAAAGTGTGGCATCTTCAGCATGATTAGGTATTCACAACCACGAAAGCCAAATCAGAGGTAATAGGAAGACATCAATGCATCAACTAAAGACAAATGAGAGCGGAGAGGGATAAGATGTGGCATAATGGAGAAAAAAAACGGTCTCAGAAGTCAATTGATTCCAATGAACATAACCTTTTCCTGTCTATTATGACGTACACATTTATAAATTATATCAGCATAATCATTACTTTTGCCTTTAAGAAATCTGTTTTGTCTATCAATCTGTTTTATTGATAGCTGCTGCTACAAACACTGTGTATATATATAGATTGGGTCATATACCAACATGGCTTTTATATTCAGGATTGACTTCTCTCCATCAGAAGGTGAAATAATAATATACCTCTGATCCTTTTCAGGATCTGAGGTATTTTTACCACATGTTCCCTTTTGCCTCACCTCAACACACTCGTTTCTACTTTTCGGGAAAAAGTAGAAAAACCTGTTTCTAAATATTATATTTTTAAACTTATTTGCATTTGGTTAGTGATTAACTGGTGGACGATTCAGAGCTACAATTTGATTTTTTGATTTATTGACTTGATGTAGACATTTAAACTGGGACATTTAACATCGTTTTGAGGGTCCACTAAGTCCACTTTAGGTTTTCAGAGTTTTTACAGAATGATAACTCTAACTGCATAGAGACAAGCATTGGCACAGATACCAATGTTGAAGCTTGATTTTACATTGATGAGCAAAGAGCAAACACAGTGACACTGACCCTATGGCCTGTAGGCGGTCACTCTTCTGACTACTGCTGCCCCCTTACTCTAATAATTTCCATACTTTTTAGAACAGGCCTATTTCTTATAATTCTGTTTAAAAAACTTTAACTACAGATTACTGTTTATCAGCTTGCTTGTGCTCTTGCTTGTGCTCTGATCATTAAGTGCAAAGAGATACCATATGCTTTAACCTGAGTATTTTCACATTCTTGTTACTGAGATAATTATCACTGCATGCAATTTTAATAGCGTATGGTCTAAACAACAGTTGCAGTTTTTTAGCTATTTCGAAAGAGACTGTTGTGTTGTTTAATATTATGCGTATTATCCTTGAGAATGTGCCCTCCATTACAGCCACCTGCTGTGATTTGGCACTGGTTAAAATACTGTCCAGAATAATGAGTGTAGCATTCTGCTTAACTACACTTCTCCTGATTAATGTTGTTTGTTAAATGATTCTGTCTGAACAGAGATTGAATTAACTGTTCAAATTCTTTATTTTTTACTGCTCTAAAATGTGAAACTCATTTTCACCAGATCTCAGACAGCATGGGTTTTGCTCCAATACAATTCAGTCCATGTACCATTTGTTGCAGCTTTGGAAAATATCATTATGAAATTCTCTTCATTTTTTAATCTGTGGTAGCCAAACTCAAATTGACACAGATGGCCCTAATAGGAAAAACATGAATGTAAGCATTGATATTGATCTTTGAATTGCTTTTACCAACTGTGATTTCTTAGTATGTGGGAGATTTACATTTTTTTATACTACTAAATTATTAAATAACAACACTTTTAGCATCTACACTGTGACTACTTAAGTGTTGATACTGCTTCTTTGATATTTATAACCGCATTTCTAATACCACTAAAATTAGGTTACCTCCAGTTTAGGATTGTCAGTGGTTCGGATTCAGGTGGGGTTAAATGTCTAAGTAAGCAAAAATACCATTTTAGACAGCATAAGAGTTCACCTATCTTCAACTGAACTATTTTGAAGTCTAAAGTATTGCAAGAGCTGACACCAGTGTTTGCCTATGAAGCACAAATCACAATTTCTCTCAGCCTAGCTAAATCTGGTGCACAAAGTTCAGACATCTGATGATAATGTGTCATAAGGCTGTCACAATTTCTGTGTTATTTTTCTCCTTTCCTCTTAGCCAAATGACATTTTAAGAAATACCAAATTCCATTAACCTGCCATTTTAAAGCATGGCTAGTTCGGACTGTATTACATGCCAAGCCAGACAGCTCTTCAGGAAAAAGGCAGAAACACACAGTAGTCGGATAATGTTGGAGGTGTGACAAAAAGGCACTCAACTTTGGAGGCACTGGACTGTACATTTTCTCAGATTAGGTCTGTGAGGGCAGACCTCAGTCACCCACTGTATAGCCTCCTCTGCTAAAACATGATGAAATCTGCCTTTGGTAGCCAAAGACATGCTTTTCAGATGATTAATCCAAATAAAAATCACTACCATTCATTTTTATTAATAATAAAAATGATGTTTAATAATTCATTTAACATGTGTTTTTTTTTTTTCATATGATGATGTTACCACAGTATGGCCCCATGATAGCAGCTCCCTGGTATTAATTTGAATTCCTCTGAGAAAGCTGGAGGTAATTAACACAGGTATGCTGAGATCACTATGTTTAAAAACAGCCCAAAGCCCAATAGGGTGATCATTGTTTCATTTTAAAAGCAGTGTGCTGAGCAAAAACCTAAAACCCTGACTAACATATCACTGTCCTAATACTGTCTGACTGCACTCTAAATCAAGCTCCCTCAGTCCCAATACTTGACCGGAACAAAAAGCCAAAAACAACCAAAGCAAAACAAGAACAACTTTCCTGAATCACAAAAGTTTAAAACCTGATACCTCAGCCATTTCAAGTTCCATATCAGGAATGCAGTCCACTAAATAAAATAAATAGTGTATGTAGATCATATTAATTGTTTTTCTTCTTTATATCATACAATATATGACATATCTATTATATGAAACAACATTTATCTGTACTATCACCAGGTTTCCTGTAGTATTATAGCAAAGGTGCAACGATTAACTTTTAATACGAGAACAAAATTATTACACACACCCAAATACATAGTATTAAGCTGATACTTGACATAACACAGACGACATATTTAAAGATTGGGGCAATTGTTCAGACCATCATCCCGTAAATACAATGATTATGAGATAATCAACCTCCTGTCTTATTTAGCTCAGCAGGTGACAATGATTGAAAAATTAATCACACTCTTCACTTTAGCATGAATTTTTTAAAGACACAAATTGTAATTATATGTTTGTAAACCTCAACAACCTAAACGGTAGTCTGTCTTTACACAGCACAGTAATACCAACCTTAAGGTTTGCCTGTAATTCATAGGGATGAGTACCAAAAAACCCAGTATTAAACAAGCCCCAGGGCTTAATTATTAACCTAAGGACCAAATAGCCTTCAAAGTTAGTGGTTCTGCAATTAGTACTGGAGAAATTAGGAAAGTTAATCTCGCACAATTAATATCACCAACTCAATTTCTGATTAAGACATTCATCTATAATTCATTTTTGCTAGTTGTAGTGCAGGGATCTCTCTCTGGGGTTCTGTGCAAGAGGCAGGGCAGCTCTCGCTTCCATATACGCTGCAGAACCATGCAGCACACACACTGACACATCCATTCATTACCTTTAAATGCTTACTCCTATTGAGGGTTAAGGGGGTGCTGAAGCCTATCCCAGCTGTCAGTGGGCGAAAGGGTGGTGGACACCCTGGACAGGTTGCCAGTCTATCTCAGGCATGGAAACCATGCTTTTAGTGACGATGACAAAAACTTATGAAGATTACATGCTGTCAATGCTCGTAACCAATACTTCAACAAGTCCTTAGCATGCACGGGCAGAAACAAGAGCAATCTGCTAAGACATTCGGCAAAAGTGCGTAAACTGGAAGTGCAAAAAGACACAGTTTCTGACTGCCTTGCTCGTACTTAGAATCTCACCTAGGGCCCTCACACTAAACTATACAGACATTGTTACATTATTAAATGGATGCATTCATAAAATCTGAAATCAGAACTGTCACTCAGAAATTCAAAGTTTCAGTTTCAGAGCACTCAAAAAAAGGCCATAGTGATGGATCTGGGAGCTGCAGGCAAACTACCACACAGTAAGATACATTCAATAAAAAGCCCTACATTTTTTTCTTAAAAATAAAGCAAGTGCAAGAGAGGTATTCTCAGCACAATGTACTTATATTCACTTAACATCTGTTCAAGGTGGGGCTTTTACTTCCTATAATGATAGATTGTTTGACTTATGATGTATTGCATTTTGTAAATCCGCTGTGATGACCCTAAGATGATAGATGCTCTCTGGGGTGCTTAGATGATAACCTGAAAACAACTGTTATATTTAGAATAAAATATATGACACAGTGCAGTCTGCTGATCTGAGTTTACATAGTTGAGAGTTTTATAACCGCACTAATTTAGACATTTTTTACTTGTTGAGATCTAGTTGTTAAAGTACAGAGAATACTGGGTCTGGATTGAAGGTGAAGACAAAGACCATATATCATAACTGACTGATAATTTAGTCTTGTTATTACTGAAAATATAGGAACTAGTTTTTTGTTCTTGCTGCAGTCTTACACAGCTATTTAACAAAGTGCTGCCTACAAAGGCAAAGACACTGGAGGTTGTATAGTTCAAACACTGTGAGCAACATCACAGACATGTGAGTCGACAGCATAAAGATGTGATCAGTTTTACCCTGCATAACTGCCAAGTGTAAATACTGCAAAGTAGAAAGGACTTAGTCAATTTGGCTACCCAAATTTGACCTGAATTTGTACAGTCATAACAGTGGCTCATAAGAGCCATTTAAAAGATTCTAGACATGAATCATTAATGTGTGATATAAGTTTGCAACAGATATAAGTGTTGTCATTTTGAAATAGCAGCAACTTGAGCAAGGCCTCAGAGATAAGCAGTGACCCATATTCAAGAATGACTACTTAAAAAGTAGGTGGTATTCATTCCAGAATACAAAAGGAGAAAAAATAAAATTATGAACATAAAGTAAATATAATATTAAGTGACTTTGTTCCACATTGTTCTCCAGTGTTTCCACTCCATCATCACTGTTAAAAAGAAAAAACTGGACATGACCACTGAATGTAAGGGAAAATTATAAGCTTGCTTTCAAAGTTAAACCTTACCAAACATTTAACTTGAAAGGGAAGCTTTAAAAACTGATTTCATAAAGTTTTACAGTTCAAATGAGAAATTACCATTTATTGTGAAATGAAATGTTCTCCCTTCACTCTTATTACCCAGGGTCTTTTAGTTTATATCATTCTGCTAGTAATATTTCAAACTACACTTCTCTACTTGCTTTAACACCCTTTTATTTAATGCAAAGTACAATGAATGAAATTGTTTTAATTGTGCCAGTGAATTTAATGAAGTCGCCATAATTTCCATGTTACCCTGAAACATAATTATACATTAGTATACTTTTACTAAAGCATCTTAAAAAACGACTCATTTGCAACTGAAAACAAGTTTGTGTGCAATTTTATGGGATTAACCTAACTGTTCATAGAACTGCGGGTTTTTTTTTCTTCCAGGTTTGGGCTTAAAGACTCAATTACAAAAAAACGATTCCAAACTCACATCAAACTGTGAAAGTCACAGTCTGGAAGACTCCGTTGTTCATGGAAGGTAGAGAGACGTGCTAATGTCAGCTGTTAGCTAGCAGCAAACCGTGCCACAAGCCTAAAAAAATAGTCAATTTAGAGGTGGAATAGTTTTTTACGACACTAAAGTCAAGTGGTTCAACTATAGAATTAAGCTAAAAATACAGGTCAGACGCTTGTACAGACTGTGTTAACTGCATGTGTAACTAAAGCAGCCAGAGAGCTCTCAACAGCTGAAACGCCCTGTACAATATCGTGGCGTTAGCCATCAGCCTTTCCTGCCGTTAAGTTTTAGCCTGTTAAACCTCGCTCACGTCCGGTTGACTTTAGAGACCCTTACTTAGCATTTTACCCATAACGTTGCCGTGAAGCAAAATATTTACACATTAGTTAAATTATTCACTTGGAAATTTAAAATTTTGTTCATATCTGTTCACCTGTCTCGTGGGGCGCTCTTCACCTGAACTGTGTCGAGCCGCTAACACACGTGACCACACAGTAATTATCGTCAGAACAGCATTTTTTTCTGAATCACCGGCAAAAGTTTAAAAAGATAAATAAATACAAAAAGTCGTTTAACACTCACCGCAACTTTGAACATACGTACAGAGTCGGTGTCTTCTCTCCACGAAGGTAGAAGTTTTCATTTGCTGCACTCGAAAAAAAATAAAGTTCTCATCCGTTTTCCAAATTCTGTCTTAATTTAATTCAACAAAAACAAGGCTGCCGGAATTGACATCGGATTATCTTCTTGCTGAGTTGCACGATGTGAACTATAGACTGTAACATTATATTTAAACTTTAGATGATCAGATACCTTAAAAAAAGTTTTTGAATTGACTCCTATTTTTCTCGTGTCATATCCCCTTATTTAAATTCAACATTGTTGGGGATTTATTATTATCATAATTTCATTTTCATTTTAAATCTGGTTATTAAACCCCAGAATTGTTTATAGCAAAGGTCAAACACACAGAAGTTTCCTTTATTCTTATTAAAACAGAAGAATAACCAGTCTATGTATTTATCTATTTAATATTAATGGAACATTTGTGAATGGATTAGCTTTTGACATTTAAAGCACTTGATGCATCAAATCAGTGAAAACTTTTATTATGCCTAATAATAACATATTATTATGTATGTGTATAATTTGCAGAGGTTTGCTTGAAACTACTTAATTATCCCTCCTTGCCTTTTAAATCCATACAATGCTCGAGCTAGATGTGAAGATCACTCTCTTGTTTAAGGTTTTCACGTAAAACTCTTGAAGACCTGGTCAGCTTCAAATAGAGCAGGTCATGAAGCCATGGCCGATAAACTGCAGCTTGTCTAAAGAAGTGGCTAAAAGGAGAATAGTGGCAGAAAGATAAGAGGTTCACAGACACTTGACTGATCTCAAGGCTACGAGTGCAAAAGCTTTCAGGTTGATGTAAAACCCAAGTACTGACGATGCAAAATGGATTTTACTGAAAATTGAATGAACGGTAACCCTCAAGATTGTCCATGAGTATGCATCATGTCTGTAGTGCTGTAGTGTATTACTGAGCCAGTTTAAACAGATGGGGAAATGAAGAGCTACAAACACTTGATTGTGCACACAACATCAAGCACTCTCTCAGTGCATCTCAAATCTCTCCTTGCCTCATTTAATGAGAAGATACTTACTCCAAGACACCTGGGGAAGGATTTTCTCCATTATATGTGCATACAAGTACTGACCAGGCATTGACTGATATTCATCCAGGGTAATTTCAATGATTAGTTCCCTCTCTCCAGGTGATGGTATGTTAATCAGTGAAATCACATGGGGGTGAGCCCTAAAAGGTACAAAATCATAGCTCTTTTCCTCCGTGACATGAAAACCAATGCTGGTATTGCTGTGTGGCTCAACAGAAGAAGAGATGAGTGAAGCTTCTTTTGAAGTGTCTACTGGAGGAGGCACAGGTGTTGCCACCCCAGAGGGCTTTTTCAAACAGGAAGCCTCACTGGGGCTACACATAACATATGAGACTACTGACAAAACATTGACGAAACATAACTATCAGAGCATAATATATAACAATACAGTATGTTATTGGATAACTAATTTCTATTTTTGAATTTGTTTGGTTGCCGTATTAAAGCTACATCAGTTAATTCCTGGGATATCCATAAGGCAGCTGCAATCACATGACTGAAATATTATCACCTTATAGAGATGTTATTTGGAATGTATTAGTTACCCGTTTACAGGTCTTAGCGTGACATACTGACAGCATTTATGTGAAGATGTGTCTCTGGCCAGTTGATCAATGTAAGGCAAATATCCAGTCTTTTTTTTAGCCCTGTTTTGATCTCTGCCAACCCCAGAGAAATAAATTTTTGCATCATAGCTGAAATATCCTCAAATATGTTCCGGTCTGCTTCTAATTAGTGCTAGGCAAGGCAAGTAGTTTAGAGGCTGCTGTGGATCAGTATCACGAGATAGAGAGGTCATATCTCAATCCCTGGGTTTGCAGTTTGCTCCTTGGCTGCTTGCCCAAGACACAAGTTTCTCCCAGTCGATGAGGCCAGCACTTTGCATAACACCTTGCACATCGGTATGTAAGTGCATGCCTGAATGTGAAGTAACTCTGTTAGTGTATTGGGTGTAAGGTTAAAAAGCACAATAAATGCATGGAAATGCAGAGCATTTACCCTTTATAAAAGCTTATATGTTTTCTATTTTCAAAACAAAACTTTATGATAAGAACAACCAGAACAGTGAACTGAAAGAGGCATCAGAGGTCCAATGAGTCATTATTCTTTGTAAGTTTGTCACTACTAGTCACCCTTTTCACATTCAACACACTGTAGACATTTGATCCACTGATGATTTCAATGAGTATTGTAATTTTGAATAATTCACGATATAGGTCAAGGGAAAAAAACACTGTTTCGGGCATAGACCTACTAAATATCCCATGTTATTAATGAAGAAATTTGAACAAAGCTGGCATAGTGGAATTATGAAAAAATATAATAATATATGAATTAATTTTTGCACTGGGTGTGCATACCTGCAGCTTTAATTGGCAACAGGTTATCTTGAAAGCTTGAGTTAGATCCTTTATGATAGGACTGCTCTGTGAATACCTCTGCAGAATACCTCTTTTTAACCAGATGGTTTATTCTTTAGCTAATCTACATTACTTCTGCTCTTCATTAGTCTTCTATATGCCCTATTGTGGGAAAAGAGGAGTGGCACTGCTGTATGATGGTATGATGGAGGAGTGCTGAAAAGATGTATCTTTTCCATCGCACAACTGCTGAGTCTAAGATAACATCTTACCACAAAAATAAAGCAAAAACCATATGCTTATTGGTAATCATGTAGTTCCTAATAACATATTTATTGTAGGCATGGGAATTTCACACTTTTTTAAGCCAAGTGTCTCTTAACTATCACAGAACGATTCTGACTCACCATATAAGCTTTGAATATCTTTAATTGGTATCTCTTGCATGTGGGTGTTCATCTGCACCCTATACATGATATCAGAAGTGTTTGGTGCACTTTCAGTCAGGCATAATATTGAGATAATTAGGCATCCACCCACATATGAATTGTACAGAAGGCACACATATATCACATGTTTCTGTATATATATATATATATATATATATATATATATATACAGGCACACAGTGATGTTTTGTCTTTCACATGCTTCACCATGCTACTTTGCAGCTCAACTTACAGCAGAAAACTCAGAAAACTGTATTCACCGAGGCTTGGCTGATTTCAGATTTAGTATGTATGAGGAGACCCACTGTACTCGTGGTCTGCTCATATTGAATGAGAAGTGGCCCAGTTGAGAATTCTGAGTGTCCATGTATTGGTATGTATTGGTAACATACTGTCACAACTATAGACATTTCCATATTAAACTTGCAGTAAATAGTAATACATACAATAATGTGATAGGCCTGTGTCATGTTTCATTATTGTATACTCCATCATGTGGAGTATACAAAAAGTATGTGACGCTTGCTAAACAATCCAGACTATTTCCCGGCTGTCAATCTGAGATACCCATCCCAATTAAATTACTCCCCTCTTCTAGCTCCCCTCCCTTTTCTCTTCTCTAATCATCAAACTCTTCATATATTAAACCAGAACAAGAGTGAGGAATGTCTTTGAAAGGATCATCCATAAAAACAGTAGCCCACACACACACGCACGTGCACACACACACTTTTTTCTGTTTGAGGCAGGACATATAAGTGCCAAGCTGTGTATTTGGCTGTGGCTTTCCTCCTGTGAAACCCTGAAATAACCAGTCTGGCATCACTATCCTCAAGTGGCAGGCAAGTTTGAACAGAAAGTGTATTACTTACAGGTACAGTACACAACTTTGTTTTTTTATACTAGAAATATGCTCCATCTGTTATCATATTATGGAGTAGCACTGTCAGAGGCTTCTGTGATTCATCAAAAAGGGATATTTTCTTCAAGGTTTTTAAGTGGGGCGTAGCTTTCTAACCATTCAAAGAACAGCCTTTGTTTGTCAAGTTCTCAGCATTTAGTTTCATGATAGTTCGCACATTCTCATTCATTGTCATTTCATGTGGACAAATACCTGAAGTGCTGGTCACAAGCATTTGGTCTAACATAAAGTAAAAATACTTTACTACACACCTGTACAGCATTTCTTCTTCTTTTCATCACTGGTAATGTCAACTCCAGTGCTCTCACACAGACTATCCAAACATTCATGTGCCCTAATCAGAGACACAAGACAAACAAGCTTGATTTGTACAAAAAAGTAGCTGCACTGGAGCAGGTAGCAGCTAATAACTCACCTCTTCATGCTTTGACTGCATTAGATTGCTTTGAATGTAGCTAACGAAACTGAAGGGTTCAGCATGGATATTGTCCACACACCCTCTACCACATACAGTCTTTGCTGTCTTAGCTCCTAAGACCAAAAACCAAATGTTAAAGTGCATTGGTAGAAAAAAGATTTATTTTGGTTTTCAAAAGTTTATCCTGAGTGAGAGGGAGGACTTGGTGAATAAGAGAGGATTGATTTTGAGTTTTACAGTAGAGCAGGATTAAGTTGCATATTATAGTTTTGATTAAACAGGCTTTTAGGGAAATAACAGGATATTTGGGTAACTATGAATGCTGTTGTTCTTGGACTTTCCCTTCTTCCATAAAACTCACTATGGCTGCTTAATAACAACCATGCCTATCTGGTAGTTTACAAATTTCATTTAAAAACTCCAGAGAACAGTTATACTAGTTATATTAATTGGTCCTTGTATGATTTCCTACTCACAAACTAAATACTTCACAAATCTTGTCTCTAAGCTAAAAACATGTGAGGATTTTGTTTCTCTGCTCTGCAATGTGGCCCAGGAAAAAGTGCAGTCACCATCAATGTTTTATAAAATGGCTTTGACATTTGACATTCAGCATCACCAAATGACTGGCATGGGAACACTGTATGTGCACTTCAGCCTCTGGGAATAAGTGTTAACCTTTTCTGGATTATGGTTTATAGGGTGTTATTTATTTGGCACTGGGAGGCTTACAGGAAATATTCATCTAAAATATCTCAGATGACTTGTCTCACAGCTCCATTGGCATATGATAGATAGCAAACAAGGGTTCTCTCTCTTGTAGTCGGCCTCATACTTTTCGAAATGTATGCAGAAAGATAGAAAGTTTCTAGCTTAAATGCTGCCGAATGGAACTTCTAAATCTTCCCTACATGTCACAACCTTTTTTCAGGCAAATTATTCAGGTAGAATAATTGAAAATGTAATAATATTCAGTGCTGTGAGCATAAAAGTGCCCACACAAAAATAGATGAATGTATGTGATGGTTGAGAGCTAAATGAGCAGAGAAGACAACATCGGAGACCTTTGAATCTCACCAAAGCAGCAAATAGGAACAAAGGTTGTGTTAACAGAGTCCTGAGTCCTTACTACCTTTGTCTGCTACACGGCCTCATTCTTGGTTTTGAAAGTGGTCTAAAAATATTAATGTAAAAAATACAGCGAAAAGCTTTAAAACCAGAGGAGAGATTCTTGATACAAAGACCTAAACAGGGAATGAATGTTAGGACTGTAATAAGAAATAAACGCCTCTTTCTCTCAGCTTTGCTGGATGCAGTCCTCCTGTTAGTCACATGGAGTCCTTTGTCCACACTAATGATGACAGACCAACTCAGTGAAATCACTGTTAGGACTTCAAGGTTGCCAGGAAACTAAGGTCACCGACCTCATTCATAAATGGGCGTTATGGTTAAGCTTCTTCTTACATAATAATGTGAGCACAAACCCACATCACACTTTTGCTGTATTTATATTTTTAAGAAACTTTTAAAAAGCTGTACTGTACTTGTAAGGAAAAAATATATTAGACTAGGTTTTGATTAAAGTTTTGCAGCAGCAGGACACATATTTCATTACAATGCTATTATGCAGACGTCAAGGATTCATCTCTGTAATATTTGCAGGGGGGAAAATTGCATTTATTTGAAAGAATAGATTTGTATATTCTTTTTTCGCAGCAAGTTAGAAATGAAGATCAATACCACTATAATATAGAAATATGAGCAGCCCTTTAGCTTAGCATATAGACTGGAAGCAGGGGGAAACAGATAGCCTGGCTCCACCCAGTGGTGGCACAATCCGTACTAGCAGCCCAGGACATTGCTATTTATCACCTTATGATTATTTAATTCAAGCAAAAACAGAGATTATATAGGATAAATCACTGCACACATAAAAGAAATAATCTGCCATGTAACCACATTGTCCAGCTTAAGGGACCAAGATAGAACATGATAAGTAGTTAACTTTAGAGACTTTAAAACTGGATGTGAGTGGTTTTAGTCCTCTCATCTTTCAGCAAAAATGTGAACGTGAATGTTTTCCAAAATATGATAATGTGCCATGAGCATGCAGGGAAACTTTGATGAATAAAGTTAAGTTTTTATATAATTTCATATATTGGGGATTCTTGTTGCGTACATTATAAATAATGCTCAGGCAGCGCTTTTGTACTACGTGCTTTCTTTGTTGAATAAAACAATATGCATCCACAGAAAATGACTTTGAAGCTTTTGAGGGGAAATTAAACAAATTTTGTCAATGATATGATGGCCCTGAACCTCACAATGACACCAAGTTAAAATTGGCTTGTGTTTATTTATGGCAAATCTATTAGTTATGGAAACTGTCTGCAAAGTGTGTTGTACACTACTTAGCCTACTTCGTGACTGTACGGCTCAGAGAGGGCATGACACTTTCTCATCCAAACAGCACATCCTGTTCCCCTCCCCTTGCCAAACATGACACATGTGTACACGTACACACAAACCCACACATAGAGAAACGAATACTGTATTTACTGTGTGTCAGCAAATAAATGTATGTGAACCTTCATCGACCTGTTTCACTTCTCTCGTTTAACTGCACACACAAACACACACAGTGTTTTTTCCAAAAGGTTTTAGTAAAAGGTTCAAGACAAGACTCATGTTTACTGTGTATCATTAAATGATTTGTTCAGTAAAATAAAGAAAGAAACGGCCGCTTATATAGGGCTTTACAATGTTGCTTCTCGTTCACCCGTTCACAAACACACTCACACACTAACGACTTGGAGTTAGGTGTCTTGCTCAAGGAACGGGAATCAAACCACTGACCCTGTGCTCCATGGACAACTGCCCCCGCTGTTGCGTTCTGTGATGCTGTGTTTCTACGTGTGCTCACATGGCATATGTGGCATTCGTGTATATGTGGCCAGTTTTGTGAGTGTGCAATCACAAAAACTGTGTATATGTGCAAGTGGGATGTAAATCATCTGTTAACTCTATTTTTGGCTTGAGTTTGTTTCTCTTTGTGTGTGCTTCAGTTTGGTATGTGTGTATGCTGTGACTGGTGTGTGCAGTCCAGAGGGTATCTAAGTTTTGTGTCAAAATGAACTATGTGACCTTTCCATGACGGCCCAAGCTAAATAAAGACACTGTCGTCTCCCTTGGAAGTCTTACACTGCACAAGTCATTGCTTTTGTTTTGTTCTGATCTGCCAACACATCAGATGCAGAGTTTATGGCTGTTTTATAGCATGTGCGGGTACTTTTCAATCAAATGATTCAATTTGGATTTAGGTTCTCATTAGAGGTCTGGCTAGGCTTCGACATTTCTAAAAAACATAGCACTAATAGAGTTATTACAGCAGAGCCTGATGCTGCCCATGATAATAATGTGACAATTTTGCCTCTCGAATCTCTTCTTTACCAACACCAAGAGGCACAATAAGGCGTCAGGGTTTATATGCATGAAAAACATGGGAAGTAATTGTGTCCACAGGGAAAGCAGAAATGAGTCTCATTCCTAATTCAATGATGAGGCCATACCAAAAATATTTTTCTAAAGATTGTCACACTTCCTGCTGGAAAACAACATTACTTTGACACACTTCTGTACATAGGTTTTTTTTTTTATTGTTGAATCAGGTTTATTCAAAGTCACACTTTCTCACACACAGATATAATTCTGTACTTGTATTTTTGTGAGGACTCCCGCTGAGATGATGAGTTCTCCAGCTTCTCAAACCTAAATGTCAAAATAGCTCAAGCAAACAAGAATGTAATCCAAACAGCACTGGACCATTTATCACTGGGACACTCTGTCATACATTATTATTTAGGAATTTTGCACAACCCTATTGTGAAAATAAAATGGGTGACTGGGTAAAATGTAAATAAAATCAGTAGCTGGATTAAATTTTTAAAATTGTCATATATATTGATAAAAAAACAAATTGCTCAGTTTTAACTTTTGATGTGTTGTCTTTGTACTGTTTTCATTAAATATAGGCTTTCAATGACTTACAAATGATTGAAATCACTTTTACCATTACACTTTAGAGCACCCAACAGTTTTGAAAACAGTATAGTAAAAACATTATTAGAAGTAACATATCACATATCTCTATGTATTATATTGGGCCAAGGATGGTACTGTAGATCAATGCAGTTTAATACTACTTTATTTATGCCTGCAAGGGCAATTTATCCAAACTTTTTAAAGCTTAACTGTATTTACAAAAACTGGATGTGATTCCACCTCCATGCAAATTTTACACTGCTGACCCTTTGATTATGCTGCAGAAAGAACATAATGCAAGCCAACATCACTGGCATACATTATTATAGCCACCTACATCAACAAATACACACACAATAAAGAGAAAAAACACTGTTAATAACAAAATAAAAAAAGGCTACAACCCTAAAAACTATATGTGGGCTGGTAATAAATACACTAATAAACAATATAAACACCCAGAATGCTCACACAGTATTAAAGCCATAGAAAAGCACCAAGAAGCCAAACCAAGAAGACTAAATACTAAAGTAATGGGATTCAAACACCCAATTAAGATCTACATAATGTGTATTTTAACTCAGTTTTGGACATCTTTTCCAAAAACGTTCTAATTTTCAAGCCTCCTAAACTTAGCTTGGTGGTTCTAAAGGTAGTGTATAAGATGTAAAAGAGCACACCCACACACACACACACCCACACACACACACACCGTGTACCACTGTGTTACACAGTCCCTGAGTCCTAAAAGCGATTCTAATCATAATTGCTTATGCCCCCCAAAAATGATGTTTTTATCACAGATTTCACAAAGCGAAAGTGCATTTTAATGTCTCTACCTTCAGCAGGGAGAGAGCCTGCCTGTGTTCTGACTCTCATTTTTCATCCTGCCTTTTGGGTGTTTTCAACAGCCAAATTACAGAGTGAAGAAATCTAGCTGGTGTTATAAGGCAGAAGAGACTAGAAATGGAAAACACACAGCGTTGGAATGCCCTCTGAACATATACATATTCATACTGTAAAATGCTAAACATCCATCATAAATTTTGAAAATTAAAGTTTACCTGTGTTTGTTTTTCTAGGTTTGGGTGTGGGGTGATTTGCATGTCTTGTCAGTATTCCTCTCTCAGTATAGCACCTTGTTAGTGTGTTTTTTCCCTTCAAGGCTACTGTCATGTGTGAGTAAGAAGCTAATGAATCAGTGTTTTGTGTGGCATGTGAGTCATACTCCACTCCACTGCCGCTGGCCACGCTTGCTGTATATTCCAGCAGAGGCTAGAGATTAAGAGGTTTAGGGACACTGCGTCTGTCTGAACATATAACAGTGTAAATGTAACACTCACTGGGCCCCGCTCTTGGCTTGGATAAATAATCTGTTCACCTCCTTATGGACCTCAATTCACAGCGCAGCCATGACTTAAAAGTAAAGCTGCGAGGATGTTAATGTGGGGCATCACTTTGGCGGCGCGTCTTCCTTCAGTGAAAATATGTGTGCAAAGAAGAAACAGGACAGAGGTTTGATTTGGTGCTGAGAAATCCCTAAACTGTATTGCAAGCCACTGCAGGCTTACTGACCTGAAAAATAACAAGCTGTCACAATAAGCATGTGTCTGTGTGCCGTTTAAACAGGTTTCAAGACTTCAATGTGGTATGTGACACTTGGTAAATGTCTGCATGTGGGATATTTGGCGACGTGTTTAAAGTCCTTATACACTTCCCTGTGCTTGTTGGCAAAGTAATATTGCTTCTGCTGCAGCAGCCTACTTCTTATGTCCCACTGTGATAGGAGATTTTCCAATGACATCTTCAACTGCCATCAGCCCACAATGTTATGGACTATTTCCTGAAGCAATGTTGCTATTCGAGGCAATTTCATAATGCCTGGAAATTGCTTTAGATTGCACTTTGGTTTAACATGTATGCTAGAAAAACACCATTCTCTTAAAACTCCCATATTTGCGAAACAACTTAATTTTCCTCCCGGAAATTATATATTTTTGCATTTCCGTTATACCTGCTGTTGTGTTATGCAAAACTATATAAGATAATGGAATAGGGAAATGACTCATGGTTTTTCAAGTAGCTTTATTTCCAAACAGGAAAGGGATGAGGACAGATGGAGGATTAAAGATTGTGACGCTCAGACCATGCAGTTTGGTCCAAACACCGTCAGAACAGGCAATACAGGCAGTTTCAGGGGAAAGATGTTGATCAAGAGACAGATTACTGCATCTGTCGCCTTTCAGCCATGTCAAACTTTTTTTTTAAAATAAACAAAGCAGCAGTATTACCACAAAAAGCCATGACTGGAGGATTTGAGCAGCATTACAACTCATGTTAATTGGAAACAGACATGAATCCATGACCTCTATGGCTATTTTTGATATAATTGCATTGCTATAGCTGTTTTCTTTCAAATGAGTGCAGGGAACAGCATAAAAAGTGCATAAAGCTCTTACTCGCCACGGTTTTGTATAATCAGTCATTTGACTCTCCAAGCACTTCTGTGCAGTGTGGATTGTAGCCTTAATGTCCTGCACAAAGCCTGCAAATCACCCTACTCAAACTGGCAAAGGGAACTATTGACATTTGCTTGTTTGATTACTTTTTCAGGAAAAGCGGCACTGGTGAAAAGAGAGGTTCCTGCTGCAGTATGCTCGATCAATCGTATATCCACAAATGTGCATGTGTCTCTGAACATCTTTAATTTACTATAACTAGATGAAACAATGACAAATGTTGCCTTATAAGTTCTGCATTATGCACAATAACTCAAAGTTCATGTTCTTTCTATTCAACACAAATACATACACCAAGCTCAAATATAGCCCAGTCTCCCAAAGCAAGAACTCAACAGTATATTTCAATTTTGCTCCTATTTAAGATATTACAAATCTGTACAGTGTTCTTACTCTTTGATCAGCTTCAGTTTGTTTTACTTTCAGAATAAAAGCACAAAAAGCTGAACAATAAATAGTAATAACAGACCAAAAAACACAAAATAGTTTGAAATAAATAAGAGTTTTTTCATTATTTGCCTGCTGTCACATACACTGAATATAAAGTAATACTTCATTAAAGCAACACAGAGCCCAGATGTCACTAAATCAGGCTGGTGTCCTACAGTATAAGGCTCTTTGGTCCCTTGAGGGTGATCACTAAAAAGCCATGAACTGATTATCACTGTTAAACGCTGACCTTCAGTTCAATAAGACTTTGTTAAATGAGCAACATACAGCCGATCTCTTCATCAAATGAAATATTCGCATCACAGACAGCAGAGTGATGTCTGCACCAGCAAATCTGGTCTCTGTTCTTAGCAATATTTCATAAACTCTGTAGTACTTTGCAGCCAGAGGAGGCACTGACTCTTTTTACAGAAAAACATTAAAGTGATCATAGACACACACACACACACACACACACACACACACACACACACACACACAAACACACACAAACAGGTTCACGCACTCATACGCACACACTCGTACAGGTCAGCAGAATTACACAATTGTCTTTGTAAATCGAATTGTTGCTGCTGACAGCCCTTGTCCCATTGAGTCAAAAAGCCTGTGTGCTGTTCACAGTCACAGATGCAATATCATTTTTTATTTTTCTTATTTGTTGAGGAAACTGACAGAGCCTCAGTGTCTTGGTGAGAAAATAAAAGTACTATTCATCCTCGTGCCTCTCAGCAACAAACCAAAATGTGCCATGTAGAGGTCCACTTCAGTTAATGATGTGCCAGAGGCAATGGTAAAGAATGACTCAGCCAAATTATTCTAAAAATAATGCATGTAGGCGTAATTAGGGGTAACATTACACATCCATAATTGCATTGTTCATCTGTCCTTTACAGCCAGATGTAAATGTGTACTTTCTAAACACTGCTGCTCATCATCTGGAGAATAATAGTCCCAACCTTAAATAATTAGAATCTATTTTTTCAGTCTTCATGATGAACCTCCCATTAGTTTCCTGAAGTGTTTTCAAGAGGCTCAAACAGTTTTCTTAGTTACTTAAATGTCCAAATAATGAGGCAGTTCATTGGAAAAGTTTTTCGGGTAAGTCCACTGATGTCATAGTCCAGGTTAAGTTCAAAAGCAAGACATTAAAAGGATGATCTCAGTTAACGCACGTGTGATTTTCTTTAAAGTCCACAATCCACCATCTGTATTTCATGAAAGGTGAAGGCCGTGAGTGTCATTACAAACAACCTGAGTGTCCTTTGTGACCCATGCCAAGCCCAGAGCAAGGTGTCTGACATGAAGGGTTTTCCACATGAAAGTCTGCAAGTTCAGTCTGAAAGAGTGCCCTTGTCTGATCTATCACATTTGAGATCATCAGAAACATTTTCTTGTTTTTTGGCTTTTAGATAAAAATCGAAGAACACATGTTTGCCCTGCAGCTGGGCAAATTATGACTGCAGACGTAAAAAAAATAACCACTAACCTTGTGCGTTCCTTGTGCTCTGTAGTGCTCATAGACATCTCAGATCAATTTTTAAAAACTATTTTCTCCCATTTCCTTGATTACTCAGTCTGTATAATTATTTGGGAGTTTATAGAGTGTGTGTACTTCTTCTATGATGCTACACAACTCTTTCTCCCAGAGTAATTTAGGGATACAATTAAATTTTGCATTCAAAGTCTTACCAGTTCTACTCAAGTGCTAGGACGTTTAGTGTAGTCAAGCTCTGCCTGTGTTCCATGTCTCGTTCATCCCACACCTAAAAATGTATGTTTGGGGTGTTTTTAGGGTCCACGTTTCCTGTTTACACATGTTGTTCCTATGTGTGAGTGACTGGCAGATCTCAGTTCTTAAATTTGTGCTGTATTTTGGATATTTTTAAAACAGCCCTTTGAATGTTTGAAACTGAAGTTGTTTTATGCCTCGGAATCGGCATTTTTTTCTCTGTCCTTTTGAGGGGCTCTGCGTGCTAAAAGAAAGTACCCTTGGCGCTTCTGCACAGTATCTTTTTGAAAGCTTTTCTGAAGTCTTTGTTGAAGATGGTGTATATGACTGGATTGAGTGAAGAGTTGCAATAACCGATCCAGAAGAAAAACTTAAAGAGTGGATCAGGGATGGCACAAGTCTCTGGGCACACTGCCTGTAGGGAGTAGGAGAAGAAGAACGGGAACCAACACACCACAAACACACCAATGACCACTGCCAGAACAAAGGTGAAGCGTTTCTCTCTGTTGACCATTGCTTTACGTCTGGCTGCTCCAGGGTTATTGTCTGTTTTTGACTTTCTCCCTGGCACCAGCCGAGCCCCCCGTGAGGTGGCCATCATGTCCCTGTAGCGCTTGACTGAGGCCGGCGAGTGGATCCCTCCTCCTCCAGGTGACCCTGGCATGCTAGTGCTGCCTCGGCCTCCTCCATGGCTTTGCTCCATGTCACTGTCTGTGCTTGAGCTGTCGCCATTGTTATTGTCAGCTTTTTTCCCTCCCTGCCGCTTGCCCTTCTTCTCTTTAGTCTTGGCAGGGACAGACTGAGGCACAGAGGCAGGGTTTGAGGTGCCGTGAGGAGATTTTTCAGCGGGGCCGGTGACAGGTGTCATGGCAGGGGAAGGGGTTGGAGGTTGCAGGAGGTTATTGGGTGTGGGATTTTGGGGGGTTTGAGACTCTCCTGGGGATGGAGAAGGGGTGATGGCAAGGGTGGGGGGTCTGGCATTAGAAGTTTTAACAGAAGAAGGGGGTGTACTTTCTTCGTCATCTTTTCCATTTGCTTGTACATGTCGTGGAGGCTGACAAGGTGTGGCACAGCCAACTCCATCCTTCCGGGGCTCCCCTGGGGGGCAACGTGTTCTTTGCTTGGCTATTTGGTAGATTCGTATGTAGACCAGGATCATGATGAGGCATGGGGCAAAGAAAGAGCCGATGGTGGAGTAGAGGATGTACCAGCGCTCATCATTCAGCTGGCACTGAGGTCCTGTCTTACCTCCCTGGTCCCCTGCCTCTCTTTTGTTAAGAGAGAGTAGTGGAGGGAAAGAGATGATGGATGAGATGAGCCATACCACCACAATAGCGGCTTTGATGCGTCTGGGAGTCCGCTGGCGCCCGTATGTAACCCTGGAGATTGATAGGTAGCGGTCCAGGGAGATGGCGCACAGGTGGACAATGGATGAGGTGCAGAACAGCACATCTAGGGCCAAGTAGATCTCACACCACAGAGACTTGAAGTACCAGTAGCCAAGCAGTTCATTGGCCAGAGAAAAGGGGATGATGAGTGTGGCCACTAAAATGTCCGCAGCAGCCAGTGACACTAAGAACAGATTCTGCGGGCCCCGCAGGGACCTGCTGGTCAGGACAGCGATGATGACCATGATGTTTCCCACGATGGTGAAGAGGACCATCAAGGTTATGGCAGTGGCGAAGGCCGCCGTGGCTTCGGGGGAGTAAGGGGCGAGCTTCAGGACGCTCTGGTTGCAGGGGAGCGAGGCTCCGGAGCTGCTCACACTGCTGTTCCAGCCGCTCAGCTCCATGGAACAACCGCTGTCCCCAGCTGAGGCCATGCTGGGATGAGTTATCCAGGAGTCTTTGTAGATAAAAAGAAATATGTCTGGTCATTCATTAAAAATGGCCCGTTAAGGGATTAAATAATGGTGTCATAAGATTTTTTTGGCAACAGACTAATTGTGCGTACATGTTAAATATTACGAAGAAACAATATGAAATTCTAATTAGTTTTTATTTACCTCAGTTCTCGTTTTGTCTTTGCGCTGATTCCAAATGTTAGCTCCCTTGCATCTTCCACGGCAGTCCTTCCAAGTCCATTTTAAGCATACAAAGCAGTCCAATGCGTCAGGGTGTCACAAAGACACGGATCAGTGCATTTTAATTAAAACGCCCTGCCACTTTGTGCAGCTGAGTTCCCCTCAAACATATTCTTTATAACTCTGCATCAGCGTTTCCAGAGACGCTTATTTGTCTGTGCAACTTATTGTGCACAGACAAATTGTTTTTCCTAGTTTTTTAATTAGTGTCTGGGAGATGAGTTTACATTTAAAACACTATAATCTGGGGCCGTTTCATCAGGGCGACTTTAAATACAAGAGACTGGATTAGGGCGATTTTAGTTGACACTTGCGATCTCCGTGCGTCCGCGTTTGGAGACGCGCGTAAAGCAGATCTGACTGTCTCTTTTTGCTCAGTAAACATAGAATAGTTTAAATAACAGACTTAATCTAGTGCAATGTTTACAGTAATTCGTGTATAATTCAGCTTGCGTTGATCCCAGAGTTTCCAGTCAACCGTGCAAGAGAAAACTCAAAGTTAACATGGAGCTCTCCAGCCCGACGCACGTAACCAAAACACGTTGTCTCTTCCAGCAGCGAAACGATCCTTGTTGGACATCACCAGCATGCACTCTTCACCAGTTCTTTCGCGGTCTTTGGCGCATCTGTCCCCTCCGAAGTTCACCGGGATGGCGTGAATCCGCCGATCCGCTGGCGCACATCACAGGGCTCCTCACAGAGGCGCAGCAGCATCTTCACTTGTGAACAGGACCCTACGACTAAATCTAATAAGTGGGGTGCCTCCCATCTCCCTCTTGCGCTTCTGTTTAGTGATGTCATTGTGGAGCTGTGGGCGTCATGAGATCCTTACTTTCCTTATCCCTATGCCTCCTCTCTTTCTCCCTTTCCCCATCACTCACATTAAGCTGCACCCGAGCGGCTCAACCGACGCAGTTTTTTCAGAAATGGGGTGGCGCTGCCTCGGTCAGTTAACTCGGCGGGACGCTGAGGTGCCCAACTGAGAGTGCACAGATTCTGCCATCTGTTTTACACAAAAAGCATGATTTTCTTAGGAGGTACTCATGCACTTTTAAAAACGGCTCAGTCATCATCATCATTTCCTTCAAAATCTGGCAGTGCACATATGGTCGATCAGTGGGTTTCAGTAATCTCCACAGTTTTGCACTTCTCGCACTGTAACACTTTCGTACACCAGTTTATACTAAAATAAACGTGACCCTTCAGGGGTCAATTCGGGCCCGTCCTACCATTTAATCCGGGCTCAGGACCTGCACAATCGTGGACCCTTGGTGGCTGGGGTGGGATTCGAACCACTGGCTTCTGTATCCCAAGCTGGCCCCCTTACACCAGTTTATACTATAAACATTTTTATTGCAGCAGGCTACATTATGCAGCAGGGATAAGAGTTGTGTACATGCTGCAGTGCTGAGTTGTTGTTGAGTGTTATCATGGAAAGTGGAATAATTTTTGATGTGGCAAAGCCATATGTAGAATATTTCAACGAAGTGAAATCCTTCACTTTGAGGAACGATCCCCTTCAGGGTGCTAAATTATTTGTGCATTAAACTGTAGGTGGGCCACCTACTCCATAGGGTGCTTTAATCCAAAGAAATACATCACATATTATTTTATGAAGGTACATATTTTACATAAAACCCACTTCTTCTCATCAATGTTGCAATAAAGGTGATTTATTTCCTTATGAAATCTGAAGTCTCTAAAGAAATCTCAAGCTAGTTCTAACTCAAAACTGTGCACTGTGCTACCTTCCACCTCTGCTCATTGGTGCAGGTGCAGCAGGGGTACAAGGAACCTCTTGTTGCTTTCAGTGTTTATGCATTTACATCAGCACTTGACTTCCATTTAAACCCAACTGCATTATACTGTACATCCTGCAACACTTCCTCCCCCAAAAAGTACAGACATCCATGGCTTCCCTTGTAATTTGCGGCCTACCAGAGATCAAGTGCCCGATTGTTCAATTATCGAGTGAAACCTACGTCATGTGGTGCAGTACCGAGCCATAAATTAAACAGTGGCAGAGTTTATCCCGTGGTATTTGAAAGGAGGTAGGTGGCCTCTGTGAAATAAACTCACACAAACAACACACATTCACCAGCCTACACACAAAAACACACATACACACGTACACACACAATATTATGAATGGTGTGTGGGAAGGAGGTCCTGTTTGCTTGTTTTTGTAGTGCGTCTCCCACACATTGCAGCTGTAATGAGAGAGAAGCCCAGCTATGCAACCGTGGAATTACAATTGAGAGCCCTGCTCTCTGATTGTGTGACATGAAACAGCAGCCAATAATGGCTGAGCATGTTTCACTCCACTATACATTCTAAATATAAAGACAAAGACAATAAAGCTTTTAGCGGGAGAGTGCACTCCAATCAAGTGTCTCTGTTTCCGTGGGTGACCCATCCTTACCTACATGCTGAAAATGCATCCTGGGGGGAGAGGGGTGTGACAGTATTGCTGAAACTATAGAGATTTGGCAGCACACAGTGTTCAGTGTGCAGTGCACTGCTTCTGAAGTGCTCGTTGTATAATAGGATGTGGTAGATGAACATATCCACACGCTTATGCTTACAGTACAGGCCGAATGCCCGGAGGAAATTCGGCCGCCATGGATCATGGGCAGTGGATCAATGATTCTTTCATGACACCCAGACCGAAAAATGTGCTTCTGGTCCTGAAAGGACACTCACTTTTTTGGAGAAGATTTTATGACCTTTGGAAAAGTTTAATTCAATTTAAAACAACTCCTGAAGTCTTCTGGCATAATAAGATTTAACATAACTAAGAAAAAGTGGAGAGAGATTGTTTTTAAAGACTGTTTCCCAAATGAATGCTCGATAACTGCAGCCAGGTCAGCATAAAACAAGGTTATGGTTGAACTCTGTGCACTTTATGGTTCTGGTCCAAATCAATTACAGCCCGTTATCTTCCCGTTAGATGCTTTCAATTCAGACCTTTTTTTGAATTATTGGCCTTTTCCTTGCCTTCTGTTTTATGAGTTTGTGTTCTGGCATACTTCTACATTTGAGAGGACAGTTAGATTTTTTTTTTTTTTAAACTTTGAAAGTGGGGACAGTTATGGGAAGGGAGGACAGGGTAATGCTTGTTTTTAGAGTAAAAGATGGACTTGGGTTTGGGTTCATAAAGTACTGATTGGGGTTAGGGGTGTGCTTTATGTTTAAGGGTGAGGTTAGGCATTGGGCTATAATTGTTCACCTTTTTGGTTTGTGACACTTTAAAACAAAGGTCTTTCTTTTCTGCTTGACCCCTCTCACAGGTTGCGTTTGATAAAATACAAGCACTGGAACAAAGGCAAAAAAGTAGAATACATTTTCATCTAATTTCCATCTGTTTATATTCTTGACCACTAGAACCAAAAAGGGACTTGTGACACAACTTTACCTTCTGTCTTGAATGAGAACAATCAAACTGGAAATATCAAGTTGTCAGCAACGTTGCAGATTGTCAAACATCTTTATTAATAGACAAACGTGTGCATGTGCCCTTCTTTAGGGTCTGTTAATGTAAGTTGTTACTTGCTCGTTGGGGGGTTGATGGCATTTTATGATCTGATTTTGAAGTGCACCACATTTACCACACATCTAGGGCCTTGCCTCATCAGCAGGACTCTAACACTACTTAAATTTCAACCAATTGCAAAAGTCAACACAAGTGTGCTAGTTACTAAGAAGATGCTCTGTCCCCACTGCTCTGCCTCAGCCAGATTATCCCAAGAGTGGTTATGAATACCCACTATGAAACAGAGCAACCATCAGCCATCTCCTCTACATGGATGACATCAAGCTGTGTGCCAGGAGTGAACAAGACTTCAAATCGCTGATCCAGGAGAGGAAAGATAGTCAGAACTGAGGGGACTGTACTAGCAGAAGGCAAAAGTAGAAGTCCTGAGAAGTCAGCTGAATGAGAAGAGAAAAATCCAGTACAGTAAGCGAAAGGACGGAGGCTGAGGATTAGTGAGCCTCAGAGCCAATGTCGCGGATGAAACAACAAAGATTCATGAATTTATCAGGAAGATGACCCCAAGTAATGATGTGCTTAGTGGGGGAGGCAAAGGAAGGAAGAGCAGGGACCATCGTCACGAAACGATAAACCCCTGCACGGTATGTACCACCAGCAGATAGAAGAACTTCAAGTACTGTACTTCTAATAGTCCCTTCCCACTAGACTCAGGGAAGCAGTAAGGAGTCTCAGAAGTATAGCATTACAAATGTGAGTGTGTGTGTGTGTGTGTGTGTGTGTGTGTGTGTGTGTGTGTGTGTGTGTGCAAACTGCAAACAATTACAGGAAGCACTCCCAGATGGTCATACAGCAATTTCCCTGACTGGATTTGTAATGATGATAACTGCTTCTTGTGTGTGTTTACGTGTGTGTGTGTGTGTGTGTGCGCATACCTGCAGGTCAATGCGTGTGTTACTGTATATCATCACACTGTAATTCTCCTGTTAACAATATCACACAAATTGCTTCTATTGTCTATTAGCAATTTTCTCCAACTTAGAGAGTAATACAGTCTTCAGCTGTAAATGTCAAATACTCTAAATCACCTCATCTAACAGAATCACAATCACAAAAAGCAGACATCCAATCTTCCACACACTTTAAATTTTCATAGCACAAAAGTATTGCCACAGCATAATGTAACGTGATAGATCCTGACACTAGTATAATCTGAACACTGAATGTGCTGAGAGATTTAGGTCTGCTTTCATTAAGAAGGCTGGCTGAGTGGGGAAACTGAATACAACCAACGATATGAGTAAGACGTTCAAATGGAAGGGATATGAAAAGTCTGTGACCAAGTAAAATGACACCAAAAGTCAGTGAAATGCATAAGTGGAGAATTGTTGTTTGTGTACAAAGGACTTTTCTGGGCTACCTTATTTAAACAGTCTGCTGGTGCCATCTGCTGGATATTTTTGCATCGTCTCCATTCGTGTTCTTTTCAAAAAATTCTCACTAGAGAGCAGTGTCTCATTGGGAGAAACTAATAACAACACTTGTACACTTGTACACTAAGAACGCAGGTGAAAATCTGGCTGTAATGGATAAATTATCATAATTATACAATTTATTATTGTACATTATTTTCATGCAGAAAAGTGTAAGCAGCATTTTAACAGCTGGTCAAAGGATGCTAGTTTAAAATTATAAATGGTAAATGGTTTGCACTTATGTGGCACTTTTCTACCTATTGGCACTCAAAGCACTTTACACTGCTTCTCATTCACCCATTCGCGCTCACAATCACACAGCGATCGGGGAGCTGCTATGCAAATACGTTGAGCTTCAGTGTATTGCTCAAGGAGACTTCGACATGTGACCAGAGGAGCTGGGGATTGAACAAGCAACTGGGGGGATTGGTGGGCAACCACTTTACATTACAGTGGTTCACATTCAAGGGTTTCTGTCCCCTCCAAAGAGAACTGCTTCACATCTTTCCCTAATTTTTGCCTTTTCCATCAAATATTGGATAGATATTTTTTTTTGGTCATTTCATCAATACTATTTGAGGATTTAAAAAGACAAATCTGTCTTTGATGATACTGCTACCAACCCCAATACACATGTGACAAGAAACTGTTTTATATTTACAAAAAGGGATATCAGCCAAATATGTAGAAACCATCATCTTATTTCTTAGATTATTATATATTTTGTGATATACAATCATAATCTGAAAAGTCAGTTTGATCTCCCTTTAATGTAAGAGAGTAAAAAGTATAATAAAGAAGCACAAAATGTACTCAAGTAAAGTACAAATACACTGTGGATGAAAACATACATTATTTTCCATCATGATGGCCAATGCAATGTGGGCAGTAAAACTGAACAAATATTTACTTGCCCATTTCTTTTGTCTTGTCTTTTTTAACATTTTTATTGAAAACTAAAGGATTAATAAAAATAAGCAGGTCCTTTTTTAAATACACCATATGACAAATTACTTCCTCATCAGTTAAAGGGCTAAAACTACAACTGGTGTTGGGTTAAGCTGGACGGAAATATCCATTAAGATTTGTTTCATTTGGCTAAAACGTAATGTTACTGTAAGTCTAAGTGAAACCAAAATGTTATATTTCTGGGTTTTCGTTTGAAATGAACTTTCAGTCTTAATCAAAACCTAAAAACTCCAAGGTGCAGCCGTCGGCCTTACGTCTGGAAAATTGTTTCTAATGGAAGGAAAATGTCAAGCAGAACAGTCACGCTTGCCTTCATGTTGGGCAAAGGATACTTGCAAACGAGGGGAAGTGGGTTATTTTAGCAATGGCCGACACAGGAGCGTGGGCAGCATAATTAGCATGATGGGATGAGGTGGTGGCGGCAGCTGGTCTTTAATGCACCATTAGTGGTAATTGTTTGTCATTTTGTTTGAATTGATCAAGTTTCGAGACACTGTGCATCATGCTAAATAAAGAAGACACTATGTTTACAATGCAGCCACTACAGCAACGGAATAGAAATTTAAAAAGGGACTGAAAACATTTGCACCCAACTGTACATGCAGCATATATCCTAAATAATAATGTACAGTATTTGTGTGCTTTTCAGGTAGAAATAGCATGGCTGCAAATAAATTCAAACTTCCCAATTACAAATGTCCTTGATGGATTTCTATATTCCACCAAGGAGATAATAAAAATTTATGTCAGTGGTTTTTGAGATCAAAAGAGCTTCATACTCTTAAACCCATTCTCTGTGGATAAAATATTCAGCAATGCGTGGTTTTAATATCTGCTGACTCAGCTACAGGGAATAAAGTGCAAGGAGGTCAGGGTCTGAATTCATGCATTAGTAATGTTCTCTGTGAAAAGACCGAAACACTCGGGAGAAACTTGCCTGAGATTGCTACAGTAGTGTTAAAGAACATTTCACCATAACAAATACAGTGTGTGTATAAAAACAACATGAATATATAGTGTAAGAGACTGTTTTCTCCAGCATGTTTTTTATTTTAGTGGAAAAACAGCAGGAATCAGCCAAACCTTGTAGGTATAAAGTGCAGTAACAGTAATACAAGTAACACTGTCAGAATAAATAAATTAAAAAAAAAAAAAAAAATCTATTTACATGATAAAACTATTTCTTCAAGTTTGAGTGTACTAATCCATCACAGGATACACAATGATTAGCCTTATCATTAGACACCAACTGTGGTTAGTGCATTCTTTTTTTCCCCCTATAAATTAAACATTAATTATATTCAGCCAGTATTGCTATAGGTACATAACAGTGTTGTCTCTTAAAAAGACCTGTCATGTCACAGTGGGGGTAACTGAAGAAATGTCAGACAGCATGAAAACATGACAGGCCTTGCAAATGATCAGGCACATTAACAAAAAACACATAAGCACAGACAAAGCCAGATGAGGTGGCTTATTTCCCCTCAGAGGTAAAAAGTAAATTACCTCACAGCTGCTCCAACTTGCTGGCTCAGAATCACAATTGTTATTATATTTATTACAATGGGTGTTTATTATCAACTTCTGTTTGTAGCATCAGGATCCCATTTGTTAGTCTACTCAAAGTGGAAATCCAGATCCACCAGCCATGTGGTGCCAGCAACACGTGACTGTTCACTTTTGAAATGTACTTCTTTCTACCCAAGTAGAACATTAATAATTCTTGCGAGTCCAAATAATGCTCTCAGTCCAGTACGCTCCCACAGGAGGTTTGAATTAAAAAGTCCAGTCATGTAAATTACCTTCCTCTGATTCTGTCTGCATCTTCAACCCTGGCAGAGGATATCAACCTCAAACTGCAGCAGCTGTCCCATGAAAGCCAGGTTGGGAGAGATGACGTTACGCCGCTGCTTCACAAAGTTAAAGGCCTCGTCCAGCCGGAAACGCTGTGCCTGCATGAGGTAGGCCAGACAGATGGTGGCAGACCGAGAGATACCTGCCTGGCAATGCACCAGCACCCGACCTCCACTCTGCTTCACCGAGTCTGTAGGCGGGACGGAAAAGACGAGACGGAAACATCAGCATTTTGTGCTCCGTTTCACATCGGTTCTGACATCACTGAAATAGTTTTACAAGTAGAAGTAAACAGGAAGCCCTGAGCTGTTTGACTGAATGTGGTGATTATTTACTTTGGTAATGCAAATTAAAATGGTTAGCTCTTAGTAATCAACTTTGGTTCTTTTCTTCAGAAGACAACAGTGTTCTCTGGAACTAAACTTTGGCATGTAAATGTTAAAACGTTAATACAATTCTCTTCTACAGCTTGTGCAGCATAATCCAGTTGTTTTGTAACCAGATGATTACACTGTTGGTCCATTAATCTAGGTTGTAAAATGGATTATGGCTGACAAGCAGCTTAGAGAAATGTTTTGGATATTTTATGTTTCATCAAGATTGTAAAAAAAAAAAAGAAAGGCCCAATTCACTAACATGAGGCCAATTCACTGAGTTTGGTGGGTCTACTAACATTGATGGAGTTTGGACTGACATTACTGTGAGCAAATAAAGACAGAACTTTCATTTTGAGGTTAGACAGCATTCAGGTTTGAAGCTACAAATGCTTAGAGGAGACACTCACTGATGAAGGCGATGGCTGTGGAGAAGCAGGCTCTGATGTCAGCAGCCAGACTGTCCTCCACAGTGAGCCGCAAGTATTCAAATTCTCCCTCATAGAAGTTAGGACAGGTGGAGGAAACATTGAGCACGGCTGTGATGCCTGCTGCTGCGAGGGTCTCTCTACGGGAAGAGTGAAGGGCACTGCCCAAAAACAAGAAGGGCAGCAGCTCTACTGGACCATCCTGCAATTTGAAAAATAAAAATCAACAACCATGTTAAAAACCTGGAATAATCACGGTGCAGTTTGGGGTCATTTCATGGTACGTAGCGCCATTACTTAGAATGTTTTTTATGTGAACTCTGTCTCTGAAGTTGTATTAGATCAGAAGTAGTATATAAAAAACAAACAAACAAAAAAAAACTTCTTACCCGATCATATGTTGGCGTTGTCCGACCCATCATTGTTGGCTCTGGTTCCATTGTAGAGAGGTAATTGCTGGCAGAGCTGTAACAGAGCTCTGGATAGGCCTCTGAAAATCCCTCAAATCCACCTAAATGGAGGTCACATAGTGTTAGCTGAGCCTCAGGCTCTCACCAAATTGCACATTAAAAGTGTGTTTTAGTGATTAAAATGAAAATAAAGTCTATTCCTTGTACATTTAAAAACAGGTCACTGCTCTTATTTACACATTTACATGTAAAACGTATGATATGTTCATGCACATAGTAAACACATCAGTGGCTCATGTGTTTTATTATCCAAAACTGAAATGCATTAGCAGCCTGTAGCTGACTGAATACATATTTAACTCTTATTACCTCGTACAAAGCAGATCTGCGTCTGGACCTCGTTTATCAGGGCGGTGAGCAGCATCTGGGCCACACTCTCTGCTTTCAGCTCGGCCACCGACGTGCTCCTCTCATCCACTACCACCACAAGGGAGAAGTCCCCGCGCCGCAGCCGGCTTAGGAGCACCTTGTCCGGGATGAGCCACTCCAGAGCCACCACTGAGCTCTTCGATCTGCGGCGCAGCATCGAGTTCCAGTTGACGTTCCGGGACTCGCAAATGTGCGCCAAGGAAAAATCGAGGAAAGGTCTGCAGTCCAGAACCATATAGTGCTCCAGGGGGGTGCTGAGTATGTGAGCCAGCTCAATGCCATTTATTTCTAAAAGGTCACTGCTCGAAGTCATGGCTGAAAAGTGGATTTAAATTGTAAAAATAATAACGAATAAATACTTTGCTTTTTCTTTCACTGGAAATTTAAAAAATTAAATTAAATCCAGTTTTAGTGTTTTACTGGAACACGTTAAATTTGACAAAGCACTTCTGAATAGTTTTGAATAATCTAGATGGTTACTGAGTTGTCCGTCAGCTCTGTTCAGATCAGCTTTTGAGTTTTTTGAGTTTCACTTGTTCATTGATAACAGCTGGGAGCGGGGCGGTGTCTCTGCGGACCCTCCTTGTTTTCCGCGGAGGTAACAGCGTCAGAGGCGGAAGCGCCATATTTGGACAGCCCGGTACTCCTGATATGGGCAAAGACGTCAAAGCTGTTTTTCCTACCGCGCACGTGGTCGTTTGGGGTTATCCCGTTTTTGTGTTAAATGACGTTATGGTGACTGTTGTTGGAGTTAAAGCCCAGCTTCTCTGGTCGCTTCTGTTTTCTGTGCAGTTGCACATCGGTGATAAAAAACAACAACAACGTTTTTTTTCTCGAGGCTCTGTCTGTTTTATGTGTTTTTCTGCATTTGCCTTGGGGGAACAGTACAACGCTGCATTCAAGTTCAGCATTGGTCGTTGCAGTACTCAGATCATTTAGCTAAAATAACCCACTCGCCGAAGTACCCTGATCATATAATAATATTAATAAACCTGATATTATTTATCAATGCATCATCATGCTCATCACGTTAATGTTGCAGCTGGTAACGATGGACCTTATTTCTATGACCCTTTACGCTGTCCTGATGTCATGAATGTCACCGGCTTGAATATAATATTTATAAACTTAATTACTTTAAATGTCACAATGGGGATCAACAGTTTTTGTACTACTAGTCAGTTTCTGAAGATTAACAAGGAAATACAGTTATCAATTACATACAGTGGGGTAAAAATACAACAGGAACATTACAGTAAAAGCTTGCATGTGGTTAGGTAAATAACAGTTGATCTGCTTCATCAGGAAACAGATAATCTGAGGTTCGATTGGGACCCTATTGCTCAAAGCAAGAAAAAAATAGATTTTGGGGCTTTTGTGGTCACACAGAAAGAGCCAATAGCACTTTTACTGTAAAAACTTCAGCATGAATACAACATACCATTACTCAACAATTCACCCTCGTCTTTGCTATGTGTAAAACTTATTATGTTACAGGGGAAGTTCTCTTAAAGCACCCTTGTGTTTTCTGAATTGGAATATGACTTAACCAACAAGGGAATACTTCGTATATCTGGTAATATTTTGCATTTGTTGTCTAAGGAAAGAACAATTGGCTAAATGATTACCACTTCTCTGTGAAGGCAAAATGCAATATTTTTTATTCCTCTGTGCCATGAACCCCATATTTCCTCCATATAAAAACACAATAATGTGTGATGAACAAGACCACTGTTGGCAGCAGTGTAACAAGTACTCAGTCCATTTACCTAAGTATTATTTCCACAGTAAAAATGCTTTGTAACAAGTAGAAGTCTCGTATTTAAAACTCAAAAATAAATCAGTGAATCTGATTTATTTGGATTATAATCATAGATGCAATATGTGTTCATCACTTCAATGTTGCAGCTGGTAATGATTAAGCTTATTTGAACACGTTATTTCAGTTCACTATTATGTATTTAATCTAATAATTATAATGTAAATTACTTTATGTACTGCTGAGTAACTTGTGAATTTCACTAATCTTGTGTGTCGTCTGTGTCCACATGACAGACCCAAATGCAGGTATTGGTATTACTAATATATTAGTGGCAACAGTGGTTCAGGAGGTAAAGTGTCCTTGAGCACGACACTGAACCCCCAAATTAGTTGCTCCCGGTGACCGTTGGACATCTGCATAGCACCTCCCCCATTGGTGTGTGAGTGTGATTGTGAGGGCGAATGGGTAAATGAGCAGTTTAAAGTGCTTTGGGTACCAAACAGGTAGAAAAGTGCTATATAAGTGCAGACCATTTACCATTTAATAGTATTCTGAAAAGTATGTATCTAGTAACTATATATTCATTGAAGATGTAGTGGAGTATTTGCCTCTGAAATGGGAAGTAAGAGTATGAAGAAGCAGAAAATGGAAATAGGTAGGTAAAAACCTCAGAAATGTACATAAATACATAACTTAAGTATATGTTCTCTACACCACCGACTATTTGATAGTAAAGTGGACCTTCACCAAATGTAGCAGTGTTTATTCTTGTTTGAGTACTTTACTAAAAATAGGAGCCCCCAGTTCTTTGAAATGACTTAACTAAACCAAAGATCGTACAGTATTCGTCACTTGTGTCTTGTAATTGTGTTCAGAAGACTAAAATAAACCATAGTTGGTTTAGAAATAATTCTTATGGGATTTCTTGAACAATAACATAAAAAATAGTTTTGGAAAGCAACTCATGCCAATTTGGTCAACCACCAGAAATGATCAAGTAGCAATTTTCAAGTACAATACTGTAGACATCTTTCCACTGCCTGGATACACCTATTGCCCTGGTAAGGTAATATGTGATGTGTGGGATAATTTATATCATAAGGTGTAAGCTGACGTCTTTGTCTTCATTTCCTCATAACCCACATAGAAATCACTCTGCCTTCCCACAAATGTCTCCCACTCAAACCTCTGACTCCACTTTCTTCATTTTCCCACTTCCCTTCTCCCCCCCTCCCTCACCGCTGCCTGCTGGTTCCTCAGCAGCACTCCCACTCTGTCATGCTTTCTCCATGCTGAGGTTGCAATTTCAATCCACATCGTAATCCACACTCTGTGTCCACAGTTCATCGTGGCTGTAAGCAGAGCTGCCGAGCGTGTTTTACTGTAGCCTGAACCTGCATGTCAGGCCTGTACATACATGTATAAACCCACAGTGAAGTAGTGATGAGGTCACGGGAGTTGGAAGATTATGACGCGAGTGTCACTATATGAAGACGTGTTTTAGAATGCTTTTTTTCTTTTAACATTCACCCCCATTTCATCAACCAGACAGGAAACAGCACCACACTTACATCCTGTCACCATTTAGACAGGCCTCAACCTCCACACACACAAACCCACTCACACTGCATCATTACAATCTTTGTGACATATGTCATAGCTCAAACCCCAAACTTTCTAGTCCTGATTCAAAAATTACTGGGAAATCCTGATCAGTAATCAAAAATTTTAGAGGTGACTTAGACTTAGTAACTTCATTCCTGGACGCGGTTACTCGTACATAATCAATCACTTGCTTTCATTTTCAGTTTGTTCGGACGTTCTCTTGTCTGTTGGCTGAGAAAACATCAAATCTGAAACAATGCCGTCTTGCTGATCATGATGACTTTTTGCCGTCCTTTCTCAGGAAATCTGACTTACACATCCACTAAGTTGGGCAAAGTGCTTAGAGTACACATGACAGGCTCACACAGCTGACGATCAGGAGGCGTGGAGGCTACAGCAGAACGTGTTAATAGAGATGACTATTTTTGATTCAAAAACGGCCTTGTGTAATCAAAATGCATAACCTGAAAAGAATTTAATAGTTTTGTGATGATTTCACAACGACAGGAGCATTACTAATGATGCCCCAAAACTGCCCTTATTCAGCCGTGTGACTGAATTTATGAGTAAATAAACATTAAATTAAATCATGATGAAAACATTCGGTGCTTGATTTTAACCACCTACATCTCCCCCTCTTTCTCCCACAAGGGGATTATCTAGGCTTGGGCTATTAATCTCTGAAAAACACAGTAATCTGGCAGATTTACCTCATCCCCGATTCCTGTCATAACCATCCACGTGAATATGCCATTGCCCTATTCAGGGGGAACGTCTCTCTGTCAGGGACAGAACTTTTTTTTTTTTTATTGAGCTGATGCTTATTGTTGTGGAAAGTTGAGTGCTTTTTAGGGGGATTTTGAATGTGTGTGTGCTTAGGAGGGTGTGCGTATTGTACATTTTGGTTACACCAAGGCCACAAAATTTCTGTTTTAGGAGTGGGATCCAATTGGCCATGAGTCAGTCCTTGAGATTTTTTACTGTTATGGAGAAACATACCTATAGACATCCATGTACTTTTTCATGAAGCCTCATTTGCATATAGCTAACAAGCACTGGGCTTTCACTTCCATGTTATTTCTACACATGACTTGACATGTTATGTGGGGAAATTTATTTAACCACTGAGCATAAGGTACAACCTGAAGTGAGTAAACCTGAAATCAAACTGTCTATGTACTATATACAGTACTACTGTTACACCATATTTTGTGTGGTTTGCTCCCCCTGCTTGCTCCTCCTTGGCCCCTTTTTTGCTCTCCACTGATTCATCATGATCCTATAAAAGAGATCAAAGAAAAAGTCAAACTTTTAGAATAAATTAAACATTAAGAAATAATATTGCACATTGGATGGCCTTTATATCTGCTTTAAGTAAGCACCTGTTAACATTTGTGCTTAAGTTACTGACATCACTTCCTGGAAAAAGTGACAACATGTTTACACCTTAGTTGTGTGATTGTTTCAATTATAAACAATGATGTTGTTTACATGTATCCAAGTATTGTAGCTTCATATAACATACATGTGTGCTTAAACTTCCTAAATCATTATTCAATACTCTAACTTTGATGTGACCGCTTCCTTTGTCTCGCATCATGTAGTTTGTCATGCTCTCTGTCATCTTTTTCACCTCCACCCTTCCTGCTTACCCCTTATTCTCACATACTCCCCTCCACCCACTTATTGCCTCTCACCCCAGGACAACTGTGAGGCCTACGATGGCTGCCAGGCTCAGTGCAGTAACCATGGCGATGGCTGGCACCAGCACACCCTCGGTGCCTTGAAAAGGTGCGTATATGTCTCTGTGAGGCGGGGTGGGCAGAGTGACGATGGGTCGGTGAGTCCGTAAAGGCAACGGTATGACTATGTAAATAAAGAGGATAAAAAAACAAGAGATGTTAACAGAGTTGTAAAGTAGTATTTGTATATAGGAGAATATAGAGGCAGGACTATAGTATTCAATCCATCTATAAGTAAATGTTTTTACAAAATGTTTTCTGACAGGAATACTTATATCTAAAAGTTTATTTTTAGCATTTATTGTTTGGAACTGTAGAAATCGGTAGGGTGGATGAAAGTATTTTTTACGTGTTCCCCATTATGTTTTTAGCAAATGTTTTTTTTTTTAACAAACCCCATTCAGCAATGGTAAACATGTATAGAACAATATGCTAAAAAAACACAAGAAAGGCCACGTAGCTACAAAAAAACAAAACAGCAACTCTCTTAAACCGACACACCTTTCATCCACCCCACAGACACAAACCACTGATGCACACATACAGTTACTAATTAAAACCCTTACAAAACAGAAATGTTTTGAGTTTATCTTCGAATAAGGATTTTTGAATGAATTTCTTTAATAAATAATTGTGGAGTTTCTAATTTTGCCTGGAGCCTCCTGGATATTCTTTAATATCCCCAGTTGGCCTAAAAACTTCTAATTAGGAGACTTTTAATTTACAACAGCTACCACTTTTACAAGTATTAAAAGGTTTTATTTGGTTCTTCTTGTTTAGAGCTGACAAATATTTATTGGAGAGTTTAGTATCTTATGCGTCAAATGTTCAAATGTTCTCAAATTATTTTGGATGTAATTTCATTTTGCCCCTATAGAGCCAAGTTTTTTTCAACTAGTGTGATGATGTGCCAAAGAGCTGTCACTTTACCAGTGAGAAGAAAAGTGACTCGATAGAAGATGGTTCCATTATCCTCCAGAGAGCAGCAATAAGTTCCTTGTTCATCCACGTGCAGCTGATTTAAGATAACATATGACTTGTCTGTCACCACCAACAGGCTGAAGTCACTTTCATTCAGCTGCACATACAAATTAGGAAGTTATACTTGTTAGTGAGTGGGGGTAAAATAATGCCAGACAGTAAATATGCAATTACACGATGACAATGCACAGCGAAATAGGGGACAAAGTGTACAACCCCAATTCCAAAAAAAGTTGGGAAGATGTGTAAAACGTAAATAAAAATAGAATGCAAAGATCTGCAAGTGTCATCTACCCATATTTTATTCACAGTAAAACATAAACATAAACATAAACATCAGCCTCTTCCACCCGTTTGGAGACGTGTTGCTGCCGTTACATTCAGACTGAGCTAATATTTTCTATGAATTGGTAAAATGTCTCAGTTTCAACATCTAATATGTTGTTTATGTTCTATTGTGAATAAATTATGGGTTGATGAGATTTGCAAATCATTGCATTCTGTTTTTGTTTTTAGGTTTTACACATCGTCCCAACTTTTTTAAAAGGGGGTTGTAGCAAATGGAACAAGGTTTAGGTAAGATAACATCAAACTTGATCCCGAAGAAATTCAGAGAAATTCACTTGGTAAAGATATAAAAAATTGGTAAGTACTACTACTTATTCTCATTTGAAGGACCTGTTTAGTTCCTGGCACTCCTTGGGCCCAAGAGTAGTAGTACTCTGTGTTGCCCAACAGTAGCAGATGCCATGGAAGAAAACAGTTAAGAACTGCCTGACCTCCCTCCTCAGCCTGCACTGGATACTCTGGAGAAACAGTGAGAACGGTAAAGGGAAGAGAGACAGAGAGAGATGGATCAAGCATTTACATCAGGATTATCTAAATAATCTTGCTCAGTAGCTCTGCACATTGGGCAGCATCAGTGTTTTGGTCAGGAACACATTTACACACAGCATGTGCTTTTGTACTTTGACTCGCACTGCATTAGTACTACTCCCCCTCACTCCCTCACCCGTCTACTCAATCCACACACCCAAACAAACAAATAAAACTATACCACCGCAGTCCTCCTCGCCAGTGGGAGAGGGACACATGTATGTCTTATAGTGACAAGAGACGCAGTCCATGACTCTTTGATTCAGATGCCCTGAGAACAGCACACACAAAGACATGTGTTACATAAACTCCATGTACGCCATAATACTACATGTACACATTGTATTTCTACAAGGATTTACAGCAATACAGATGTCACAACAAGCTTACCGCATGTGTTGGGGCACAATCCTAAGGTAGAGACAAGTGATATGAAAATAATAAATCTGGTACACAGTCATGAGTTGACAAAAAAGGTGCATGTATTGTGCAAAACGCTAATGGTAATTACCTTCACTGATGAAGATGTCCAGGTGTTTTTCTAAGATCTTCCTGCCTTTCTCCATGATCTGAATAGCTTCAAATGTTACCGATCCTTTAAAATCACAGATGAGGTTTGTTATGACCACTTTATCATGTATAGTACAGTTTGTAAAATTGAAAGTTGTTTTACTACAACTCAGTTGCAAGTTTCTAACTATCATGTTTTCATTCACAACAAATTTTTGTGATTAATTATGTTTTTTTTTCTCACCAGTGTGATCCATGTTCAGAAAGCGGTTAAATTCACTTTGGTACTCAGTTCTGGCTCTGTACAGAGTGGTGGGATCTGAGTGGTGGGAAACAGATGTTTCATCTCACTCAAACTTTCATCAAGTCCAAAATGTGTTCTATATTAGTAAATACTTCAATTGCCAGATCATAAACGATACCTTATTATGGTGAAAATATTTTTCATATTTAAAAAATATTTAAATAAATGACCAGTTGTACAGTGCTTATTCACTTCCCTTGAAAAAGTTACCCAAATTTACAAAAAAAGAGTCTTTGTGTCAAAGTGAATCCAGATCTCTACAATGTAATTAAAATTGATAAAAAATACAAAACGGACTATAAGTGCAAATTTGCCCCCTTTAAATTCATACATAATCAGGCCTAGAACAGACCATCCCCAACAGCTGAGTGACTGTACAAGGAGGAGAATAGTGAGGGAGGCCAACAAAAGTAATAAATCTCCTCTGAAGGACTGACAGACTTGTGCAGCGGATATGGGAGAGACTTTACCTAAAAGATCTGTCACCTGGGTTCTTCACTAGTTGGGGCTTTATAGGAGACTGGCAAAGACAAAAAATAACTTGGCCATAGTTTGAAAGAGGGCATATGGGAAACACTGAAGTCAACAGGAAGAGGGTTCTATGAACTGATTAGACCAATATTGAAGTTTTTGAACATCTGACTGTACACTATGACTGGTTAAATAACTAACCATGGTGCAATGGCTGTAATACAACAAAAGGGGGAAACTTCCGAAGGGGGTGAATACTATTTATAGGAGCTGTATGTTGTCTTGATGAAATCGCAGTATTCCCCACACTCATGCCAAATCATGCTAAAACATGTCTTAATCTCACCAATTACTCCCATCCGTTCCAGGCTTGTCTCTCTGTAAGTCACGTATGCATGGTCACGAATCTTTTTGATTTCAATCTGTTCAGCCACAGTTGTTGCAGACAGCACTAAGTCATCATGTAGGAGCCTGAGTGCGCTGTCACACTGCAGGCAGGCCTTGGCTGCAGGGAAACAGCAGAGGAGGGACACCAGCATCAGCAGCATCTCCTCTACTTCCTCTGCTGCCCAGTTGAGCCAGTCGGGTTCTGAAACAGAGTTAAAATATGCTACAAACACCACCATTACTATCACCACTACAGCTGCTTTTACAGCAACTAGTAATTTTACTGTTACTACTGATACCATGCTTACTAGTGTTACTCCTATCACTCCTGTTTCTACTTTTACCATTGCTTTTATCATTTCTGTATAACCTGTGGGGAAACATGCTGTTGGCACTGTGTTGGTTTTAAAAGTTACAGTATAGTTTACCACAGATTTACTAAAGAATATGTGCCAGGGCTAAAACTGACAATTATTGTAGTGTACTACTCATCGGTCCGAATTTAATTCTTTTGACTAAACAATCATTTGTTAAAGAAAGTAGTGACAAATGATTAATATAATTTTCCAAAACCAAGTTAATGCCTTGATGGAGGTCAGGCCAATTATGATATTTTTAAGTACCTGAACAGTGTAACGAATGGCACAGGAAATTCTGAGTTGTTAAAAACACATGATGAACATGGGACTTTTGGAGCCCTTGATTGTAGCAGAAGTACACACAAACATTCCACCTCCACTAAAAGGGAAAGTTCTACTTTACTTTGAAGTACTGACTACTAAGTACATGCTATAAAATGTACATTGAGTACAAAAGTGCTCCACTAAGAAAGCATTACTAACCATACCGAATGTGATGCTCGCTGAAAGTATTTCAATCCACTCTGAATTTTTTCAACTTAAATACGATTTCTGCTGAAACAAATAATTTCCAGGCCTTATGTTTAATAAATGTGCCGATTCAATGCAGACACTAAATTCTAAAGAGCAGGCTAACAATATGTTCCTGTAAACTGTAGTCGAATAACGGCAAAAGCAGCTAACATAAAATTGATACTTATACTTCATGTGAAGTACAAGTCCCTCAAACTTAGGCTTAGATGTAAAGTCGTACTTTATGCTGCTCATACTTTCCACTGTGGTTGGTGCCAACATGCTAATGCTAACTACTAGCCTGTTGCTACAATTAGCCACCTAGTTTTAAATTGAACAGTAACACCACGCGTGGTCAAATAACACTGATAGGTAATTGAACAAGGACGTAGAGCCGGGTACATACTTTATGTTGGTGCCATTTGCTTTTGTCTTTTACAGCGTGTTGCTGTCACCCAGTGGCAGAAACCATGTCACAATCAGGACATTCATTTTTTTCTGTAGATGAACTCACCCTTGTACTTAGTTTAAGTGTTGCAGTTGCACATTAGATAGCGGCCAGTCTCTAGAAAAGTGACAGTATACCAATACCGAAAAACCCGGATTGTGATTGACGCTGTATCCACAGAAAACGGCAACTAAGGAAAACATACGTACTAATTTTTAAATAATGGCAATAAAGTACCAAAAATACCGAGGCGATTTAGTTTGACCTCTCTACGTTATTTCTGATATCTATTTTGCTTCACCATGAACCTGTTGTAAACATGAAAGTCCGTTTTTGAAGCGAATTCTGAACGTTAACACATTGCCAAACTACATTTCCCAGAAGCCCACCAAAGAGGCCTAGCGTATGAATGACAAATACGGGGACGAATCAGCTTCTACGTGGGATGAGTTGGGCGGGACCGTGGAACTTTAAACCACTCTGCAGCTGCGCGGTGGCATCCTGCGCTCTTAGTTGTATACATTGACCCTGGACACTCAGATACGAAGGTAAGACACAAGTCTCTTCTTATGGCCACCATTTCAAAAATGCAATTGTGTATGTATTTGTTTACTTCCTTGTTGTATATAGACATAGTCAATCGCTTAATTGCTACCAGTATAGATTAGAAGAGCGCGTCGTGACGTTCCGTTACAGTGTCAGCATTCGTTGTTATCGACTCTTTGTGGGTTATCGATCAGGCACTGGCACATTGGAATTGTTTCTCAGTTAGGTGTATGTTACACTCACACAGAAAATGTGCATATGGATGCGATGATAAACATGAATTGCCCGAGGTCTTTAGCTACAAATAAATGAAGACGAAACAATTGGCAGACCCTGTGGAGTGTAAAGCTGTACCTGTACTTACATGAGTTATGTAAGTGAACGTGCATTGTTGTATTGTATTGTACTGATCACGATGATTATGCTGGTGCAATCTGTACATTTGGTGCCCCCCCAAAAATGAAAGAATTAAAATGCTTTCCGGTCATAGTGTGAGTGCTAATTGGCATTGACTTGAAATGGTCTGCACCTAAAAGTATGGGAATGTATTTTGCTCAAGCCGAGCAATGTTAGAACCTGAGAGTATAGAACAAATGTAATAGTTCAGTATATTAAAAAGTTTGTGCAATTTTGTATTTATATAGACAGCAGTCTGTTTGCAAAGGGCTCCTCTAAGAATAGTAACTCAGTTTTTGCAGAGTATGCATTTTCAAGGCTTCCTTGTGTTTTTGCTGCATTGCCACAAACCTTCATGAAAAAAGGATGTTTAGCTGCAACAAATGTTACCGTGAGGGGGGTTAAGTAGGGTTCTCTTGTAGATGATTGGTCTCTGTCTGGTCTTTGAAACTATAGGGTTGCTGCAGTACACTCACTTGAAGACTCTTAAATATTATTTACTCATATCCAAGCTGCTCTTTCTCTGGTCGTAGGTAGTTTTTTGGCTCCTATTACCATCTGTGTCTACAGTATATGGCTAAAGAGCATGGTGAGCTGCCTTTTACAATTGCTGGATGCTGCTGGTTAGCTTCACTGCAGGACACACCTGACAACAAGTGCACAGAGTACAGTAGCTTTATAAAGTGGTGGTATTGCAACTACAGCACCAAATCACTATATAGAAAATAGGAAGAAACGTATTGTAAGTGATAATCATGGCAGCATGCAATATTAAGAGCTCCAAAGCTATAGAACCTCCTCTTCTTATAAAGGACTCCACGACCCAACATGACCTCAATAATAAACAGATGGTAGAATTGTCGCCTTTCGGACAGTTTCAACTTAATAACGGAGACATTTTAACATTGTAAAAGTAGAATTCATGGAAGAGTTGCTGTATTGGAATGCATTAGATTGCACAGGTGTAGCTAATAAAGGGAGTGTTTATAACTATAATTTATATTTATAATTTATGTTTCTGCTTTTCCATGTTGTGCCATACATTTAATTAAATGTTAATTAAATGCTTGTCTGCCTCTGTCTGTTTGTAGGTTTGAAACCAGCTCAGCCTCAGCTAAAAATGGAGCATTTGTTAAGGATCAGTAGGTAGACATCAGACCTTCTTTCACCGAGACCTTCTGTCAGCGCGAAGGTGTTCTCCAAACACTCGTCGTCACTGTAACCTGCAACTCTATACACCTAAAACCCTCAGTATGTATCAGATTGTCCCGATTGCTCCTGGAGAGCAGCTGACAGCTGAAAGAGCTGGTGGCTCTCCACTAAAGAAGAAACTGGCTCATGAAGGTCGCCCCCTGGTGATGGCAGGAATGTTAGGCTTTTTATTGGTGGTGGCTGCTGTGGTCGCATGGTGTTACTACTCCATTTCTCCCCGCCAGGCCCAGCTGCTAAAGAATGAGTTGCTAGACCTCAACAAGGATGGTTTTATCATTCGTAACCAGGCAAGGGCTGTCATCTTCACTATGACCTTCAGGTGCGTTCACTCTAGGGATTAACTAAAGCGTTTTTTTGTATTGATTCATATTTTTTCTTTCTGAAATGTGGAGACTTTTTGACATATTCCCATCAAAATGTATTTCAATTTTACTATAACATATTAAAATAGCGATTTCTGTGTGTAGTGCAAATCTATACATATTCTGTTAACAATAAAATGAGACTGATAAAAATGCTCGAATGTTAAGATGTTGGTACTAGAGAATTGAAAGTCACTGCTGAAGCAGTGATTGATGAAATTTTCACTTCCACTAAGTGACTATAAAAGGAGGAACTTCTGATTCAAAAAGCTAACCATAAAGGTTAACCACTAACCCTTGTGAACCTTGCCCTTGTGAACGTTCTATTAAAAGTTGGCTAGCAACCCTTCTTACATAAGCACTACTTTTGGTCGCACCATAAGTGTCCAGCTTTGTGTGTGTGAGACTGCATTAAAGACTGCCTTTCTGCAAAGTGTGAATGGTTAATGGAAACCCTAATGAGACAGACACTTGTATGCACCGTTAGGACTGATTTTGATTGATTAAGTCAACAGTGACCACATCAACAGAGATACAGTGGCCTTAGTAAAGCTCCTGCACTTACAGAATTAAGAGTAATTGAATGGTGTATACAATGTTTTCTGTATTGTTATTGCATTTCTTTTCTGTTGTGGTATGGTAATAGAATCAAAAAATGTTTTCTAACCTACTTTGTATTTTCTTTCCTCTCTGTCTACCCCATCCCAGGTCTGGCACTCTGGATTTGGACTCCTGTTCAAAGGAGGGAAGTATTCTGAGCTGCACTCAGTCAGATTCTGGTAAACTTAACTTCTTTATTCAGACAGTACGTCCAAAGGACACTGTAATGTGTTACCGCGTTCGCTGGGAGGAGATGGAAAATAAGAACTTTGTGGAGCATGTCATGGCCTATAATGACTCTCACTGGTATGGAGGAGCGGAGACAGCAATACAGTACTGGCCTATCAGGTTCCAGGGTGAGGAGGATCCACGGCCTTTCATCACTAGCGATGTCTATGCCAATCGTAATGCTTTTGGGGGAATTCTAGAACGCTATTGGCTTTCATCAAATGCAACCGCGATCAAGATTAATGACTCGGTACCATTTCATTTGGGCTGGTCAGAAAAGAACAGGACACTCAGGTTCCAGGCTCGGTACCAGAACTCTCCTTTCAGACCACCAGAGGGACAACAGGCCTTACCTGAACTCAGCTATAGAGTGTGTGTGGGGTCAGATGTTACCTCTATTCACAAATACATGGTGAGAATAAACATACTATGCACCCCCAACAAAACTAGATTGAAGTTGCAGTTGTGCCTACCACTCATATTCATTTGACTTCATTTGATGATATACTGTATGTTTGAAATCAACATAATATTTAATGCGAAGTTTGCAAGTACAAATGTTCCTTCATTGGAAATTAATTAAAATGACTGCAAAGGTTTGCACTTATGCAATAGTTTTTTGTTTTTTTTTACTATTTGTTCTTTTATACACTGATGAGGAAGGAACATTTGTACTATCTGAATGTGCATTATTATAATGTTGTTTTATCTAATCAATGTTTTCACACCTTATATAAGCTAATTGATTATTTCAATAATAAAAACAATAATCAATAGATTTTTTTGTAGTGAAAGTAACAATCAGTTCGCAGACCTAATTTATACCTAATTTATAATTTTATACTAATTTATACAAGAATTTCAGTCACATTTCTTTAGAACCCATATCAGTATGAGAAATATGTAACCTCTGTAGAATAGTATTTAAAGAAATAGTTGCCAAGAGTTTGGTAGGAAGATGAATATCACATATCTAATATGTTTATTAATCTGTAGCACGAGGATTAAAAGCAGGGGGAACTGCTGGTTCACCAGTTATGTAATATTATGATTGTGTAATCCGCACAAAAATTAAAGTGTGCTCACTTTAAGTTGTGACCGTACATGTTTATGTGGTGGACTGTGTCTTGTTTTGGAAGTAGCTGTTAAGTGTTATTTAAAGTCATTATGACAAGATAAGCTAATTGACTGCTTGATTTTCTTATCAAGCTTTTCGAAAGAAACAATACATTCAAACCAAATGAGCCAAATACTTACATGGAAATGACTTTCTACTGTGCATTTTTCAATGCAAACCAAACACTTTTTAGTTGAATACCTCTAGTAACTCTGCTCTGTGTACATGTGTTTTGCTCAGGTGCGTCGGTATTTTCCAAAGCCTATCAAGGTCCCATCTCCTGAAGTGTTCAAATACCCAGTGTGGTCCTCTTGGGCTCTCCACAAAACAGCTGTAACTCAGGAAAAGTTGCTCCGCTATGCCGCTGACATCACAAAGCATGGCTTTAGATGCTCCCATCTGGAGCTGGATGACTGCTACACTGCTGACTATGGAGAGTTTGACTTCGACCCACAGAAGTTCCCTAATGCCAGCGGTATGTTTGAAAAACTCAGACAGGATGGGTTTCAGGTGTCGCTCTGGACACATCCTTTTATAAACTATGATTCCATTAATTTTGGTGTTGCTGTGGAGAAGGGATTGTTTGTTCGGGAGCCAAGTGGTGAGCTGCCTGCTCTAGTTCGCTGGTGGAACGGCATTGGAGGGATCTTGGACCTCACCAACCCAGAAGCCCGAGAGTGGTATACCTCGCATCTGCGCATGCTCAAAACCCGCTATGATGTGATCTCCTTCAAGTTTGATGCAGGAGAGACAAGCTACCTTCCACGCCAGTTTAGCACCCTGGTCCCGCTGTCCGACCCCTCCACGTTCACCCGCCGCTACACAGAGATGGCTATACCGTTCAGTGAGCGTGCAGAGCTGAGGGTGGGTTACCAGAGTCAGAACATCTCCTGCTTCTTTAGGATCATTGACAGAGACTCGGTGTGGGGCTACGAGCTTGGCCTCAAGTCCATCATACCGACCGTTTTAACTGTTAGCATTCTGGGATACCAGTTTGTCTTACCTGATACAATAGGAGGGAATGCATACCCCAATCTTACTGCAGGTATGGTACTCTAATATGCTTTATAGACATGTGATAGATTTTATAGTAGGCTGTCTTGATCTTTGATATATGGTCTGACATCTGTTGTGCTTTAGATGGCAAAAATGGTCTGCCAGACAGAGAGCTGTACATCCGTTGGTTAGAGCTGTCTGCTTTCATGCCTGCCATGCAGTTCTCCATACCACCATGGGCCTATGACAATGAGGTAAGCAAGTAATACTGTGGATATGTCATACAGTTCAAAGCTAACTTAACTAAATGTGGAGCTATCAAACTGACTTAGACGTGTGCCATTGAATAAATAGTAACAGGAACAGTGTGAAATTTACTGTGTAAAACATTCTGAACATAGGAAATGATAACAAAAGCAGCAAATACATAAAAAAATCGCCAAAGAATAAATTCAAACATTTACAAAGGCTCATACCAAAGCACTTAAAAACAATGACTGAAAAAAATCACACAAAGAGAAGTTGAGTGGGAAGTGCTATCAAATCTAAATTTGAGATACAAATAATTAGTGTTTGTGGGAAGAAAAATTACATCTGCATTTTTGCTTGTTTAACAATTGTTACAGCACAACTTGTGGGCTCCAAATAGTTCAGTGCTTAAATTCATTAATCAGAGGGAACAAATATTTAGTGTGGTTTGAGGGTAAAAAATAACATTAACTTTAATTTAAAATTAACTTTATTACCATACTTAAATAAGTAAAAATAAGATTTTGTCCTTTGAAATAATATGGGGTATAATAGGACTAAAATTGTGTATTCTATATATTTTTGCTCCTTCCTCATAACAAAGGAGTGTTCGTAGTGTGTTATTGCATTATAATGCAACTTCTTATGTGACTTTTTTGGTATAACAGCCTTGTTATGGGGTCCATGATAATCATTTTAATCTAATACCATCCTCTGTCTTGTCTTTTGATGCCAGAAATTAATTAACAAACCATCACAATACTCTGGCTGTTAGGAGACATAATCACTGTGATGCCAATGTGTATATTTGTGCATTCACATTCAGGTGGTACAGATAGCGCAGAAGTTCACACAGCTCCATGAGACTGTAGTGGCCCCAAGGGTTCTCGAACTGGCGGGTGAGGTTCTCGATACTGGAGACCCAATCATAAGGCCTCTCTGGTGGATTGCCAACGATGATGAAGCAGCCTATAAGATTGACTCCCAGTTCCTGATCGGGGATGACTTAATGGTGGCTCCGGTGCTAGAGCCAGGAAAGCAGGAGAGGGACATCTACTTGCCTGCAGGACGATGGAGAAGCTACAAGGGAGAACATTTTGATAAAGGCCCAATTTACCTCACTGACTACCCTGTGGACCTGGACGAGATAGCCTTCTTTACATGGGTTCACTGAAGACACTAAAGATGAATTACACACACACACACACACACACACACACACACACACACACACACACACACACACACACTTTACTACAAATATACATTTCTCTGAGCACATGTGCCAAGAAAAAGCAGATTTTTGTTTTGAAGGGAAATGACCACTTAGGATCTGCTGCCACCAGAGCAGAATATGATGTTGGTGAAGATAAACCTCTTGTCTCCTCTGATCTGCTCTTTACCTGCAGGTCTTCATCCTGCAAATTATAACCATTCACCCAAAGAATTGGAAAGTAACCTGTATTCCCTTCTAATTCTTCCATCTTTAAGCTGATCCTCATCCTCATGTGCCTTCCACAGCCAACAGTACAACTAATCTCAGATTTGTGTCATCAAAGCAGTCTTCCACCTAATGAACATCTAGATTACACATGTTCTCTAAAGCCTGAAGCTTGCAAAGTTTTGCCTTTTTGGAATGAGATTTTTCTTCCGTCTGTTGAATTTAATTTTTGGGTAGATGAAATATCTGTGATTGATATGAGTCTTTATGATGGTTTGACAAGATCGGCCTCTGAACCTGCAATAAACGTGCAATCTGAGTTGGACTAATGCAGCACTGCTCAGAGGACATGCCTAAACTTATATTATCATGTCAAATGCTGTTTTGTGCAAAATCTTCCTGTGTTTAACCTAACATAAATTAATTTGAATTGCACTGAGAACAAAATAACTTAAACTTTATAAATAATTTTTTCATTTGCTTTTTATATAAGTATGTTTTTCGTGGATAGTGTTTGAGTGTATATGCCCTCAAATAATGTTGTTCTGGGTTTAAATTGGGGGTGGGGGATGGGGTGTGTGTGTGTGTGTGTGTATGTGTGTGTGTGTGGGGGGGTATGTTGTGATCGACACGCTGCACGTTTTTATGTCGAAATTCCCTCACACATATTGCCATCCTGTCAATTCAGTGCCAAACTTGCTTTATTGTATGATTGTTTTCACCTGCACAGCCCACAGCTCAGGGTGAGGTTAAAAGTATTTATTACAAATAATTCTGTTGATTCATGGCAAGAAATAGAGATATTACACTGCTGCTACTGAATTGCCTTGTACAACTGGTATTTTCCTCAAAGTTTCCATATTGTATTTTAATATGTTGTCCATTTCTGCCTTGTGACTTTATTTGCCTTATCAGCTTAACAAAGGTATGGCAGCCTTAGTGAAAGGAATCAGTAATGAAACATTGCATTAGAAAATATTCTTGGTACACTAAACCTTTATGATCTTAGGTAACTATACTGCAAAGTACAGAGTTTTATTCTAAGATATTTGTCATCTGGATGTACTGTATGTTTGTAAACTGCTCTTGCACACTGATTGATGACATGAGAGTAAAGCACACTCCTGATTAAGTTGTCTAAATTGCTTGCTTCAAAATAATTTACAAAGTAAATTGTCATTGCTGTTAAGTAATTTCTTTTTCTGGGAATGAACCATTAGAAAATGTGAGGTTTTGTTTAATGAACCAGTTGAACCACTCTAAGTTGTTGGTCTTAGTTGCTTTCTTGATCTACCCCCAGGTGATACCAAAGGCAGAACACAGTGCATTTCCCTAGTAAAGGTCTAAATTTATATTTAATTCCTCCTTGTGGTAGATCTATTGAGATATTAAATGACCTGCTGGGATAAAATCCTGCAGCATTTCCACAATATATCTAATTTATAATGTGCACATGATAAAATAAAAAACGTCAGATAAACATCGTCTAAAGGGACTAGTCAGTATTTTACTATAGGAGATTTTTGTGAACTCCATCCAGATGTTTTCACTGTAACATGAAAGTGTTAAGTGAATCATGGTTAATGTTCTTTTTACAAATGTAAAATGCACTTCTTTAAACATAGGCTATACAGCATGTTTTGTCTTGTTTGACAAATGAATTTTGACCTTAACATAATTATGTCACACTTTTTATTGTATCTTTAATTTTAGTAGGACCCAAATGAGGAGACGGCAAGGGAATGTGTTAAAAGTAAATGAATGTTTATTTAAATTAAAGGGAAACAGCAGAAAATCACTCCATGAGGAGGGCGGGAAAAACACATGTAGTAATAACTAAGTAAAGTAAAACAGAACATGAACTTAAACACTCTGGAGGGAAAAGATAAACCAAGCAACTGCGTTGGGGAAGCACGGGAACTAACACAGAGACTAAGAGGAGGCATACACGCACAAACTGAACATAAAGCACAGGTAACAAAAGACAAAACCTAAACACTGAAATAAACCAGACACATAAGGATCAGGTAAGGCATGGCAGGGGAATGTCCAAAAGTGTTGAATCAGCACAGGTACATTCTCAGGGGAAGATGGTGAGTCCAAAGAGCATAGAAAATCCACAGACATGTTCACCGAGGAGAAAGGAGAGACAATCTGGCAGCAAATGGTTGGGAGAGCCGGGTATAAATACAACGGGCCACAGGTGAAAACAATGACAGGTTAACAAGAAACAAAAAGCTTAGGAAACTAACTGGGAAGTGGGGCAGAGGGATTAACAAAATTAAATCCAAAAGCAGGAAGTAAAGCTAAAGAAAACTAGAATCCAAAAACGGGGACTGTGACAAATTATATGATATTTTGAAAGGGATTAATACATCAGCAAAAATATAATCTGAAAAATATGATTGTGTCCAGAAAAAAGTTAGACCCTGGTTCTTCTGGTTGAAACATAGGTAGAGGAAGTTCCACAAAAGGTTCCTGGCCCTGTGGAAACAGGGCTTTAGTCTACATGTTGGATATGGAAGAAATGGGCAGGTGTGAAGACCGAAGAGACTGAAGAGGCACAGCACCAGAGTTCAGGCTAGAAAAAGTGCTGGAATAATAAGTCTCGTTCTCTAAACTTACAGAATTTAGAGGATCAGCTGCTAATGCCTCGGTACCACATCACACGTTGACAGGTCTGGTAGCAGTGTTTTGACAACATGAGGTGGACTGACAGAGGGGTGTTCATAATGTTTTACCTGTATATGATGTTTCATGTTTTATAGAAACAAATTTTATATCTAGTCCACATTTCACTAGTGAGTCAAGAAACAAGTTTCTCTTAATATGCAACATGATTGATACAATATATAATACAAAACACCATGAGGAAGTCTGGTATCTTAGGTTTAAAAACTGTTCATACATTATGTCTTCCCAGCAGTGGTGGAAAGTAATTAAGTAGATAAGTACATTTTTCACATTTTTGTACTTAAGTGGATATGGACGGAAACCCACCAAATAATTTCTGCATAAACATCAAATGATGTTAATGTGTGGTGTTGCATTGCTTTGCACTGTGTTGCACTAACCAAGAAGTTAAACTTCTCCGGGCTGCTTCGTCAATTCTTAGAAATGTTGTTTGAAATTTTATTTTAAAAAAGTGCCAACTTGTGTGTCGAGTTAGGGAAAACAAAGGAATACAAATACAGAATAATGCAGGGTTGTTAAACCGAGGATAAAAGGGAGCGTACAAAAACCAGTGGACTAGGCAAAGAAATTATAAACCAAAAGGTGCGGTGCTCAAAGAACCACAATAAACTCAAAAGGCTGAACATACAGTGGGCTGACCGCAGATATAAACCTTAACACAAAAAGGATGTCTGACCAGTGAATGATCAGGATCAGGTGCAATCAAATAACCAAAAGATGTGTCTACATAAAGAACAATCAAAACCGAATAAACTTAACGGTGCGAATATACAACGAATGGTCAGAAACAGGAACAATTAATAAAATAAGACAGTACACACACAGAAGACAGGGGGAGGAACAAACAGGCGATGAAATAATCAAATCAACTGCTAAAGAAAGTCTGACAGAAAGGAACAAACAAAGGACCAAACATCGAATAACCAAATAACCCAATACTTAACAGAGACGGACAGATAGAGATAAAGACAAAACCTCAGAGCAAAAGTGAGAATCCACAAACAGAAGTCAGACAAGTCATAGGCATGGGGCATGATCTGGCAGGGGACTGTGGGGAGAGTCAGGCAAGACAGGCAAGGCAGGCAAGGGGACAAGTGAGAACAATCAGGCCTGATGATAAGTACTGAAGTAGCTGAAATGACTACAGGAAGTGGAACAGAGGGACTACAAAATAAAAGCTGGCAAATATGAAGTAGAGCTGGGGAAAACAGTGTGAGAGACTAAACAAGAATGAAGGGTAAAGACTGATGGGAAGAGAGGGACAGACAGAGGGTAGGGTGTGTGAGTGGGTAGACTGGTGCAGGAAAGGCCAAAAGGTGAAAGTGAGTAGAGTCCAGTGTCAGATCCATGACATACATAACACTGACCTTATTTCTCTGTAGCTCACAAAGTTTTCCACTTACAGAATGTGGTGAAAAACATAGGGGAAAATCTAAACGTGTACAACTGTGAATCCAAGTCCCTCTAAAAAGAAATGGCATAAAGAAATAATTACATTACAGAGGAGAAATGTGCAACATTTTGTGGTTAAATGTGCAAAACACCTCAAGCTATAAAGTCAAATCCTCAGGTCTGTTTCTCTGCTTCATTAGTTTTTTGAGTTCTGATCTCATAATCATTACATGATAATACAGGAACTACTGACTTTAAGAATGCGTCACACCATCCTGATCACAGAAGACCGGTTTCCAGTACAACACACCTTAAAACTGCAGAGAGTGGAAGGCAGAGAATGCTAAATACTGTAGGTGTCTTTCTTTCAGCTTATGTCAAAAGCTCAGGGTCACCACAGTGGATCTTTGGTTCGCATGTTGTTTTGGCACATTTTTACACGAGATGCCCTTCCTGACACAACCCTCCCCAGTTTTGACAGGGCTTGGGACTGCAGCTCACATATACAGTGGGGGTTTAGTGTCTTGAGAAAGTCGGGGCAGAAACCGCCAACCCTGAGGTCAGGCCGCCACTTTACCAACTGAGACACTGCTTAGACCAAAAAGGTATTAATAGAAGCTACTGCTTATTTAACCTACCATTCTCACATACGATATTCAGACAACTGATATATTTAAAATGAATGAGGTGGCCCAAACATTAGAAGCACCTCTTCTTATAATGCACTCCAATACGACTCCAGAGTAGAATCATCACCTTTCTGACAGTTTCAACTTAAAAACTGAGAAATTTTACCCTTATAAAATAGAGTTCATGTCAAAGCCACTGTGCTGGATTCCATGCACAGGTGGTCATAATCGTATGCCTGACTGGTCTTAATGTAATTTGTAATTTTTTCAGAGTGGTGGAGTGTTGTAAAACTTTACTGTAAAGTCTAAGGAACAACAATGAATTGTATAATTTGTTGATTTGCTCCTGTTTTGTATAAATACAACATAACAAGTTGGGAAGGTTTAGTGAATAAATATTACAAATTTAGGTATTCTTGCTCAAATAAAGGTGAATATGACAGTTCTGCTATAAATATTCCCCTTGGAAAGTTAATAACGCTGTTTTTTGTTCAATCTTTATGGCAAATGGGATCAACTACAATTCTCTTGTATAAAGCTGTTGATTCAGCTGTGTCATAATTTTGGAGAACACCTGTATTATGCATGACATTACCTGCATGACACATTCCAAAATAAAAGTCACCAAGATTCATCCTCTGGGTGGCATGAAACCACCTTTTATGCTGCTTTTTTAAGACTTATATTTACAGTGAAAGATGCAGTGAAAGACTTGAAACTTGTGGGGAAAAATGGGATGTGACGGGTGATAATGTGACATGTGCCTTCGCCATTCGGCCATCAGAAAGCGCCAATGTTTCATCTGATTTTATTTGATTCAAAAGTCACAATACTGCTCAGTTGTATTGTTGCTGAGAGCCACATTTTATAGAATCAGCTTCATTGGCCAAGTATGTTTGTGCATACAAGAAATTTCCCTCCAGGCTTTAGTGGCAGCTAAAACAGTGTTAAGGAAACTATACACTGATAGAGGACAAGCATGAACACGCACAAACATATAAATACTGTACAAACAAGGATATGTGTATGGAAAAGATAGTTCTAGTGTTTATATTTGTCAAGTGATGGATAATATATACATGTTATTGCACACAAATACATAAATAATATTAGGCACAGTGTTAATATTTCTGACCAAACTTGTAATAAACAACAAACATACTTATTTATTCTGTGTAACGTATAAACATATTAACCACCAAATCAGATAACAACAAACAGGATTTCTGCAGCAATTATGTATTTACGTTGCTTGCCTTCTGCATAAACCAAAGAGGTTGACTTGATTAGTGTGTTGACATCACAAAAGTCTGCTTTTTTAATTAGGCTCCTGAAAAGTTTAATAAAAATAAATCCCCCATGGATTAAAATCCACAATAGAGTAAAAACTAACTATGTTTGTAGTTTGAGATGTTCTGTTATTACAGTCAAGGGAAGAGTTTGTCAATTTGGCCTATGGACATCATCATTGTATCATGTTTTGTACAGTGTTATTGTTTTACACCTAAGATCAATATTTCAACCGACTAAAAAGTGAAACTGAGTCGAAAAACCCCGCCGCATAATGATAATATTCAGAAGAAAAGAGATTAATGACAGTTGTAACTGCTCCAGATCTTCAGAGAAAGAGTGTGATGATGGCTGAGGACACCAGCAGGAGCACGACACTGGGTCCAGTAGGTATAGCACTGTTACACAAATTCCCTTCACAGCAGGTAATGCCAGGTAAACATGCGTAATGGGTTTGGCAGCCTTTAGTAAGGAGACCTGCAAAACAAAACCTGTGTTTCAGAAACAAGCTCCACCAGGAATTTAGCCCAACAGTTGAACGTAATAGCTTTAAAATTCTGGTGTTTTGTATAAGAACAGCTCACCATTCACGTTAATGGTAAAACAACGGTCCAAGGGGAAAGAACAAGTTGCAGTCTGTGTGCACGATGTAGAGTCAGAAGCAAGGCATGAGAAGCAATCTAATCCACACGCTGTAATGAAAAACAAAATACTATCATACAGAGTCGGAGACACTCACAATCTTATTGTCAAACTCACAGTTAGATATTAACACTGAACAGAAGTCCTGAAAGGCAGGGGTAAAACATCCCAAAGGCCTATGCCTATATAAACTGCCATGCTCATTTTGAATAGTTAATGAAATACAGAATTTTTATATTTTTAAGAGTTAAACTTTGGATGATGTCCATTTGTTTTGATTAACTCAACTTTAGTTACACGCTTATTTAATTTAAATTAATTTATTCATCGTTTATTTATTTTTTTCACAGAACTGTGGTATTTGGTTTCTAGGAAAGGATCTGGCCCCGGGCAGTATCGCAGGAAGAGTAGAACAAGTAAAACCTGTTTTGTTGTTTATATGTGCATTAAACTGTTGTTTCCACATGGAATTGTAGAAAAATGTGAATATATCCTATCGCCCTGTCCTCAACAGAACAGATGGGAACAAATTAAAAACAAAATGTCTTATGCAAATGTTGCCATCTCTCAATTATTATGATCTGTTTCTTAGAAAACATTTGACTGTGTGAAGACAGTGATCCTCCATCCTACAGGGTGGATCTTCCTGCACCTTATAGATTGAAAACTGATTTTCACTTACTATAAATACCAAACAATCCAAACGAAATACCTGGAACCAGGCGGCTCCGAATTGCAGATCCGTTCCCACTTAACATGCGAATGAATAATAGACTTGTGTATCGTTAATGCTGCCATCTGTTTACAGTCTCTGGTAGTTCAATTCTCTTTCCCCGGGTCACATTTATAGTAATAGCTGAGGTTCCTGGATGAAGCTCTATGCCCCAAAGGAACTAAAAGCAGCTACTGTCTCCAGGTTTCAGGCTACAAGACCCACCCTCTCCCCATTTTTGATGTGGCTGCCAGTCTCACTTGTTAGAAATATTTTTTTTTTTCTAAAGCAAAACCAGTCTCTGTACAATACAACTCTACAAAACATTACTGCCTTGTTTATGTTAAAATGTTCAGCCAAATAACACAAAACGAATTCTTACCTGTGGACAGCGTCATAAACAGGACCATCAGAACTCCATAAAGATGCATCGTGACTCGAGTTGTTATAAACTGTGTGAAGGGATGATTGGAGAGAGGAACTGAACTCTGCCAAAGTTTTCTTCACTCGGACTTCTCAGTCTTGTACTAAGTTCTCCCAGGCTCCACCCAACATTATTATTAGTTGCAGGTGAAACCTTCTGTGTGTTTAAAGTCACAGTGGTGTCTCCATGTGGTGTTGATAAGCTGGAAATACTAGTGTCAAGTAAATGCTGATGTCAATGCTCTGATTGCTGTGAATCTAATCACAATAATCTGAACTAAAGAATGGATTTAAAGAATTCTACGTGGATCTCTGCACATCGAAGTGCAACACTACCCAATTTAACCTGAACAACTTCTTTGGCTCCCTAATGTCATAAACTTGATCAGGCTACTAGATATTATACAATATTTAATATATTATATTGCCTCTTGGCCTGGTCTCCCTCGCAAAATTGATCAAGGGACATAAAACGGACATAAAATAAAGGTTAAATAAAATGTTTGGACGCTATAGACAGGTGAAGGATTCTTCCTTTAGCCATGATTGGTCATATAAATTCTATTAAAATGGTGCTTCTCCCCAGATTTCTGTATCTTTGTCAGAAATGTTCCCATCTTTCTCACATCAGCCATATAAAAAAATGGATTCTATAATATTGTCAGACATTTCAAACTATAAAAAACACAAATCAGGAACTATCGGGCAGCAAATGGGTGCTGATGTACTGGAACATCATTCCTGACACTCAGACCTCTGGTGCCCCTCTGTGGTGGAAGATGGATGCTACTTCACTTTTCAAAAGCAGCATTCAGGTACATTTAAGTTGTAAAAGAAGGAACTCTATCAGGAATTTAAATCAGATCAGGGGTGATCTCCATGTACACTCCTATCTGCTTTAATCATTATTATGTACCACCATGTTAAAACGCAGTGTACCATGCCTGGGCATAATCACCATTCATGATCTGTTCATAAACAAAAAAGTCATCATTGGAACTCAAGGTTAAATTTGGACTACCGATTAACATTTCTTGTGCAACCTGGAGGTCAAACATTACGTCAGGTCCACAATTGACTGAAAGCAAAATAAATATATCTTAAAGATACATCTTAAGCTCTACTTCCTCCAGCAGTGCCTCATGTGTTTTCTTCAGTGCCACTGTCTCTAAGTTGAATAACATCGCTGGTCTCACCACCGTCTTGAACACATTTCCTGTCTTTCTTGATACTGATACTCTTGTCACACAACACACCTGACACTTTTTTCCACCTGTTCCCACCTGGCTGCACTCGCCTCTTCACCTCTTTCCCGCACTCTCCGTTGCTCTGAACTGTTGACCCTAAGTACTTAAAGTCCTAGATGTGTAGGTAAAATTAAATTACATTATTTGACCTCTGGTCAAGTGAGAACACCTGCTAGTGTTTTGCACAACTGCAACACGCACATTATTTTGAGCAACATTGCTGCAGTTTTGCACTAACAAGCTTTATATTGTAAACCAAAACCCATGCAGTAACATGATCAAGGACATTACTGTGGGGCATTAAAGATTTACAGTGCACCCTTGAACCCTTTAAAACAGCAGAGATTCCTGAACAGAATGGTGCTGCAGTTATAATTTAAAAAATGTACTCCTTCCTGTACAAAACTGTCAACAATAAATTGGCAACACTTGTAGGTTTCAACCCCCATTGTCCTTGAAATAGTTAAAATAAAACTGGAGACTCACTAATTCGTTTTCTCTTTACACCATGCAAAACATGTTTAATAAAGTCGTGGGGTTGTTTTATTGTATATTTATAGATACAATGAAATGTCACTTGAGATTGCCTGCACTGAATATTACCTACATTCATGTCTTCTAATTCACCGACCAACATGGAGGAAGTATCAAATGGTAGTATCCTGCCCCGCCACAAATAGTTTTGTGTCTGTGTAACAATGTATGAAAACATGAGGCAGCAGGTGAGCTGCATCACTGTTAAATGCACCAAACAACACATGGAAGGAGAAGAAAACCAGCATTTCAAGCAACTGGAGAGTGGAAAATACTCCAATTAACCTGCAACCTGCAACTATCGAAAAGTTTTTAAATACAAGAAATCCGAAAAAAGTGTAATGCACAAATACCAGAATACTCTCAGCTGTTCCAGTGCCTCAGATAATACACAAAATTGGACAAGTGCAGTGTGTTCGGTTATGATTTGGTTGAAGATACAGTCTGCACCTCGCTGTCTGTGTGTGCGTTTTAAAAAGGAAGAACACGACAGTGGAAAACTAGTTTGTCTTCTTAACTGCAGTTTTAAGATTGACAGGGAAATAAGATCTGCTCATGAATGCAATAAATTTTAGAACAGTGAAACAAAATAATTTGTATTTATTGGCTAAAGTGGTGTGGAAGTTTATAATGGCATTTATCAAATGTGGTAACCAAATACATCCAACAGGAATATGTCACACTATATGTCATGATTGTAGACACACTCAACTCTATAATTAGGATTCTGTAACTATTATTAAATAGTGTTGGGAACTGCAGAACTTTAAAAAAAAAAATCGGCAGTGGTCGACCAGACTGTTTTATTGATTATATTTCATGGCTTTTACATTCTTCCTGTGTTGTATGAAGAGTTAACATTTCTGACCCAGATCTTCAGAGAAAAAGTTTTATGATGGCTGAGGACAACAGCATCAGGACGACACTGGGACCAGTGGGTATGGCGCTGTTGCACAAGTCCCCCTGGCAGCACTTCATGGGGCTGATACATAGGGAACTGGGTGTGCAGGACTTGGTGATCAAACCTACGTATAAGAAGTGGTGAAGACATTCAGCATAGCAATAATCTCAGCTCAGATAGTTTGACCTCTAAATATTAGACAGAGTGCTGGGTTTGGCACAGTACCTGCCGATACGCGGTACCGGGTACTTTTGCATTTTACTTAATGGCGTCAATGGCATGTATGAGATAACCTCATACATTTAATAATAATAATTCTGTGTGTCTTGACCTTATTTCCAGCTTTCTTTACGTTTCATCAGTGGTTTATGTTTTATTCCTTAAATGCCTAATAATACATTATAGTAGGATGTTAATTTAAAATTGAAATAAAATTAAAAATAGCATCAGATCAATACTCGATACTGTTATCCAATCAATCATGTCTATTACCACTAAGTAAAGTAGCATTATGTTATAGTTTACTGGTTAACAAACCCAGCGCTGATTAGATTCAAATGTTTTCGTAATAGTGGAGCAACTTACCGTTTACTGTGAGGGTGAAACACCTGTCGAATGAGTCCAAACAAGTCATGGTATTTGTGCAGTTACTGTTGATGGGGTCACACGTGTAGCATTTTAGTCCATAAGCTTTAGAAGAAAAATAAAACACGATCAAGCAGCTTTGTTAAGCAAAACCACTCTGTCACAGAAAAGTACAAATTTCTTTGAGCACTTCAGAAACAGTTTTATGTCCATTTTAAAAATGTAAATTTAAATGTGGTTCCTACCCACGGACAGAGACACGAACAGGATCGTCAGAACTACACGGAGCTGCATTGTGAACCAGAAGAAGCACAGATGTGTGTTAATATACTGCGTCTGGAGAGAAGTGCAGAAAGGTTTTGAGCTCTTCCAAAAACGTTGTCTTATAGTCCAACCCGTGAGTTACTGTGGTTTCACTTCCTCTCAAAGGCTCCTCCCGAGCAACAAGCACATCACCTCACTGCGTATCTCATTTCCAGATAAGCAAATTAATACAGAATTGACCGTTGCCGTAGATAAAATCTGTTTTGTGTGTTCAATACTAATGTTTACACAGAAACAAAGTAACACCTGACAGTTCAAATTTAACAAATCTGTACAGTAATGATGAAAACTAATAGCTAAACTTGACTCTCTAATAGCTGAACTTGGATCTCTAATAGCTGAACTTGAAACTCTAATAGCGGAACTTAAATCTCTAATAGCTGTACCTTGTAGCTCCTATAGCTGTGTCTGTTCTTTCCAAGCGCTGAGCTGAACTACTTGTCCTCAACTAACTACATTGTTTCCTTGACAACTGGTTAAACAAATGTAAAAAAGGCAGTTATGTGACGCCATTAATGACATCATCAGTACACTTATACATACGCTTCTTATTCTACTAAACGTAGAATTCACAATATAAACAAAAAAAGATGGAACCCTGGCTGGCAATAACGCAAACAATAAAGCCTTGTACAATATTTCATGTAAAGAATAATCCTCACATTAGAATCAGTTAAATTACATTGAATCTGCTGCAGACCTGTAAATAAAAACCCAAATTAACAAACTAACATCTTAACACATTTGTCTGAGTTGTCGAATTGGTACAATCAATTCAGTGTTTGCTTGCTTTAAACTATATGTGACGTTTTTATCATCTAAGTCCTCTAGTCCTCAATTCTCTAGTGACTACAGCTGCAAAATGCACGCGTAGCTGATTTTCTATATGGGAACTGAGCCTCACAGCACAGAAATTTAGAAACTAACGGAAAAAACGGAAAAATTTCACATGCTCCAGTGTCTGCTTCCACTCGCAAACTAACTCTTGCATTAGTTCAAATTTTTTTCACTTTAATCAGGTAACTTCTGATAAATTTAAGTAATAAGAAATATATATAATGATCCCAGCCAGCTTGTAATGTATTGATTTGTTCAGCATTGTTTATTTAATTGCGCCTTTAGGGATTTGCTGTTTCAGCATAAAATCGTACTTGTTGACTCGCTGTTTGAGCGAACATAACATAATTTAAGCACGTACAGTATATGACAGCAGATGTATCAATTTGCTTTCATTCTAATGTGAAGAGCTTAAATTGCCATTGTGCATGAGAAGACTTGACTTGACTATTGTGAAAACTGCCTGAAGAAGAAATGTGACACCAATTTTCCTATCACTTACTCATGAAGTCTGAGTTACTAATATGTGGTGTTTCTTGGAGACCAATTTGTTGGTAGATATATAATGTAATGTGAAGCTAATCCCCATAGAATCTCCTTTACAACAATGATTCCCGTTTGTTTGTGGCTGTGCATCACAAATCTTTTTTCAGATCAGCTTTTCTCGAGCTCCTTTAATAACAGCAAACAGGTTAGTGAGCAGGAAAGTGAAGCCTGTCCTGAGCAGCTCTCTTTCTGCATATCAACATTCCTCCACTAAAATTATGCAGGTTGTAAACTCATGGTGCATTTGCTCTTTATAATAGAGAGTTAGTCTAACATAGAATTTTGTGCAATGATTATGAAGGATTATAGAAAAATTACATTTACTGTTCCCCCAGCTTGGCCTCCCTTGCCAGAAACAGCTTTTAGACCAGCTATTAGACTAACTTCTGTTGAATAAAATTCATTTCTGGTGTATTAAAACCTGTTAAGACTTGTATAAACATTTCATTTCTTAGCACATTCCATACTGACAGTGCCTTTCCTTAAACTGTGTTTAAGACAACTCCAAAGTGGAAATGGCTCAAAATTACCAGCAACACTTTAAGATGTCTGTGCTTGATAGTAAAGCCTGATAATTTTCAGTAGTAAAAAATACACTATATTATAGTTTGCCTGAGACCATTACATATACACTATATTGCCAAAAGTATTTGCTCACCCATCCAAATAATTGAATTCAGCTGCACAAAGCAAGGTCCATAAAGAGTTTGGTGGAAAAGAACTTAACTGACCCGATAGAACACCTTTGGGATGAATTAGAGCGAAGACTGCCAGCACTGTGTATTATGTATTTCATAAACACACTCCTAAACCTCGTGGAAAGCCTTCCCAGAAGAGTTGAAGCTGTTTTAGCTGCAAAGGGTGGGCCGACGTCATTTTAATTTAATTAATGAATTAAGAATGGGATGTCACTAAAGTTCATATGGGTCTAAAGGCAGGTGAGCGAATACTTGTGGAAATATAGTGTATATGTAATGCTCTCAGGCAAACTGTGATTTATTGATTTGTTCAGCAATGTTTATTTTTATTTGTACCTGTACTGAATTGTTGTTGTTTAAGCATAAAAGTGCTATTTGGACAAACTAAAAATACAAAGATTTAATATGAATTTTGATTCAAGCGTCCATATGATGCAGTGGTATTGAGAGAAAGATGTAATGTGGCAAAAAGAAAGCTTAAGTAAAATATTCAACAGCCTTAGGCTGGTGTGTCTGTGTGGTCTAAGGCTTGACCAGGCTGACCAATTTGCTTTTGTTCTAATGTTCACTATTGTGAAAATTGCCTGAAGAAGAAATGTGACACGAGTTTTACACATATCCTTGACGCCTGCGTTACTAACATTATGTGGTGTTTCCTTGCAAATTGTTTTGTTGGCACATTTCGTATGAATGCAATCTGAAGCTAATCCCAATATAATTTGCATCACGACGACTTTCATTTGTTTGTGCCTGTTCATCAAGCCACAGGGCTGCTGTATTAATATAGATAAAATAATGCAGCTCTTCCCCCTCACCAGTGATTCTTTGTTTAGATCAGCTTGTCCTTCACCTTTAAATGGAGTGAACAGGTTAGTGGGCAGGAAAGTCTGGAAGGTGGTCGTATAAAAAGTGTGTTCTGGGAAAAGCTACAGCGACACATGAAAACACATTTTCATCATTATGTCTAATTTCTTTGAAGAAAAACTGAGTTTGTGGTAAGTTGGATTTTTCCACTCTTAATTCTAGTTTCAGAAATGAAGTTTGATAATCAGCTTGCCAGTCAAAATGTAAACAGCTCCTTAAAGTGCTCAGAAGAAATGGAAATTAAATATCATCTCTTGATAGAAGAAAATGTATACATAGTATATTAAAAATAAAACTTTTATTCAAAACAAAGCAGCTTCTATGGGCAGGAGTCAGTGTTTAGTGTAACCTCACTTTGCATTTAGCACATCATAAATTCTTTTTGGGAGACTGTTTTCTTAAGTAATCTTCTCATACAGTATGTTGGCAGTTCTTGCATTAATGCTTTTTATTTTCAACTTCTCTAAATCCATCAACACATTATTTGTAACTACATCCTATTTCTCTAAATGGTTTAAATCAAGGCTTCTAAAGGTAAGTAATACAATAGTTTCTGTACACATGTTGCGCTTGTTTATGTGTTTTCTGTTATTGGATATGTTTTCAGTGTTGACTTTGTGACAGCAACATCCTGAATTTGTCATGAAAGGAACTTGAAGGTCTGAATTTGATCTGATTTCCTGATGTAATTTTAATAGTTAGTGAAATATTTCAGTCTGGACTATGACCTTCCACAGTATCAGATTTACATAGCAAAAAAAAAAAATAAAAATGTATGTATAAAAAATAGATAATATCTCTCAATGCCCTTCCCTGCAGGTTTAACATTCTGTTTGCATAGGCAAATTATTGTGTTGGCATAAGGAGTACATGCGTACACACACAAGTGGTCATTTGTTAAACTGACATCACTCGTGTACAAATTCACTATAGGACAACTCACAACATATCATTAATTGTTATGCAACATAACAAAGTGGATAATATTTAACAGTCTTTTATTTTTAGAGGTAAACAAAATGGGCAAGACCAAAACATGCAGCATAGAAATAACTTAATATTCCCATTGCAGCTGTTCAAAGAAAGAGTGGGATGATGACTGAAGATATCAGCAGGAAGACCACACTTGGACCATTAGTTATGGCACTGTTACACAAATCCCCCTCACAGCAGGCCATGGCACCTCCACATAGTGCACTGGTTTGACAGCCCTTGGTAACAATGTTTAAACCTGTAAAACATGTATGGAGAACTGTCAGAACCTGGTTTACAAAATACACTATGATGTACTATGCGTACTATAATAGCAAGTTTGGTTTTCCTGTGCACTTTCCTATTACTTAGAAAAGAAGAAGAACTTACCTTCTACTCTGAGAGAGAAGCAGCGGTTAAAGACGACAAGACAGGATTTGGTATCTGTGCAGGATCTGGGTTCAGTAGCTGTACATGTATAGCATCTTAATCCACATGCTGTACAGAGACATAAAACACTGAGGTTCAGCCTCAATCTCATAATTTCAAAAGACCTTTTCTCTCAGAGCTAACATTAAATGGTACATGGTCTGCACTCATGTCCGATGGTTTATAATCTATAAATGGTAAAATTACTTAATCCTACACGCTACTAATGTTAAAGCATCAAACGGGGCAATGTCTGCCCTGCTGACCTCATGAACATGTTGGTAAAATGCTTTATTTTTCCCACTGTTAGTTCATTAGCAAAAATTCAGGAAGTCACCGCTAAATGTAAAATTAATGTAAAATGAATTAACTTCAACTACAAAGTAGATGGATGTTTTTAAAAAAAGTGATTCAAAACCTAACATTAAACTTTTGCTTACACATATAAATTAACAGAGGGTTAGAAAACTTTTCACTACAGCTTTTACAATAACCTTAAACATCCACATTTGTTTAATATTCAGTCAAAGCACATTGGCCTAAAACAGTTGAGCTGTTCTTACCTGTAGACAGAGTCATAAACAGGATCACCGCTCCAAACAGCTGCATCATGGACATAGAGAAAAACAGGCTGTTTATCAACAATGTGAGAGAGCGAGAACCAGAGAGAGGCCGTCTTCTTTCAGTCCACTTCTCAGTCTTCTTTCAGAACTTGAACATTTGCATTTCTTTACAAACCCTCCCACCAAGTGACCTGAATAACGTCCGCCCTAAAGTGGCAGCACTGGCTACTTTCCCTTTGGTTTTGTGCCTCTCAAAAAAGATTATATGAATCAGCTTGAAGTCCAAGCGATAGCAGTGTTATGAATAAATTCTGAACACATATGGAACCTGTCCCTTTTTTTACTGGCAAAAGTACAGTATTAAAAATCAATAAAAGTATGCAGGAAATGCCCCCACGCGCTTGAAAATAAGATTGGTGATGTGCTTTGGGCTTGGTTTTATTAGTAATCGCTTAGCTCCACAGCTTTCTAGTGTTCACTGGAAAAATGTTGCTAAATTTGTTTGTCCTTTTGAAATCCTTTGGCGTTTTGAAGCATATGATTAAGTTCCTTTTTTTAGTTTTTTAGCTGATCGGAAAGCTTCTTATTACCTATTAATACTATCCTTAATACTATCTACAAATATAAACTTGACCAACATTTCTTTATAAAGTTAAGGTTTTACAGCTTAAAAAGATATGAGCAGGTAATAAGTAAAGTTAAAGTAACATCAACTTAAGGATCAGGAATGAGGACATCAGAGGGACAGCTCATGTTAGATGTTTTAAAAGTAAATAAAAAAAGAATAAAAGTAAATAAAAGTAAGAAAATCAGAGGCCAGATTGAGGTGGTTTGGACAGAGGAGAGACTTTGAATATTTTGGTAGAAGGATGCTGAGGTTGGAGCTGCCAGGCAGGAGGTTTAGAGAAAGAACAAAGAGGAGATTTATGGATGTAGTGAGAGAGGATATAAAGTTAGTTGGTGTAAGAGAAGAGGATGTAGAGGACAGGGTTAGATGGAGGCAGATGATTCGCTGTGGTGACCCCTGAATTTATTTTTTGAAACACACCCACAGGTTCCGATCCCTGTGAAGGTCTCTCCTAAACATGCTTTCCCCCATGGTGCTGGCCAACACATACAGAACAAACACCACTAACAAAGTCAGAATGCCTGAACACACCTAACATCTTAACACCTAAGTATTAATCATAACACACTTCAAACATAAAGAACTATTTTAAATGCTTTTACCCTTAATGCCCCGTGGTTCCCTTTTGAGATCCTCTGACCTCTTGAAGCATATGATTAAGTTCCTTTTTTGTATTTTTTTGAGCTGATTGGAAAGCTTCTTATTTACTGTTAATAGTATCCTTAATACTATCTATAAACTTGACCTACATTTCTTTATAAAGTTAGGGTTTTACAGCTGAGAAAGATATAAGTAAAGTGAAAAGTAAAGTTAAAGTAACATCAACCTACCAAGGCATGAAAAAAACATATTAAGGTTGTAAATATATTTCTTTTGCCTTATTGTGTATACAGAATCTAAATGTTAATGACTTCCAATCAGTATCATCAGCTGATAAAAAAGCTAAACAAAAATAAACAAACAAACAAACTTTTATACTCACTCATATTCATACAATCTCAATTTTATAGTTGAGTAAATTTTATTTCGACTGTATTGTATCATTGAAATATATTTTGTTATAACATCACAACCCCTTTAGTAATGCAAGTCTTAAAATCTCATACATTTATGTACTTTACTTTAGTTTTTATTTTGTTGTATTTGTGTTATTTTATTTTAGCTATTACTTCTTTCTTATTGTTATTTTATCAAATGTGCCTTGCCAGCAAATGATGTCATTTTTCATTTGTATGTCGCAATGTTCGTTCAATGTACCTGCTGATCCTCGGCTGGTTTTGTTCTGTAGCAGAAACTTTCCTCGGATGATTTAGGATTGCCAACATTGCGAGCAAAGCTTTCCCTTCAGCATCCGCAGTTGGTGGATTTCGACCATGAGCCTGTTTGCTGTAAAAGCAGTAAAGGTGAGGGGGTGCACCGCAAACAGGAACAGGAAAAAAAAAATCAACTATTACTAGAAGGGCCAGCCAAACCCCAACCTTTTTTTAGCTTCAAAAAGCAGCACATACTTCCATAGATTACATGCAGTCATTTAAAATCCTTGTGTTAACTTCAGTAGTTTTGGCGACATATGAGAAGGAGCTGTCTTGATGGGTTTTGGTTGCTTAAACCTTTAGAAAATGCAGGTTTGACCCATGTGACACAATGTTAGACGATTAGATGATCTTAACATTATAGATAAAAAGTAGGAGTAAAACAAACCATGTGCTACCATGTGAATTTATTGAATAAAAATAAGATTACATTATTTTCATTTGGGAATTTATTCTAGTAGTTTGTTTACCTTTTTAATAATACTTCAACTGTACTTCTTCTTTTTTCAGAGACAAAGCTGACATCGAGCAAAGGAGCTAGAGGACCTTGCTCCTCAACCTTGGATAAGCTGAAAGGTTCCACCTGTGTGGCTGAGCCCACTATCAGGCACAGTGACAGTGAGAGAGAAGCCACAAAGGCAGATGACGCTGCCAATAAAGCGAGATTATTGACCTTTCAAAAATTGCACTACAGCATTTATCAAATGTGGTAAATAAATACATCCAAGAGGAACATATCACACTAAATGTCATGATTATAGACACACCCATCTCTATAAGTAGGAATCTGTAACTGTAAATAGTGATGTGAAATGTAGTAGTGGTCAAACAGACTGTAATTTTATTGATTATATATTTCATGGCTTTTAGATTCTTCCTGTGTTGTATAAAGAGTTAAAATTTCTGACTCAGATCTTCAGAGAAAGAGTTTGATGATGGCTGAGGACAACAGAAGCAGGACGACACTGGGACCAGTAGGTACGGCGCTGTTGCACAAGTCCTCCTGGCAGCCCTTCATGGGGCTCATACATATGTAACTGGACCAGCAAGACTTGGTGGTCAAACCTACGTATAAAAAGTAGTGCAGACATTCAGCATAGAAATTATCTTAGCTCAGATAGTACCGGGACTTCTACATTTCACCTAATGGCGTCAATGGCATGTATGAGATAACCTCATACATTTAATAATAATAATTCTGTGTGTCTTGACCTTATTTCCAGTTTTCTTTACATTTCATCAGTGATTTATGCTTTATTCCTTAAGTGGCCATAATACATTATAGTAGGATGTTTATTTAAAATTGAAATAAAATTAAAAAAACATCAGGTCAATACTCGATACTTTTATCCAGTCAATCATGTCTATATCCACTAAGTAAAGTAGCATTATGTTTTAGTTTACTGGTTAACAAACCCAGCGCTGATTCAAATATTTTCTGAGTAATAGAGCAACTCACCGTTCTCAGTAACGGACAAACAGCTATTGGAGAAGTATGGACAAGTCATGGTATTCGTGCAGTCACTGTTGGTGGGGTCACACCTGTAGCATTTTAGTCCATAAGCTTTAGAAGAAAAATAAAACATGGTCAAACAGCTTTTTTAAGAAAAACCACTCTGTCACAGAAAAGTAAATATTTCTTTGAGCACTTCAGAAACAGTTTTATGTTCATTTTAAAAATATAAATTTAAATCTGGTTCCTACCCAGTGACAGAGACACGAACAGGATGGTCAGAACTCCATGGAGCTGCATTGTGAACCAGAAGAAGCACAGATGTGTGTTAATATACTGCGTCTGGAGAGAAGTGCAGAAAAGTTTGAGTTCTTTCTAAGAATTTGTCTTATAGTTCAACCTGCGAGTTACTCTGGTTTCACTTCCTCTCAAAAGCTCCTCCCAAGCAACAAGCACATCACCAGACAGGAGAGGTTGGCACTGCTGTCTCACAGCTGGCTGGGTTTCCTTATACTGCTGTGTCCTCCCAGAGTCCAAAGATACGACACGCATTAGGTGGGAATGTGAGTGAATGGCTGTCTATCTATTTCTCTTTGTTGGCCCTGAGATACTGTTAACCTGTCCACGGTGTACCCTGCCTCTCTCCCTGTGATAGCTAGGACAGGCTCCAGCCCTGTTAAAAGTGATACCGGCACAAAGTCTCTACCAAACACCCCTTTTTAAACCATATTTTGCAAGTTGGCACTGATCTCTGCAGTTTGTAGTAACTGACACACTATACATTTCACTAAGAGGATGTGAAAAAATTACCCTCTGAGTGCAGAGTGAGTGAATAAAATAAACCACAAAGTTGGTGTTGGCAATGCTCTCATATTTCTTTTAAATATAGATTGATTGGTTAATTTATCTATAAATGTTTTTTTATAATGCTTTTGCTTCTTTATGTATTTTCTTTCCACTATTAGTTCATTAGCAGAGATTCAGGAAGTCACAGCTTCTGAACAAAAACAGTTTCACACCCAAGCCCCCCCCCAAAAAACGCAGAAGACAGCCAAACACAGATGACTAACAGAAGACAGATTTTTTTCGTTAGATGAACAATTAGATGTATAACAGAACAAAAACCACTAACAAAATCAGAACATCTGAACACACCTAACATCGTTAATCATAACACAAATCATGCACATTAAGCACTTTAAACATGCAGAACTATTTACATTTCTTTTACCCTTAATGCCCCAGGGACCACTGGGACTGTCCCCAAAATTATCTACCAGCAGGGCCCTTTTGAGATCCTCTGACATCTTGAAGCATATGATTAAGTTCTTTTTTATATTTTTTGAGCTGATCTGAATGCGACTTATTGTTATGTTAATGGCATCCTTTGCCATCTAAAAGCCTGACTCAACTTAAACAAGGCATGAAAAAAACATATTATGGTTGTAAATATATTTCTCTTGCATTATTGTGTATAACACAAGACACATATTTTTTTGTTAGATGCACAATTACACCACCCAATTTAGTCCAAATCATCCAAACAATTATGTCAATATAAAATATCAAATATTAAAAAAATATGAAGTCAGAGGGTTTGCTAACTCTCCACTACAGCTTTTACAATAACATCCACATTTGTTTAATATTCAGTCAAAGCCCATTGGCCTAAAACAGTTGAGCTGTTCTGTTTCTGCTGCTCTGTAGACAGAGTCATAAACAGGATCACTGCTCCATACAGCTGCATCATGGACATGGAGAAAAACAGGCTGTTTATCAACCATGTGAGAGCCGGAGAGAGGCCGTCTTCTTCCAAAACTTGAATTTTTGCATTTCTTCACGAAGCCTCCTAGCAAGTGACCTGAATAACGTTTAAAGCTTTAAAGAGGCAGCATTGTCTATACTTTAACTTAGATTCTGTAAATCAGCAAAAAAAAGGTTTACACTTAATCAGTTGCTTAGAAATAGAAAATTTTCCGTTCTTAAACGGAAAATCAAAAATAGAGTGAACCTCTTTTCCTTAATAAGAGAAGTTTACTCCAAATAGAAAACTTTTAACACAAACTGAGCTTACTTGGTGACTCATTAAGTTACAATAAATAATTTCATGATAATTTGGTCATCAGTATTTTGTAACTTCAATCTGACATTCTCTAGACTTATTGGTGTTAATGGCATTTATTACTTTTACATGTGGAACCCGTCCCTGTTTTTAGTTTGCAGGCACATTCATTACTGGCCAAAGTGCATCATTAAACACAATAAAAAATATGCAGGAAATGGCCCCACATGATTGAAAATAAGACGGTTGATGAGTTTTGGGTTTGGCTTTATTAGTAATCACTTAGCTTCACAGCTTTCTAGTCTTTACTGGGAAAATGTTGCTCAATTTGTTTGAAATCCTCTGACGTTTTGAAGCATATGATTAAGTTCCTTTTTTTATTTTTTGATCTGATCGGAAAGCTTATTATTTCCTGTTAATACTATCCTTAATACTATCTATAAACTTGACCAACATTTCTTTATAAAGTTAAGGTTTTACAGCTGAGAATGATATGAGAAGGTGAAAAGTAAAATTAAAGTAACATAAACTTAAACAAGGCATGAAGAAAACCAAATTAAGTTTGTAAATATATTTCTCTTGCCTTATTGTGTATACAGCTAATGACTGTAGCTTTTTCCAATCAGTATATTCAGTCAATAAAAAAAGCTAAACAAAAATAACCAAGCAAACAAACTTTTATACTCACTCATATTCATACAATCTCACAACCCTATATACTGCATGTGTTAAAACAGCATACATTTGTGTACTTTAATTTTTATTTAGTTGTATTTTTAAATTGTGTTGTTTCTATAACTTCTTTCTTATTGTTATTTAATCAATGTTCGTTCAATGTACGTTGTAAAATGATTTAAAAGACATGTTAAACTTGTGATCGCGGAAGTAGTTTTGTTAATTTTAAATTAAAAGTATATAGCTTAAAGAACATACTGACACACTAAGAGAAAAGAAACGTTCCAACGCTGCACTTAATTATGGCACCAAACAATCGAGACAACTACTGTAGCTCACAGAATAATGAGTAATTAAACCGTGACAATTAGTATATTTGAAGCGACTGTTTTGAAGGCATAGTTGCAACCTACAGATGGTCAGGTAGATAAATACAGTCTCATCAAATTAAAATTAAGTTTATTAGCTGTAAGAAAACACTTTTGGTTACCTGAGAAAAACATAGTTAATCATGTTATTTTGAAAAACGGAAACTTGCTATGATGCGTCATTTACGCGCCTGTGTGATCTCAATTCACGCGCCGCTGTGTTTTGAAAAGCCGGGCAGCTGAGCTGAAGCTAAACCTGTGTACTGCACTGTTTAGCTACGCTGCAGCAGACATTTGTATCAACATTATCGTTTCCGCGATGAGTCCATTGTAAGGGCAAATAAAAACATGCCAAAGTCTCTGAAGAAGTCCTGCACCACTCAGGCCTCCATTAGCAGGTACTTCGGAGGACTTAGCAACAGCACTGCCTCCAACACTCGCTGTGGGATTAACCAAAATCCTGCAGGAGGCAAGGTGAGCACTGCTTCACTGACACACACACATGCTCAGATCAAATACGCTCAGTTTGGTGCTGATCCTCGGCTGGTTTTGTTCTGTAGCAGAAACTTTCCTCGGATGATTTAGGATTGCCATCAAAGCGAGCAAAGCTTTCTCTTCAGCATCCGCAGTTGGTGGATTTCGACCATGAGCCTGCTTGCTGTAAAAGCATTAAAGGTGAGGGGGTGCACTGCAAACAGGAACGGAATAAAATCATCCATTACTAGAACGGCCAGCCAAACCACAACCTTTTCTAACTTCAAAAAGCAGCACATACTTCCTTAGATTACATGCAGTCATGTAAAATCCTTGTATTAACTTCATTAGTTTTGGCGACATATGAGAAGGAGCTGCTCTTGATGGGTTTTGGTTGCTTAAACCTTTACAAAATGCAGGTTTGACCAATGTGACACAATTTTTGAGAATTAGATGCTCTTAACATTATAGATAAAAAAACAGGAGTAAACCCACCCATGTGCTACCATGTGAATTTATTGTATAAAAAAAAAGAGTTCATTATTTTCATTTGGGACTTTATTCTATTAGTTTGTGTACCTTTTTAATAATACTTTAACTGTACTTCTTCTCTGTTCAGTGACAAAGCTGACATCGAGCAAAGGAGCTAGAGGACCTTGCTCCTCCACTTTGGATAAGCTGAAAGGCTTTACCTGTGTGGCTGAGCCCACTATCAGGCACAGTGACACGGAGAGGCAAGCCACGAAGGCAGATGATGCTGGTAGTACATTTTGTGAGCATGGAGGCAGCCTTTTGGTTCCTCAGGACGTTTCAAATCATCACAGCCATAAAAAAAGGGTTCAGCAGACAGAGGAGGAGCTTAAGGATGACGAGAAGAAGGTAGAAAAAGGAGGGGAGGAAAGAAAAGAAAAGCAGAGTTCAAAACAGGTACCTAATATAAATGTTGATTCTGTCACATCACTGTCGCTAGAGGGTTTTGGGCAGCAAAGCATAACTGTTTAAGCCCTTTTCATGTAAGCACCTTTCAAAGTAAAAAATTGTGGGTTTTTTTCTTTCTTTTTTAGGGGTTTCACTTCTCTCAGTTTGCAAAGTCAGGAGGAGGTGGAGGTCGCGATGCTGAGCCGATTCCTGCATCCGACTCTAGCCTCCCCTCCAGACGCTCAAAGAGCATATACACTCCTCTGGAACAACAGGTCATCCATCTGAAAGAACAGCATAAGGACGCCTTATTGGCTGTGGAGTGTGGTTATAAGTACAGGTTCTTTGGTGAGGATGCAGAGGTGAGAACTGAAAAGGAAATTCATTCTTTAATACATTGAATATGTTACAGACTGAAAGTCTTGTTAGTGTAAAATTATTCTGTGCAAATTAGTTAATGTTTTCCAAAATAGTGGATATCTTGTTTTGAAATTGTCTGTTATTGCTAGTGAAAGCATCTTTGTGTTTGTAAACAGATTGCAGCGAAGGAGCTAAATATCATCTGTCATTTGGATCATAACTTTATGACGTGCAGCATTCCCACGCACCGTTTGTTTGTTCACGTCAGACGCTTGGTGTCCCACGGACACAAGGTATAAAATACATCTTACATATTGTTTGTATATAGAATTCCAAGCTGTTTAGAGTCGTGTTGTTTTTCTTTAACCTTGTTCTAATTGCCTTTAATTGCTAGGTTGGTGTGGTAAAGCAGACAGAGACGTCTGCGATCAAGGCCTCAGGGTCCAATAGGAATGCTTTGTTCACTCGTCAGCTCAGTGCTCTGTACACCAAGTCCACTCTGGTGGGAGAGGGTATCCTTATGTACCATGAATACGTCTGTGTGTGTTTGTATTCCCTTCTATCCGTGTGTGTGAAGTATTGTCTTTAACAGTTTTTTATAAAGATGTAAACCCAGTCTGCAGACTTGAGGATGTGGAGGAAGGGGGCAGTGGTGATGTGGTGTTGGACCTACCTGACAGCTTTCTGCTGTGTATCAGTGAGAAGTGGGACAAACTGAAAAAGCAGCTCACTGTTGGACTGGTGGTAAATCAGATGAGAAAAAAATTATACAAACTATGAAAACATTAAAGTATCAAAAGCTCAATAGATCCCTGTAGTTTGGTACAACTTTGTGCACAAGCTAAAGATATTGTTGTCTGTATAGTGACAGAAATGACTGGTTATCTGCTTTGGAAGAAAAGCATCAACATATAATAAAATTATTTCTATGTCTAACATAAAAGTACTAATTAATAGAAATATCATCACCATGTGTTTCTTTAATGTGTGCATTCATTTCATGCATCTGTTTGTATGTGCAGGCAGTACAGCCCAGTACAGGAGATGTGTTACTTGACTGTTTCCGTGATAATCAGCCTCGCTCCGAGCTGGAGGGTCGCATCTTAAAGATCAACCCTGTGGAGATCCTAGTGCCCTCTGACCTGTCAGAACAAACCCACAGACTCTTACAGAGTATCACAAATGCGAGGTAATCTGCTGTCAGGGCACCAGGGGGCATTCTGTACCCATTTAGTATATTCTTAGTGACCCATTGAACTGTGCTGGTTATTTGTCTGTGCACAAACGTGTGTGTGTGTGTGTGTGTGTGTGTGTGTGTTGAGTCTATTTGATTTGAGGGGGATTGTGTTTATATTTCCCCAGGCATGTAGACAGTTGTTTTGTCTGGAGCTCTCTTAGCTCAGTCTGATGAAATTAATGCAGGCTCATACAGAAATTACATGATGCAACCTGGGTTTACCTGCCGGGCTAAACAAGGTCCAGCCAGGGCTTATATATTATAAAGGTTGTCTGACTTTTTAAGCTGATATTTTTATGATACTGTAGTTGTTTTACAAAAATAAATATATTAGTAGTTGTTAGATATATTGAAACATTGTTTTCACTAATGTTAAAGGAAAGGAAGTCCATCACAATGTTTCCAAACTACAGCTGTGGCAAGTCAAATGGTGCTAACTACTGTAAATGGGTATGATGTTTAGCATGGGTTTACTTTACATTTAAAAATACAAATAGTAGATACTGTTAAGCAACACTAGAGTGGGGAAACCCATGCATCGAGGCTGAGGTAATTTGTCAGCTGGAGCACTAACCTCATAGTTGGCGTCGGTGCCACTGAACTGCTGTATTTCAGGATCCTGTTGCATCCCTTTGTTTTGCCATTCAGTTCATTTTTGCAGACAGTCTGCACCCAGCAGGTTCGCACCAGTAAGGACAGGGTCCTCTGAGGGCTGCTGGTGATTGGATTATGCTGAGAAAATGAAACGAAGTAGTTGGAGGGAGGGGAGTGGATTAGATTACAAAGGGTTGGTTGGATAAATGGGATGGATGTCAGCTACTTTCTGCCTCTTTTGCCTTGATGGTGCACATTTCTCAATATTAACCTTTTTTCTTGTAGTGGTATTTTTCTTATCTTTTTTTCTTTTTTCTCTATATTTACTTTGAAATCAGGAAAATTCGTTTACATTTCTTTCTCTCGTACATTGTGTTTCCTCTTTTCAGCCTCTTGTGTTGAGTGATTTTTAGCGAAGCTGGGCCTGTAAAGGGCAGTCCAATTATTGTCTGTGAACAGCCCTGTTCTGCTCTCTAATGTTGTGCTCATGAGAGACAAGACACTTTGCAGCCTGTATCATATAAATCCAGGGCACCTTGTCTGTTCAGCTCATACAGAAATGGCCATGTCTATCTTCTCACATGAAACTAAGCCGTACCAGGTCCTTATCACTGTAGATTGATGTATATGGAGAACTGTGTATGGTTTCTAGGTAATCTTGTTAATTGTGACACAATACGTACATGTAAAATTATGTTTGAATGGATCAGGATTTGCAATTGTTAACATCAGAGTCATGTAGTGCCAAAAATATAAAAGACCCACCCAGGTGAACATTTAGTAAAACTGATTTTTGTTGCTGCTGATGTTCACTTTCCAGCCTCGGAGTCCCTTGGGTGGGCTGACAAGACGGGCCCCCTGGCAATGTGTTGTATGTGTCTCCATGCAGCAGCAGGTAATTAGTCCCTTGGAGGTTGACGGTAGCTAGGTGTAGTATTAGGTTCTTTACTCATCCACAGCCTGCAGTCAAGAGTCAGGAACAGAGCAGTGAACTAGATCAGAGTAAGTGAAAAACTCACTGAATGATGCTTTTAATTCAAATGTTCACACTTTATCCCTGTTCCAACGATTTAAAGTCAGTGACTGACAATCTGGAGTTACAATAGCTTTTGGGATGAGACAGCAGTCCTATATCAGGATAGATCCACACAAGCACTAACAAACATAAAATACACTCGTTATGGCCTCTCTCAAAGCTTTGCATTCGCCTCCCAGCAATAGATACTGATGGACACATTAACCTTTGTTCTCTCCTTTGCACCATCGCTGATTTAACCTTTAGCCATCCCTGCTTTTGATTGATTATCACCATGACAGTGCTGTGAGCAACTCAAAGAACCCCATTGCTAGAGAAGTGAAGCATCACCCCTTCACATGTGTGGTGATGATGTAAACTCAGATTACAAATAATTAAATGGAATTCTATGTGCTCACTGTATCGGAGAAGTTGCATTTCAAAATATTACCAGCATCATCTTCTTTCAGAAACATCATGAATAATTTTCTTGGAGCCACTTTTAAAGTTTAGATAATCTCTTAGTACTCTTACTTTAGTAAAATTGAGTGTATTTAGAACTGTAGGTTTTAGGCCAACACAATTTACTTTACTGACTTTACTTTAATTCTTACTTGGGTTTGTGTACTTCTACCATATGGGGATGTTCTAGTTGCAGACTACTTAGAATTGGCATGCCCTCCCTTGTGACATTGTTAATTGTTGTACATTGTACATTATTGACCTTTTTTTTTTTTTTTTTTTTGGCCTTTCGGTTTATCCTGTGAGTTCAGAGGCACCACAGCGGATCATTTGTCCGCATGCTGATTTTGGGACAGTTTTTACACCGGGTGGCCTTTCTGTCGCCACCCTCCCCAATTTCTACCGGGCTTGGGACTGGCACTGCACGGCTGGGGATGGGGATGGGCTATTGGGGGTTCAGTGTCTTGCCCAGAGACACTTCGACAAGTGGTTGGGAAGAGCAGGGCTCAAACCTCCGACCCTATGGTTGGTTGTTCCATATCCAACAGTCATCTATTGGTCACTTTTATACAGTCTTTACTCTCAATTTGCATGGTGGCTGAAATAAAAGATTATGGTTCTTCTGTGTGTGTGTGTGTGTGTGTGTGTGTGTGTGTGTGTGTGTGTGTGTGTGCGTGTTGAGCTTTAGGAAACGGATGAAAGAAAAATGCTCAATCACTGTGTCCAGAGCCACATGTTTGCCTTGGTTGCCCTGGCAACAAAAGAGCGGACAAAGCTACAGTCCTTGAAAGCAGCAATGCAGAGAGAGTGATAGGAGCAATAAGGAGATGCAGGAGAACTGTGTGTGTGTGTGTGTGTGTGTGTGTGTGTGTGTGTGTGTTTGTTTGTGTCAGAGACACTAAGGTTTTTTTTGTGTGTGTGTAATGTGTGTAATTTCTCACAGGAAGATATGTAATCAGATATTAGATGTCATGTTTTCTTCATGTGTTTTTGTGCGGTCACAAGCACCACTGACCTGAATCTGTGCCGTCATGTTGTTACCCTCCAGCACTCAGGCTGATGACCAAGTGAGAGTTGAAAAGAGGGACAGTTGTCAGTTTGAGTTCGCCTCTGCGATGAACACGGTCACTGAATTCTACTGCTACACCCAGGAGAAAGGTGCGTTTATTTGTGCCACTGTGTGCCTCTATTTTTTTTTTTTTTTTTTATAATCTGTCCTTTCATTTACTCATACACTCTCGTTTAGTCTATGTCAGCCACTGAGCTGTAAATCACAGGATGAGTTTGAGGAAGGGGCCTGTGACTCATACACTGTAGGAATGAATAAGTTGCCATGTTTGTGTGTCATCTAGGCTCTCACTGTCTGTCGAGTGTGGCATCCTTGGATGGTCCAGTGATCTGCTGTCTGGGGCCACTCATCCAGTACCTCCAAGAATTCAACTTGGAGAGAGTTCTTAGGAATCAAAGGTCTGTGAAGATCCACATAACATACACACACACACACACGTACTCTTCACCGGAGACCCTTTTTGCTTTCATTTGTGAAAGTGCAAAACAAAAGCATTTGATCTGTTTATATGATCTGTTTAAAAAAAAAATCTCCATCATGAACTGAACTATTCTAAACTTCACTTAACTTTGAATTCTTTCTTTATCCAGTTTATAACCATTTAAATTAAAATCAGAAGTCAGTCACATTAATTTGGAAACATTATTTAATCATCATCAATAAAGTATGCTGTTCTCATTAAGCAACTGTATCGTGACAATATCGATTTGCTTGGTGCAGTTCATTTCAGCCTTTGTCCTCTAAATCGGAGGGTATGATCCTCAGTGCTGCCACCCTCAAGAATCTGGAAATCCTCAACAACCAGGTAAAAGCACATCTCAACTGGAAGTCAAGATGTTCTGTACCAATGCTGTTCCTTATTGTATAGCCCTGTATTGTCCAATGTATTAATTTGAACAGAAACATTTGCACTTTATTTTTGGATTTGGCCTTGTTATGACTTTTCAACCTTTTTTTTAATTACTTGACCAATGTTACAAAGAATTTGAACATTTTTCCCTTAAACCTGTGCTAATGTTGTGTTTAACATAGCTGAGACCAAACTCTTGTAATACATTAATTTTTAGGGAGTCTCACTAAAGTCAACTCTGAACTTCTGTTCTGGCTAGAGCAAAGGTAGTGGAGGCTGTGGAAAAGCAGAGCTTGCAAGCAATAATTTACAGTAAAAATGTAGTGTTGAAGAGAGTTGAAGATGTTTGTGACTTTAGAATAAATTAAAAAGCAGCCCGGAGTAAATAACTGGCCAGCTATGATGGTCTGTACAGTTTACCTGCATGACAGACTCCTCCCAGAACAAATGTTGTTTTATACAATCCCAGTTACATGGTCGATCGTAAAAATGTAATAGGACAACGGTGAGGAAAATTTGCAATGCAGCGCATAATACAGACGTAATAAAGTTTCACACTCAACACGTGAAAAATAAAAAAATAAACTAAAAAAAAAGGTTAAAATGCAAATGAAAGCTGCTGCTGTAACAGTCTAATGGGTAAGTTAAATTCTCCAATCACAAGAAAATGTTCAGTGATTAGCCTGCCTTTCGTGGATTAGGGCTCAAATGTTAAGCACTACTGTGCTGCCGCTGTGGCGTGTGTGTCAGACATCATGGAGTTCAAGCCCAGTTCAAGTCTTCTCATCTTGGTGCTTCTGTCTTCCATCAGCAGCTCAGTTTTTAAATTACAAAATGTCAAAATGTTTTTTTTCTACCCATCTGGAAAAACCACAGCAGTGCTCGATTATGTCATTCAAACTCTAACCCTCAAATACTTACTCAAATATTTATACCACGTGGGCATTGAATACAAGCTGTGTGTGTTACTGCTGTTATTTTTTGGTTTATTTGTGTATGTTCTTTCGATCACAGACTGATGGTAGTGTGAAGGGCAGTTTGTTGTGGGTGTTGGATCATACTCGTACTCCGTTTGGGAGGAGACTGATGAGGAAGTGGGTGAGCCAGCCCCTCACAGACCCACAGTGAGTTCAAGATACCGTCCGACCTCTGATGAAGCACCACTGTCAGTGAACCAAATCAGCTTGTTTCTCTGTTCTTGTCATTCAGTTTCACAGTGCTACAAAATTAATCTGAGCACCAGGAGTTAGCCTGCTCTGTAAAGCATTCTGGATCTGAATCGATCTATCTGCCTTGAACAGGCTGCAGGATTTAAACACAGCTTGAGAAAAAGCACAGCTTCAAACTTTGGGCAAAAATGTGCCACACTTACAGGAAGATGTAGCTTTGCTTTCACGTTGTCTAAGTGGAGCAGAGAGGAATATTATCATTTAATATGAACAGTTAAATAAAATGTCATGACTAGAAATAATAAAAACAAGTTGCAGAAGACACTGTTATTTGAATATAATTACTGGCATTTAATGGCTTAAATCACTGCAGTTTTGAAGAAGAAAGTAGTGGATTAGTGTCTGCTGTGTGACCTGCATAAATGAGCTTCAGAAGTTACATGAATGAACCATTATCTCCACTTCCAATTTTCTGTTTGCATTAATATTTTGAAAGAAATTCTCCATCATTATATAATTAAGTCAGCTTTGCTAAAAAGCATGTAAGATACCTACCGCCCATAATGGGAACACTTAGTTGTTCTTCACCCAGCAGAGCAGCTGCTCCTCTTTTCAGAAACACTGCAGGGTGAAAACACATAAATAGTGTTTTGGAGGCAGTCGCTTTAAATAAAAATGCTACATCTGACTCACAGCACTAGAAACAACCTCTCAGTTATAACATTGCTGTACTATTCCAGTTCCTTTTTCTGCAGTGTAGTGTTTTTTGTTTTTTTTAATCCATATATTGATTGTGTCAGTGTTTACTCTGTGTATCTGTGCCCCTCCCCCGACTGTGCAAGGATTATAGCTGCGGATTGGACACTGCTTTCAGATTATACAGATAGCTCCTCTGCAGAATTCCAACATCAATAAAACCCTGATTACACCCAGGGACATTAATTCCAAAACACACAGAGCAGCACTGCATAACATGGACACTCATGCACATGTGCACACATAATATAAACGACCATGTCGCAAAGTTGTTGTACGTTTTCTGCTTGTTTGTTTGCACAGAATTTTCCGTGTTTTTTTTCTTTACATTTTTAAGAGATCCTCTTAGCATCTACCCTGTCTTCAGACAGCATACGCCAGAGATCCTCTATCAGCTTAAAAAAAAAAGCATAGACTGAAGTAATTGACCCAGCTGTAGATATGGCTTTCATGTATTTTTTGATTTTAAGTTATTCAGGCTACTGGTAAACCAGTACTGGGTTCACATTTAAATTTATAAGGAGACTAATCAGTGTTATTTGTTCTAAATTCAGATTATGGGACTTATGAAAAGTCTCTTTCAATCAAGACTCTTTCATCTCTTCAAATAACTTAAATTTTTTTTTTTTGCTGATGAGGATGTGAATGATCATGTCAATCTTTTTGCCTGCTTTCACATCTTTCTTACTCTCTTCCCTTCTTGCCTCGTTCTTTTTCTTCCGTGAACCCACAGGTCCATCTCAGAGAGGCAAGATGCTGTGCAGGAGATCTTTGAGTCGGACTCTCTCCCATTCAATTCCATCAGATCCCTGCTGTCGCATTTGCCCGACTTAGAGCGAGGGATATGCAGCATATACCACAAAAAGGTAAAAAGTAATAAATTAATTCAGAGCATGACACATGAGACTGACATTATCTCCGCCAGCTACATACACCTATGGCTCCTGTTCAAAGCTAAGCAGTATTTTTCTCAACTTGGCCATCATTACAATAACTGAGAGGCTCATTTTTCTTAAGATGAGATCTTTGGGAATAGTAACATTGTCAACAATGGCCAAAACTACAAAAATCTGATTAGCAGATCCCGCTTTTCTTGCTCGTTTGCATGAAAATAAAAACCAAGATAATTCTCTCTGCCTAGGTTTCTCATTCACTTTCTCTCTCTTCTTTATTGCAAGATTCTTGATTAACAACACTGAGCGCTCGCCTCTGTGGCACTTACCTGATTGTCTGACACAATCTCATTTCCCATCAGACCCCCTTTGAAATGTCAGAAGGCTTCAGCTTGATCCCACCTTGTGTGTGTGTATGTGTGAATTGTACACAGATGGGCGAGCAACTATCTGCTTTTGTTTTTAGTTTTCTACCTCCTTCAAATATTGTTTAAAGAAAATGATCAAATGTCACCCAACACACCACACACAGGGGCCTTAATTGTCATTTAGCCCATCTAGATAAATGGGCCTGTGTGTAATGGCCTGTGTCTGTATGGCTCCATTGACATAATGGAAGGGGGGCACACTTGATGTCTCCAGTTGCTGTTTGTTGGGGTTCATAAAGGAGCATTATGGGGGCTGCTAACGTGGGGGACCATTAAACTGCAGCATGTGATTAAAGTCATTAACCATTGACAGTGTAACACTTATTAACCTTTCATGATTTTCTTTTAAACTGTGACATCACTAATGTTATCAAAACTCAATGTATCTACACAATCATCAATCTTTTGGGATATCTCCATACATTGATAAATCCTTTTTTTGGATTTTTATCACAAATGATCACTGGTTTTATTTGTAATGGAATAGCATTGATTAACAGAAAACACAAAACAGTAGCTATGTGTTTAATGTATATGGATATAGAATTAAAGGCAGCTCAGTGTCACCTTATTTGTGAGTAAAGAAATGAATGGAGAGGTGGTGGCTCTTAGCATAAACAAGGAAGATATGAGTTGCTGATGTTCTGATAATCTTGTTTCTGCATAAAGATTTAAATTATTTTTTTTTTTATTTTTTACATTTGGCCATATTGTGAAAACTTACGCGCTGTGCTGCTTCTAGTAAGTGGTGTCTCTCAGAGCAGTGGCAGTGATCGATGGTGGCACTAAACTTGGCCACCAGATCCTGTGCCGAAGATTTAATGATCTAATCCTGCTGTTTTAAAGTCAAACACACAAAACAAAAAAAGGAAAACTAAGGAATAAGAAGAAAATGGCTTGCATTTTTTTGGAGAATAAAAATCTTAAATGTGGTTCTTAATGTCCTAATTAGTTGAAGCTTTTCTTAAAACTGTGACGTGCTATGTAAGACACACTTTGCTCATGCATTCATCACATATTATGCAAATCTTTGTGTTTCTTTTTCAGTCCTCAACGCAGGAGTTTTACCTCATTACTAGCTGTCTTTCTCGCCTCGGGTTGGATCTGCAGGCCTTGCTCCCTGCCATCCAGTCACAGTTCGGCTCGACTCTGCTCCGAGATCTCTTTTTGGACACACCTGACCTGCTGGCTCCAGCCCACAGTTTCCTCAAGGTGCTCAATGAAAAAGCGGCCAAGTGAGTTTACATGTTTGTACATGTCAATAGTCATTTAATGTATTTTGTTTTATTGCTGATATGATACCCAGACCAGATCTGATCTAAATGACCATTATTGTCCATTACAGAAGAGTTATACTCAGTCACCTTATTGTTTTATTATTGCCACTGCTTTGCTCTGTGCACTAGCTGTAGTCTCATGAATATGGAATGCAACTAAGGATTACTTTCCATATTGATCAATCTATTGATTTTTTTCCTCAATTAATGGTTGAATTTTTAAATCTATAAATTGTTAGAAATTGTTGAAGCATGGCCACAACATTTTCTCATTGCATAAGCAAAAAACAATCCATAAACCAAGGATTTTCAATTTGCAGTGATAAAAAACAGATGCCCAAATTTTAAAAACTAGCATTAGACAATATTTTGCATTTTTGACTAGAGATATTCTTGTTATCTAACTTGCTTGATACACTGCAATGTGTAGTAGTAATATTTTATCATTATTTCCAGAAAATAGAGAACTTGCAGTCATATTTGTCAAAACATATATGTAATATTTGCAAATTTGTTTGCATAATTTTACATATAGCTGCCATGGACATTTTTGAAAATGCTTGCATTGTACTACAAAACTGTTATGCAAGATATGATGCAGTAAGTGATTTTGAGCAATAATCAACACTTGGCAGTGAGTAGCAGACTGACGGATTTTTCTTTTCCATCACCAATAAAGTCCGACTAACTCATTGGGTGATGTCAGAAAATTCATCAGCAGCTGTCACATTTGGACTGTGTATTTGTGCAGGTCAGGGAATAAGACAGAACTGTTCTCAGATCTGTCAGAGTTCCCGGTGCTGCAGGAAAGGAGGGAGCAGATCCAGGCTGTCCTCAATGAGATTCAAGACCACCGCAAAGAAATCCGACTGAAGCTGAAGGCCCCCATGTTTGACTACACGGCCATCTCTGGGCAAGAGGTACAGTGTCTGTGTGATTGAGCTGACAGTGAAAGACAGGTGGGAGGAGATTGAATGCCTGATTTGGATGGAAGATTGAGTCACAGTGATGATCTGATAGCGGTGTGTGTTTTAATAAAACTGACACATTATTTTGTACATCGGCTGTAGTCTTATTTATCCAAGTTTATCCTCGTCCTCCTCCTTCTCTGCTCTCAGTTTCTGATTGAGGTGAAGAACTCGGTGTCATCCACTGTTCCACCTGATTGGGTCAAAATCAGCTGGTGAGACTGCAATTGTAGCACACACACACAAACAAAACTATCAACTATCTTAGTTGAGTTGGAATTTTTGGTCGGAATCATGGTTATGGAACATAAGGGTTTCTCTCTGGTTGAGAGCTATATGTTTAATTTCAAACAAAATGTGTGTTTTTTTTTTTATGATCAGCCATGCTAAGCTTCAAGGCACCAACAGTATAGTGAGGATGAGGGGTTGTTGTCATCATAAAGTACAGTAAACAGACAAACACCTAAAACAAATTAATATTTGGTGTGAGCACCCCGGCACATGGTTTTCTGAGAATCTTAGCAGGTAGGTATTTCTAAGCCTCTTGAAGAACTTGCCACAGTGGATTTAGGCTGCACCAGTTTCAGACTGACTTGATGTTGTTGAGATCAGTGCTCTGTGGGGGGAACGCCACCTGCTGTTGGACTCCCTGCTCTTTCGTAGTTCGAGATGGTTCTTTATGACTCTGCCTGTTAGTTTGGGCTTGTTGTCATGCTCCAGGATGAATTTGGGACCAATCGCATGCCTCAATCTCATGATGAAATTGAAAGATGAACAACATCAACAGCAAAAACAAAAAAACACAGGCACTGGAAGCAAAAGGGTAAAATAACACATACTTATACCCCACAAATGACCAAAATGCAACAGCAGAAGTGTGAGAATCTGCAAATGACTGTACACCAAGGCAAGTAGTTGTGGAATTTTAAAGCTGCACTATGATGTTGTGTAATGTGAAAAGGGAACGTTGTATATGCTAAACGCCTAGTTTCTTCCCTCACTTTAATCTGCCTCATCTGCCTAACTTCTTCCTCCCTGTCCCTTTGCAGTACAAAGGCTGTCAGCAGGTATCACTCTCCTTTCCTGGTGGAGCGCTACAAGAAGCTGCTGCAGCTCCGAGAGCAGCTGCTGCTGGATTGCCAAAGGGAATGGACAAATTTTCTTGAGTATGACAGACACATGAATCCACACACATGCGCACACACACACACACACACCAGATCATAAAGTCAAATGAAAAAGAGCTAAAACATGTCAGTGTCTGTGTCAGTGAGATGCCTCCACAGCTCTTAGCCTGACTGAATTAGTCTGTTTTAAGTAAGTACGTCAGTGCTGTCTACTCAGAACACAGTATGCACTTACCTTAATTTACACTTGAAAATCTCTTTCCTCTCTGTCTCCCTCTCCCCTTAGACAGTTTGGGGAGCACTATCACACCATGAAAAGGGCTATTAGTCACCTAGCAACCATGGACTGTCTCTTTTCATTGGCCGAGGTGGCTAAACAAGGGGACTATTGCAGGTGACGTCCTATCGTGATGGCTGTAAATATTGGTGTATGTGTGTGAGTTCATATTGTGTGTGTGTAGGTGTGTGTGTGTGTGTGTGTGTAGGTGTGTGTGTGTGTGTGTGTGTGTGTGTGTGTGTGGGTGTCCTGTGTCGTGTCCTATAGTCTCAGACAGGCTGTGTGTGGGAGTATGCACTGGGCTCAGCAGCGTGCTCGGCCAGAACGCCAACATTTCTCCCACTCTTGCAAATACACACAATGACACACACCTTTGTATTGTCTATTTCTACACATTGTAGTGCTTTAGCTTCACTTCTCTCTATGTTGTAGTACTTTCTTGCTTTATTTGGACATTTCTCTCTTCAAAATTCCAAAGGACAGTTTTGCTGTTTATTAGTTTCACCACCAAATAAAATAATTTTTATTGTTCACTTGTATTCCTCTAATTTCATATAGGTCTTTCTCTTTTAATTTTTTTAGTGGATTATTTTTCTTTAGCAAATATCTGGATGGTCTCCAAAGACTCAATATCATTCAGTTAATATAGTAAATAAAGCAGAAATGGAAATGAGGAGTGTAAAATACAGTACACATATTATGATGACATTAAATTTGAGATTTTATAACCTTTAGGCGTGTGTGTGTATTTTATTTTGCGAATGTATTCTCTGTTTTTAGACCAAAGGTGTGTCAAAGTCGGCCTCAGATCATCATCAGGGATGGTAGACATCCTGCCATAGATTTGCTAATGGGAGAGCACAACCAGTATGTGCCCAACAACACTGAATTACAGGTACACACACACAAACACACAGAGGGTCATTGAGAGAGCTCTGAAACAAAAAGCACACAGATGTTTGCCTGCCCTCTAACTCATTGAGACAGTTCTGAAACAAAATTGCTCCACCACACACACTATCTTGTTCGTTGCTAAAGTGGGTGTAGGTTAGTCTTGCAACAGAAAAATAAGCCAATAGAGAAGCCAAGCCTTTAGTCCACCCACCTTCTCAGCTGTGCAGGACAGCATGCAAATATCATATTCTGTCTTTCCCCTTGTTTGCCTTCTGTCTGTGTATCTGTTATTCTCTCCTCTCCTCTCCTCTCTGTGCAACAGGGTGATGGCAGAAGAACTATGATAATCACTGGTCCTAATATGGGGGGTAAGAGCTCCTACATCCGCCAGGTGGCCCTCATCTGTGTTATGGCTCAAATGGGCTCCTACGTCCCGGCCTCTGAGGCCCGTCTAGGCATTCTGGATGGCATTTATACCAGGTATGAAAACTAGCAGCTGTGACGAGTCCCTCTGCATTTGTTTGACAACTGCGAGAACACTTGATTAAACTGTGTAGATGCCAGAAATGACAATACACTTTATTTTCAGTTTTGCTTTGGGAATTGACTTATGCAACAGTAATTGATTAAAATATTGAATTAATTACTGCAACTGTGCAAAATGTACTGCATTGAAAAATGATGACACTGATTTGTTGTGATTCGCATTTTTTTCAATTGAACAGACTATCTGCTAATGCTGTGTAGTTAACAAAAGATAAGAATCTATTACATGGGTCAGTGAAGTACTGTAAGCAGTTATAATGATAATTATATTATTTGCACTGTACTTGTTACAACTATGGGACTGGAAAACACATTCAATGTTCTCCAGCAGCAACCATTACTTAGGGTTTCTCCTAAGAGGACTTTCATTAATTATTAGGTAATATTCTCATTCTCTGGCTGTGGGCGAATTTGGAGGTCACGCCTCCAGCCAACTGGAGTAGGTGGTCATGAATCATGCAAAATGCATTTAAATAGCTTCAGGCATAACTTGCTATACCACAGATGGGAATTTTGACAGTTTTTGAAAAAAATAAAAAATAAATCCACATTTGGTGAAACAAAATGTGGCAAAATATTTAAAATGCATAGCACTTATAAAAAGAACTGAAAATGAGCCATAATACAAGTTTTTTAAGAAGCGTGTTTATAAAAAGGACTTGTTTTTAATTTATTAAAGAACTTGGTATACTTTACTAAGACATCAAATTTGAAACTCACATGGCCATGCCCAATTTGTCAAATCCAATGGCCTACAATCTGCATACTGCATATTCCTGTAGTTGAGGATGGGTGAGAAAATACAAAAAATATTTTATATATAATTTATATGAATTTTATATATAACTTGGAAAAACGTCAGATATTGGATATAGATTTTTATATTGGGTTAGGGTTTTTCTTTTTGTAATATTTTAAAGGAGTAAAGGTGAACATAGCAGGGTGACACATGTAAGTGACACATGTGTCTTGGTGTTTTCCTGGGAGGCATAATAAATATGAAAAATCCAGAGAGAATGACATGTCACAAATACACGTACATTAGGACTGGATCTTTATAATTATATGCAGTAAAACTTCCCTCAACAACGATGATAAATGGAAAAGCATTTTTTGATCAATACATGTTCTGGGTCAACTTTGCTGAACAATCATCCAATTAGTTCACAGTAACTCGGTTACATACTTGATGTGTTTGGCCAAAACAAGAAAAAACATACACAGGCTGCGGAGAGGCAACAACACGCAAATGTGAGCAGAGTGAAATGTTCTCACATGATGAGCGACTCATGTTGAAGAGACGTCATGTTTCAAACCTGCTGATGTTGTAACTTCTCTCCTTCATAGTCCCGCTCAACAGTGCAGCTTTGTGCTGCAGAGGTGAGGGAAAACTGGAGTGTGTGTGTGTGTGTGTGTGTGTGTGTGTGTGTGTGTGTGTGTGTGTGTGTGTGTGTGGCTTACTACACATCCCGCACCTTCTCATTTTATGTCAGGAGACACTGCTGCATATCCTGGTCAAAGTGACAAAAGCAGCTGGTGACAGGTGTGTAAGATGTGTCAGATTTAAGTAAGATACAGCTGTTATTTCAGTGTGTCAGATTCATATTTAAAGAACCTCATAGTTAAATATTAACTAATATTAACTGTTTGATAAGACTCTCGATATATTCAAATTAACGGATACTAATAAAAAAACTTTCTCCAGCCTTAATTATTTAGTGGAATTCTAAATTACCTCTTTGAAGTCTCGCAAACATGCTAAATGGGCATTATGTCTTATAAACTATTGTTGTTTCTCTCTTTCTAGTGATGGATAATCACACCCAGGATTTATCTGAGTGACTTTTCTTCCTATTAGTGCAACAAAAAAAAAAAAAAACTCAAACACCTTGTTCACTTTGTGTCTTCCTTATCATCAGTAACAGGGTTGACTTTATTTTTAGGGCTGACACTCAGACTAATCCCATCTAATCCCATTGTTTCCTTGCCACACATGGGGAGATGTGTGAAGGGGATAAAAGATGAACAAGAGTTGTTTGACAAGGCAGCTTCTATTGTTCTGTCATGGTTCATATGGCACGGCTCCTTGTATTGTAGGAACCCTTGACAATAAGGCTTTGTTGGAAATCTTTCTTTCCCCCACTTGTGATTATTCTCATTATGATGAGAGTAGCAGTAAGCTCTACATGTAGTTTCCAGTCCTGACTACATATTAGTGAAGAACACAGGCCAGTATATGGCCTCTGCTATTCTGCCTGTGCTGCACTATGTGATTAGACATAATGGCTTGCAGATGTGTGTAATTGTCTTTTTTGTATGCTTAAGCATGTTCCTATGTATTAACCCAGTGGGACCCAGAGACTGTCAGGAATTAAAGTTTTATGTATGTATCTTTGTGTGTGTTTGTGTGTGCATTTTTACTCCTGTCTTTTAGAGAAACATCTAAATATCTGGGACTTGGACTTACAGAAGACATATTAGTGTAATAAGGTGGTTCTGACAGTCATGAAACCTGTAAGGGTCTCTTTTACCGATTAGTGTTCGGACTTTTAGTTTTAAGACCGGTTGGGTTGGCATAGGTGGAAGTAAAGAACTAATAAATAAAATTTGAAATTATTATTGATTGTAGTGAAGATATACTTGCTATCTACATTCCCCTATCTCTCTATCTATTGATCCATGAGTCTGAAAGTTTTCAGACATCCTTCACTTTTAAAAAATTTGTTATGTTGCTGCCTCATGGTACAATCATTAAAATTCATTATTTTTCTCAATCATCTACAACTATTGCCCCATAATGACAAAGTGATGACAAATGTTTAGAAATATCTATAAATTTAGTAAAAAGAAAAAAGTCAAATATTATATTATATATGACCCTTAGCAACAACACTTGTAAAGGGTCAGGTGCATCACATTTCTCTTGATAAATGCTGAGATGCTTCTAAACCTTGATTGGAGTCCATATGTAGTAAATTAAATTGATTGGACATGATTTAGAAAGGTCCACACCTCTCTACAGAGGGCCTCACAGCTGACAATGCATACTGTATGAGAGGGCCTTTGTAAGAGAGGTGACCAAGAATCCGATGGTCACCCTGCCTGAGCTCTAGAGGTCCTGTGTGGCAATGGGACAAAGTTTCAGAAGGACAACAATCACTTTAGCCCTCCACTGACCTGGCCTTAATGGCTGTGAGTGGCTAGACAAAAGACTCCCCTAAGTGCAAAACACACAAAAGCCTGTGTTTGCACATGTATCTCTCTCCATCCGTTGTTCTGTCATTGGGGTTGGAGGATACAGCTCCAACAAGAAGTATTTGGAGTATTTTCTGTTTGGCCTCCCCCCAGCCTGTACTCCACTGTACTTCTGTACTCCAGAGGTGAGCATTTGTGAGCAGCAATATGGTTTCACACCTAGAAAGAGTATAACAGATACAGTATTTGCTTTGAGGATGCTGATGGAGAAGTACAAAGAAGGTCAGAGGGAGTTGCATTGTAGAGAAAGTGCATGATGGGGTGCTGAGAGAGAAGCTCTGGTATTGTATGTGGAAGTCTGGAGTAGTATGGTGAGGTGTGATGTAGGTGTGACAGAGGAGTTCAAGGAGGTGGCGGTCCGCTCTGGAAAACAGAGGAATGAAGGTTAGTCAAAGCAAGACAGAATACATGTGTGTGTGAATGAGAGGGATCCAAGTAGAACAGTGAGGTTACAGAGTGTAGAAGGTGCAAGTACGTAAAAGTACGTAGGGTCAGCAGTTCAGAGAAATGGAGAGTGTGGAAAAGAGGTGAAGAGGTGAACGATCGTAGAAAAGTGTCAGGTCTGTTGTCTGATATGAGTTTTAGCAAGATTGAAAGGACAGGTGTTCAGGATGGTGGTGAAACCACCGATGTTGTTCGACTTAGAGACTGAAGAAAAGACAGGAGGCAGAGCTGAAGGTAGCAGAGCTTAAGATGTTGAGGTTCTATTTGGGAGTGACGAGGATGGACAGGATCAGGAATCAGGACATCGGAGGGACAGCTCATGTTAGATATTTTGGAGATAAAGTCAGAGAGGCCAGATTAAGGTAAAAACAAACCTGTATCTTGAAGTAAATATTAATACTCTGTTTTCTTTCTGTGCACCAGTCAATGTTTCCACTCACAGAAGCACAACATCTGTCTAACTAAAATAAGTTTACAAATCTTGGATTACAGAATTATGTTAAGTGGCAAATCTAAACATCGACCAGCACAAGAGCACTTGTAGACAAATGTCCTGTTGGTGTGCTTCTTAGAAAGTTACTTCTACATATGCTATGAACCATCACAAACTGAAACATCCACAAATCAGGCACCAACACAAAGCACAGCAAGCCAGCTAATACAGTTTTGCTTACTGGTCCCAGAGCAGGGTCACATCTGTCCGATATTATCTCTTTTAGCGTTTCCTAACGATGAAAAGTCAGTTGATATTACTCGTCTGGTCTCATACACTTTGTTTCTCATCCTCACATCCTCAAACATCACATCATCATTTACAGTTTAACATTTACCACATCACCTTTGCACTACATCTGTCATCTTAAGCAATACTAAGAATAGCCATAGACTTTTTTTGAGAATACCAAGCTATGGTACCGATGCCCCAAACTGTTACACAGTTCTGGCAAGGCATCTCCTGGATGGGTCCAATATTTGAGAATCTGGGCATGCTGTGGGTAAGGGACAGAAGCCATTCACCATACTAAGTCATTGGACCATCAAAATGTTTTTGACATCATTATTTTAATGTAAAATGTTACGTATCATCTAAGAAAAATTGCAATTTTAAGCTTATTATTGTCCACAGGCAGAGAAAACACACCCACACAAAATCCCCTGTCTCTTCACCTCCTCTGTTACCTATGTCATCCTATCTGGTTCTAATTGCACTGCTCAGCTTCTCTGTATTGTGGCTTGTAAGTTCCTGTGGAGAATCTGTCTTGATAATAAATGCTTAGTCGATTCCCACTGCTGTGTTGAGCATAATAGACGCAGCAGTGGGAACTGCTTCATCTTTTGCATGTGTATGTGAGAGATGTTACATGTTTATAAGTGACAAGGAGACAGATATGGGATAGAAACTTGAGAGTTGTACTGGAGTGGAATAAACAGGGTTTCTGGGTTGGCAGTAATGGTTTGTATGTATCTAATGGGATATTCAATCTGAATGGATCCAGATGATTGATTATTAGTGAAATTATAGCAAATAATCCCCCGATTTTATTTTCTTGCCCATTCCACTGTATTACAATATGCTGTGCAGTGATTTGACTATAATTCTATGTGCGTGTGTCCGTGGATGCGCATGTTTGTGTTTTTTCTTTTTTTTTTTCTTTTGCTTTTTTACATGCTTCAGCAGATTGAGCTAGCAGCCTATCAGCGGAAGGATGCATATGTGTATGCGCACGTATGCAGCAGCTGTGTGTGTTTTCAGTATTGAGTTCTGAAGGTTATAGAGCACATTTTTTCCATCCCTCCGTGGTTGTTATGGAAACAGAAAAAGGATGCTGAATGTAAAACTGTGTTTTGTAAAAGACTTTTTTTAATCCACCATGGACTTTGTGATTGTACATTATTCTACTGACATCTTTAACAAATTCCCCTTTCATCAAAAATGCAGTGACATTTGTTTTCTCTTTTGGGGACAAAGAATGTGGTAATATTCAAAAAGACTTTGGACTTAAACTTAGGTGAGTTCTTTTAATGCCAACAGGTCTCAGCGTAATATCAGCATCTAGGTGGGAGCTGTAACATGTTGAACTGCAGTGTCAGTGTCCGTGCCACGATGAAGGCAGCATACTGGGCTGTTTAGCCCTTTAGTAGCTGTAATCTGTAATTTCTGGCAGACTGAACCAGACGGGATGGAGTTAAACCTGTCGAAATATTATGTAAGTTTCACATACAAACAAATCTAAAGAAAACTCAAAAGAATTGACAAAATAATTATTCAAGGCCACATGTTGATGTGCATACATTGATCTTCTGCTGTATTGCTCTGTGCAGATGTGTGTTGTTTGACTTTATATTTAATCAACTATGTGGATCATAAAACAAAGTGTTTGCTGGACTATTGTGCAAATAAACAGAAACTGTAAGTTGGACAATATTCTTAAATGTCAGGTTCAGTCTGACAATGCAATAGATTAGGTTGTAAACTATATTAAACATTTTAAAAATGCGTGTATCCTCATAACAAAAAGCAGTTTAAAAATGAAGGTAAATAACACTGTATCCAATGAATGATGTCTGATTATGGTTTTTCCTTATTTTTTTGGGATTTCAGCTGTCTTAAAAAACTGTAAACTCGGTTCACATTTGTTGTTTGTCTTTATAAAAATGTTTGCAATTGAGTGATTTTGCTATGTTTAGAATGTTGGTTAAATGCAGTCTTTTCATTAGTCAAACTAAGAACAATATGGTTAAATAATAAAAAAATACAAAAGCAAAGAAGGACCAAGAAGTGTCTGATAAACTCTTGAAATTTGGCTAAACACTTTTTTGTATAGGTGTGAGGTGATTGTTTATTTTTGGAATCAGTGTATTTGGTTGGAAGGAAGGACTCAGTGAGACCAGCAGGACACCCAGCTGGTGGGGTGTTGTTAGGTTTCCGCTGTACATCCCCTCATCAGTGGCCATGGACGGAGTGTGTGAACAGCACTCCTGGTTTCCATTTGATCCGGTCTATCTTTTCTGCCATGCACTATGGATCACTGAGTCTAAATTGGTTAATTAAATGCAGCACCATGTCTGCCACACCTCTCCCCAATACAGCGTGTGGTGTAACCATAGTAACCCATGGGCTGGCTGGTGGCTCGTGTTGGCGGTTCATTGATAGGTACCTTGGTGAAAGTCGATCATGACAGGAAAAGACAGATTTAGAGGCGATAAACACTGACTGGCAAAGAGATGTGGCATCTGTGATCCAGCTGGAGTGGAGTTTTTAGCAGATGAGTCATTCTGTCTGTCAGTTGGTGCATCAGAGGAGCTCTCAAAGCAGCTTTAAGGGGTGTAAAGAATTCAAACTATTGTCATAGTATTTCTATAACTGCTATGTATCTAATGACATGGACTTGACAGATAGTGTTGTTTCAGTGTTTATCATTTTTATCCCCTTTTTTTTAATCACCTTGAAATCCTGCGCCCACAAGTGACAGAATAACACCCTCAGCTGTATTTCTATATAAAATGTGCTTGTAAGTACATTAATTACACTGTGATGCTGTGAATTTTGTTCTTTTTTTGTTCTTGTTTTTAATGCAATACCATTTTTGTACTCCTATGCTAAACCTCTCTCTGAAACTCTTTCTGTGAGCTGTGTCCTCATATGACTGTTCACCATTGGATTTAACAATCTTTCTTAACTGGACATATGTCTTGTAAATGGTTTGTTTCAGCCAAGTGGATGCAACCTGTTCACAAGGACATACAAGTGCTCAAGATTTTTTTGATTTACAGGCCTTTAGTGTTCCATATGTCTGCATACACAAAAAACTATTTGTGTCTCTCCCCAGTTTTGTTTTGACCACTTTTTGTTGTTTCATTATCTGACTGGTTATCAGGATGGGAGCGTTAGACAACATCTACAAAGGGCGCAGTACATTCATGGAGGAGCTGGCTGAGGCCTCAGAGATCATTTCGCATGCAACTGAATATTCACTGGTCATCCTTGATGAACTGGGACGGGGCACGAGCACCCATGATGGAATTGCCATCGCCTATGCCACCCTGGAGTACTTCATCAGAGATGTAAGTGTTTGAGCTAATCGATCCTGTGCTGATGACATGGGAATAAGACAATAAAAAGTAAATATTAAAAGAAAGAGAAAATAAATGAAGGGGCGTTTAGGGACAGTTACCTGTTTGTGTTGAAGCTCAAAATACCAAATAGCATGAAAGGCATTGTCAAAGACACACACACATTCATGTTGCTGATAAATCCAAATGCACTGTGACATCTTCAAACCAGGGCAGTTAACCTTCAAGCTAACAGCTTTTCATTAAGATGTGTCTGTACGTGTCTCTATTTGTGTGCAGGCAAGTGATCGATTACAGTGTATGTGTGCTCTGCAGAATGATCGTTTGTTTTGCTGAGAGATGAACCACTAGAGAGGCCTCAGCAGCAGAGCACCTCTCGAAAACTGAGCAGAATTATGGAGAAGCTTAATCTACAGTATATGGTTAATGTTTCCTGTAGGCAGTAAGAGGAGGATGCAGTGGAAAGGGAAAGACAAAGAGAAACATATCAAATTGTTGAAGGGATTATTATAAACTGTAGGTGAGCTGATGACAGGCAGGCTGTCCATGTCATGTAATCATATGCTACCATATGCATTGTCAGCATTTCTTTAAGTGTTCTCTCTTGTCAGCTGTGGTGTGTATAGAAAGCAGAGAGATTGAATTTGAGCTGGAAGAGGCAAATGTTCACTGACGAGAGGAGACAGTGCTGGTGATACAGTATGTGGGGTACCTTGAACCACTATTCCTACGAGAGAGTGTGTGTGGATGTGTGTTTGTGGATGTGTTCTGGTGGGATTATATGAACTGGCACACTCGGGAGCCCTTTGGGTGTTGCACAAGATTGCGTATCTCTATTTTGATAGAACAGATGAGTTGTGCTCTGCACCAGTGGCAAACCGCACACAAAATTAGCGACCAGCCAGTGAACATAAAACACGAAGCATTTCAAGCGGCAGACCAAGAGTCAGAAGGTGGATAAGACAAAAATGGGACGTATTTTATTAGGTGATCTTATATATTGTATATTCAACTTGTTGTGATGTTCACACAAAGAGAATTATAGTCAAATCACTGCACAGTTTACTGTAATACAATGGCTGGGCAGGAAAAGAAAACAAAGGCTCTTTAAAATATCATGTAGTTTAAAAGGCAGTGTAAAAGATGCAGAGACTGCTCAAATGTATCATTTCTTTCATTACCCCAAAAATATGTATGATGAAATTCTGCACTTGGGGCAACTGTGGCGGAGTAGGTAGAGTGTTCGTCCACCAATTCCACAATTGTTATTGGTTTGATCTCTACAATTGTTGTTGGTCATCGGGATTTGTTCGGATAGAATATTCAGTCATTTTGTCTTGTCTTCTTGTCATTGACATACATGTGAACAAGATAAAGTATTTTATTCAATGATCTTATATATTGTATATTCAGATTGTTGTGATGTTCTCAAGTGGCCCAATAACTGTTAATCCAGCTTTAAAACTGATGGACACTGATCTGATCAATCAAACTGGACTTCAAAACCAACACACACACACACACACACACACACACACACACAAACACTCTCTCTTTGGTGTATCTAACAGTTGGTGCGCATGTGGTATTAGATCCCTCCAGACTGTAGCAGCTCTGGGGAGAAAAGGATTTATCAACTCAGATGGTCTGTTTTGACCTTTGGGACCACGTATTTCATCTCCCATTTGCAGAACATTGTTTTGCTTGCTATTGTGGAAAAGCTCACCAAGCTGACAGTGGACTACACAAACCAGTGATTTTGACTTTTCTGGTAAAGGTATGAGCCCCAGCGTGCGACTACATTCACAGTGACAGATACAATTGATGGTTTTCTCAAGGTGTATCATGAAAGGTCTTTGGTACACACATATTTTTTCAGATTTCAAAGGCCAATAGCTCTAAATTGCACTTACCTCTGTTCAAATATTGATGAACAAACATTTATCTTTGAAAAACCTCCTTTCAGTTTTAATGTTTGGCCAGTTCCACATTAATATTTGGACATAATCTTTGGGTTATGTAATCCTGCTGGAAAGCATAGAATGAAAAATGTGTAAGTAGCAGCTAATGCAGCAGGGAGCTGCTGTTGGCAGGAGGAGGGAGCTCTCTAACTACCTGTTGTGTAACAGCATTGATTTGTTAGAAAAGCCTTGCTATTAAAGGAAAGACAAACAAAAGAGCACAAAAGAAGTTATGCTTTACAGCGAAAGGCTTCCTCAGGACAGGCAGACACGTCTTTCATGCTCACTCCTCTCCCTACACCTACACCTCCTCCTCCTCCTCCTCCTCCTCTGCCCTGTCCTCCTCCTCCTCACAAAAGTCAGACTACTCCCGCTTTGACTCGGTTGTTATAGTAACACACCTTTTCCTGTCCCCAACACTCACCTGAGAGGTAGTTAAGAATGTAGATGGATTTCATAACACCACTCAATGAAAGCGACAGCCTTGATGAAGAAAGGAAAAAAAGGAACAGGAAGGCAGATTACTAAATTTATGAGTTGTGTCTGCTAAAAGTTTCAGGGGTTTTGGTGAAATCACAGCCTATGTACATGTTCATCCAATTTAATTCTTTTCTCGCTGTGATGGTTGAAGTACCTCAAGCTGTCCTCCGTTTTAACCATTACTCACTCTCCGACTCAGTTGGACTCTTATGTTTATTCACGCTAACAGCCAGTTATCCTGCCATTAGCTTCACACCAAGGTTATCACTAGGTTTCGCTCTGCCCTCGTACAGTGACTCAGAATTGCATGTTAATGCACAAGCATGGTGATAGCCACTGTTATAACTAAGACAGTCAGGCCCTGCTTTACACGTGGCCTCACTGGAGAAGCAGAACTCACTAAAGCTCATTTTTGGCTACACACTAATGGGTACATTTCCAGTAGAACGTATTGTTCCATGTGGGCGTAAATGGTCTGATGTGCTTAAGCTGATGCACAAAGCTCCTTTGAAGGCCCACATGTGCTCCACTGCACTCTGAGCCTGCACTGTACTCACATGGATAAGATGCTTGTCTGTGTTTCAGCTCACTGTGTCGAACCTTCTGGTCATTCTAAATTTCACTGTAGTCATTTCACTAGAAGTGTTATCATTTCATGCATTGTTCACAGTGGCAGTGATTCCTACATGTGCGTCAGGGTCCAAAAAAATAGGTCTTACAATATAAACTAAGAGGGATGCAAGATGATTCAAGTAGTATCAAAGAAATGCATGACAGTATTTCTGTCATGCAATTACGTGTACGGTTTCTGACTACTCCCTTGCTTGCTTGTTTCTTTTGAAATATTCAATACTTTCACCTCTTCAGGAGTCAACAATGATGAGGGGCAGACAAGGAAAGATTGCTTGATGTTGAGGATGTCACAATTAAAAAAAAAAATGTTCAAGGTAGATGCTAACTAGAACATCGCTTTAATCGCGAACGAATGTTGAGAATGATTTATATTGGGCCACACCTTTGATATTTTTCTGATGAGTTAATTTGTTCAGTAATCCTTTTTCTCTAAAACAATGTCAAACTGTGACAAATGTTTCTGTTTATTTCGAACTGTAGAAGGCTCAACACGCTACACTTTTATAAACTGGAAATAAAAATATTCACGTTTCATCCTTGAAAAATAATAGTAAAAATGTAGATATAACAATTGTTCAGTTTTTGTCGACTGACTTATTAACTTGATTAATTGACTGACTATTAATTTATTTAGTCTTAGTACAAGTTAGTTTTTTGTTTGTTTCATACATGAATGCTTTTAAACTTTCCTCTGATTCCCCTATATTAGAATAATTCTTTAATTCTTAAGTAAAAGTACTTTTTATCATTTATCATATACTTTTTATCAGTTCAGATGATATTGACAATTAGTATAAACTTCATAGTGTGATCAACAAGATAACATAATCTGAACTAAATGTTCCTCCAAGTGATGTCATCTAGAGTTGTTTTTTAGCTAGACGTAGGGTGATATTTTATTATAGGGAAGAGGAAACTTTAATGGCATTCATTTACATGTACTACTCAAACTATAGACCCCAAAAAAACAAGTTCATTATCAATGAAGGTGTCCTTTAAAAAGAAGCTTTTTTTTTTTTAACTGCTAGGAACAGCTTGCATTAATTTGAAAATGTAAATTGTGTGGCAGGTGTTAGTGAAAAAGTGCAATCTCACTAAATGTGATTGTTAAATGTGTTCTGAGCAGGAGTTTTTGCCTTAATAACAGACCGTAATTGCAACAGAGAACAGCATCCTGTCCCCAGTAATTGGAATGACACGGATTATCGAAATGTGGCCCACTAAATTACAAGTGTGTCAAATAATGCAAGTCATAAAGCTTTACACCTTTGGAGAAGTGAATGGTCTGCACTTACATGGCGCTTTTCACTCAAACCTCTTTACACTGCTTCTCATTCACCCATTTCCACTCCCAATCACACCGACGGGGAAGCTTCTATGCAGCTGACCAACCCTCACTGGGAGCAACTAAGCTGGGGTTCAGTGTCTTGCTCAAGGACACTTTGATATGTGACTGGAGGAACTGGGGATCGAACCAACAACAATTGTGGGATTGGTGGTCGACCACTCTACCTACTCCACCACAGTTGCCCCAAGTGCAGAATTTCACCATACATATTTTTGAGGTAATGAAAGAAATTATACATTTGAGCAGTCGTTGCATCTTCTACATTTGCAGCTCTGCCCTGTGCAGAAAAGGTTGCATGTATTTATGCCTATTATTGTTACAGCTTTAAAATGGGATACTTAGTTTAATATCATTGACCGTGCCAGTAGATTATTATCTAAGGGCCCTGAATCAGTGGTCTGTGTAAGCATCCTAGGTCAGTTCTTGCTGCTGCACCATTGATCTTACAAAAAAGCTGCAAACCTAATTTCCAAAATACAGTATGTCCACTTTACCAAAAGACAAAATATGAGTTAAAGGGAAAGTCATCAGCTGTCGGTCAGAGGTCGGTGATTTATGCAGATGTATGCATCATTTGCAGTGTCTCTTTTTTTTTTTAAACACACACACACACGCAGAGAGACACAAAGCCTTGTTAGTTGGGAGGTGAGAACCCAAGGGTGCTGACTTGAGTTAAAATTGGATTTGTGTCTTATTGGACAGAGAGCAGTAACAAGACAGAGAGAGCAATAGTGGTGTTGACACTGCTGGCCTTTTCTTGATGAGCTGATGACTGAATGGAAGTGTACTTACCCATCTTTGACAACATATCATTAAGAAACAGCTGAGTAGAGCGGTGATTCTCCACAGGTGTACAGTGCAACAGACAATAGTTAAAGTTGGAGGAGAGGAAGAAGTGACACAGTGCAGAGAAAGTGCTATCTGTGGTTTGTGGCAGCTCAGCAGTCTTGTCAGTTTAATTTAAACCTTCAAGTGAACCAAACATACAGCGTATCCTGTCTTTGGCCACTCCAAGCATTCCTCTAGAGCATACAGCAGATTCTAGTTTACAATATGAGTAGATATTTGGAGATTTTCCTCTTAATCAGAGACGTGAGACATTTGGTGGTGGCATAAGCACCAAAATGTATGGATGACATTTAGTTTTCCTTTTGGCTGCTCCCTTTAAGGGGTCGCCACAGCAAATCGTCTGCCTCCATCTAACGCATCAGATTTGGTGTGGGAGTCGTGATTCGCATGTTTAATTTGGCATGTGTTTTACGGCGGATGCCCTTTCTGACATAACCCTCTGCGTTTATCCAGACTTGGGACTGGGAAAACAAGACACTGGCTTGTGCCCCCTTGTGGTTGCATTAATATGTATGGATGACATCATTTTGAGTAAACTTTGTCCCAGATGCTCAGAATCAGCATTATTTTCTACAGAAATCTGAAGTTAAGTTTTACTTAAAGATGCGTTGAAATGTTGTTTGTATGGTGAGACACCAATTTGTATGGTGAGTGTGGACAATATAATTTAATTAGAAACACGCCAACATTATCCTTTCAGTAATTACCAGTAAGACCAATTGTGTGTAAAAGATGATGGCATCTAAAAGCCTGTAGTTTTATTTTTAAAGTCATCTTGATTCAAAAATTATCCAATTAATAGATTAATTGTTTCAGCACTGGTTTCATCAGATGGTCCAGCTCTGCAGAACAAGGCTGTAAGTGCACCTTGGTCAGTCAGCTAATGAGCTGTCATTAGCACCAAATCAGTCCATTATCCAGTCTGCAGTCTCCCTCTGCCACTCATCGGTTGCTTTTACCTTTACCAGTGTAGGTGAACAGGAATGATTCAAGAAGCTCATCTCTGTGGATTTGTCGTATGAGCGTATTATACAGTACACGTGTTTCAGCAGATACAGGTCTGCATGTCTTTCAGAGTGTGGAATTCCTAGTGATGTGACCTTTCTTAGACCGAGCATCTAGCAGCCCTTTATTGGAGCTGTTTGCTTCCTGCAGTGATGTAAGTCAGGCCTGCTCCACAGTGAGAACTCAAACATGATCTGTTATCATTAGTCATCATTGGCCCCAGTTGTTATTACTGTTATTACTGGGGCCATTTTTGGTATTTTCAATCCAGCACTGCTTCAAACAACTTCTTCCTACTCCACTTACATGATTGGGTGGGTAAAGTAAACAGGAAAAGGAAATGCATTTGTTTTAGTGAACAGCTCTTAGCAGCTGTCCTGACAAAACGGCAAGAGAAAAGTGTTTGCATTTGACAGAGAGGCTGAGTGAGTGAGTGCAGCCAGCACTTGCTTTTTGTCAATTTCATGTCTTAAACTTAATGCCAGAGTTTAATCACGTAGCCTTCGGGTGCCCCCCAGGCCTGACAGGGATTAAAGAATAGTCAGATGAAGGGTGAGTTGTCTTCACTTTGCTGAAATTCTCTCCAGAACCTGAAAAGCTGAGTTTATAGTTAAAGGCAGAAAATGGCAGTGATTGACTGTAGAAAGAAATTAGAGTAAGGAAAAACAAAAGAACTATAGTAAATAGACTAATAGGGGAAAAAGTGATACGGCGCTGTAATAATGTGGTAATGTCTTCACATACTGGCCAAAGAACAGTATATGTCGATGCTCTGCCTTTTGTTTTTCAGCTACAACTTTTGCTAGTTTGTGGTAATACAGACAGTGTTACATAATGCAACATTTGTTCTGATACCATTTGGTATACTTATTACTTTATCCCTCATCTTTGTCTTTCTGTTCTTTTTCCCTCCTACTCTTCTCTTTTGTGTGAGAATGACATGCGAGAACAAAATAGTCATATTAACTAGTCAATGGACAAAGCAAAACATTTACTTGAATATAGTTAAAATCCCAGTGTTTATTAGTTGTGATAAGAATGAAGAGAACTTATATAACTTTAAAAAAAATATTTATATTATCCTACAAATATTCATTATCTCAAGATGGCATTCCTAAAAGTATAGGGATGTTTCTTCTGTACCAGCAGAATTTTATTTTTTATTATCTATCATATCTACCATACCATGTGGCCCTCAGAATGAATTGTAATAACTTTCTGTTTAAATTTTTCAACTACTCAAGACGTGTTTACTTCTAATTAGATTTTAGCATGCTAACACGTTAACCTTTTGAAACAAGGAAGTATTAAATTTGCTAAATGCCAATGTGCCATTGTATATATGTTCAGTTTCCCTTACGCAGGTAAGGTCTCATTAAGAGATCCTGCAAAGTTAACATGCTGATGTTAGCATTTAGCTAAAAGTGATCCATTCAGTTTTGATGCCGCTTTTCCCATAAGAGAATGGAGGGTGGTAATTGGGACTGGAGTTGCTCCCAGCGAGCATTAGGCAATTGGCGTAGCCTTTGGGTGACCCTGGACAGGTTGCCAGTCACTCACAGTACTACCACACAGACAACCGTTCACACTCACATTTAAACCCACAGACAGTTTAGAATCACATGTTGACCTAACTTGCAAGTCTTTGGGCTGTGGGGGGATCCTGAAGCACGACCATATATGTTCCACACAGAAAGCACTGCTGGGTCTAAATGCAGTCTCATAGTGCCACCAGCATGGCTGTAGACAAACCTGGTAACAAAATGTGCATCTGCATGTGTTAAACAGATAATGTGAAACACAACAGCCACTTTTCAAGTTTTACTTTAGTTTCTTGCCTATATTCTGTGCACAATGTGATGATCAGATCTCATTTTTCACGGGCACTTTGCAAAGCTGGTGAGTAGGTGGGAAGGTGGTAGATCTGTTGTCAGTAAAACCAAACATGGCAGGTGCAGGATCACCACAAGTGATGTACTCTACTGACTGTGCTTTTTTCCTTACTGTTACCAACCAGTCTTTCGTGACTGTCTGAAATGTGAACACAGTTCATAGATTTAACTTGTACTTCACCTTCTTCATCCTTTTTTAGGTCAAAGCTCTTACCCTGTTTGTGACCCATTACCCTCCTCTGTGCGAGCTAGAGCAGGTGTATCCTGAACAAGTAACTAATTACCACATGGCCTTCCTGCTCAATGAACCTGACATCACTTCTGACACTGATGGTATGTGTGTGTGTGGCCGTGCGAAAGTACATAAAATTGTTTTTGGGTGGAAATTATGAGTTTAACACTCACCTTGCAGGCAAATTTGGAACAACCATGTTCTATTTGCCTAGATTTTAAAATGTATGTATACTGCATATGTGGACAGGTGAAGAGGTTCAGCCAGAGTTCATCACCTTCCTCTACCAGTTAACTGAAGGAGCTGCAGGCCGGAGCTACGGCCTGAATGTTGCCCGACTGGCTGACATTCCCAACTCCATACTTCAAACGGCTGCATACAAGTCTCGAGAGCTGGAGAACATGGTCAACAACAGGAGGTAGAGCAAACATAAATACATTATAACATCTTAAGGTACTAGTGGCACAATGAAAGTCCAGGATTCATTTGAGCAACATATTCATACATTTTGAAGGCTTATCAGATACCAAAGCACTGCACAATAATGTGTAATAAAGATAATAATTTTTTATCCCAATGACAATCTCAAGTTAACTGCAGAATTACACCAGTCATGTCACAAAGTACCTACCAAAAAAAGTTGCTTGAAAACCTGTGTTTTATTGAACCTAACAATTAATTTTTTGTTGATTAATTTATCGATTTGATTTTCTCCAACTAATCGATCAATCTATAGATTATTTTCCCATTAAGCCCTTTTTTTTCAAATATTATTACAATTAATATAACCATTAAATGCTTACATTTTGCTTTGCTTTAAGAAAAATAACCCTCATTCAAATGTGACCTGTTTCTGTACCTATGACTGGAAGCTGGAAGCTGAGGATTCAAGAGCATAATAAACTATTATACCAGCTATTATACCAGGAGTAACTTTGAAGTAACGTCTGTCCAGTCACTAGGGACTGCAACTTTTCACACAGGCTCAAGTCAAGTCGGTTAATACCCACACACTGTTGCTATTTGGGACATTCAAATAGCCACATTGTAGCAACATTTCTTTAGATAGGAGTTGGATGGTATGAAAATGTGCAACAATATATGTTTTAACAGGACACAAATAACAACAAGACATTTAACTCCTAATAAACAGTATTTTACTGCAGCTTTTACACTGTTTATGCGTGGGGCAACCATGTTGGATTTTGAGCTCAATGCAGAAATGCAGTCAAGCTGGGATATGGAAGTTTTGTGTTTTATAAAACCTTTTTTAAGGGGTACAAGTCAAAATTTCTTGGCTTCTGCTGTCTCTTCTGTCTCTTAAAACTCACACAAAAGTTAAAGTTCCTTTTTAATATAATTCAGCACAAATGGGGCCTGTCAGTTGAAAACCAAGAGTCAAACATGAAAATAAAACTTGAAGTGGAACTTGAATCTTTATTTAAGTTTTAAGACTTCAGTGAATGTGATTTCATGCATGTGCTAGCACATCTTATGCTGAGGTTTTTTTTATTAGTGGGTGAACCATCAACTGCCAGGCAGAAAACCTGTAACAGGTTACAGTACAATTAAGTTAGGAAGAGAAAATACGGCTGATTCTTTGTCCTTCATTGTCAGCACATTGCGATTTGAACTGCGTTTCCCTGCTCTGTAACAGACAGCCTGCCGGGAGTTGAGTGCTGCTTAGACATTTCATAAGTAGGCCTCGCCATATGAGATATCTGCCAGTGTACACATGCGCACACACATATCCATATCTTTGTGTCAGAAGAATACTCTCCATAAGAAATGTTTGTCCTTTGTTGGAGTGAAGCCGTGCTGAGTAAACAATAATTGTACACGCAGGAGTTGAGCTGCCCGTTGCAGGTTAAGAGCAGAGCTTTTTTGTACTCTCTCACAGCTGTATCTGTGAGTATAGTGTGCTTAGGCTGTTTGACCCTATTTAATGGTTTTTCTCACTTTGTTTTGTTTAAGTAACATTTTAGTCTCTTTTTTTGTGTCTCTACAGGAAGAATAAGAAACTTCTCTCAGATCTCTGGAGCATCTCGGACCGATCATCCCTCATGGAGTGGTCAAAATCTTGATGTCAATACAGCAGAAGTCAACAAGGCCTGAGCAAATGTCTTTTAGGAAGGACTCAGAAATAGATTTCAATAGAGTGGTTTCTCCCTGCCAGCATGTTTCACCATTTCAGGCTCTGGTTATCTACATCATCAATACTGTAATCTAGTTGTCATTCCATAAATTAATGCAAATGATCACGATTTTTTTCCACCAAACTGTGTGTTACAGTGTGTTTGGTGATTTGAATAAAAGCGAAAAACAAACTTGTCTACACAGAGGCTTTACTGTGAGCATCACAGTAGCAAAGCATCAGCTGTGGTGCTCTGTATGTGTTAACACAGGTGTTCAGGTCCCCCCCTTAGGTGTAGGGGACCCACATTTTAGAAACACTCAGCACCCAATACACAGTTGCTGTTGCATGTGGAAGGAGCAGGAAAACCGAGGAAAAACGACAATAACATGACATCTCCTATCACACTTTCAGTTCAAAGCTGATTTGATTATACAATAACTAGCTTTTTGAACCATCAGACCTGTGTTGGACAAGTAAAAAAAGAATTGCCTAAAACATTTTCCATTTAGACATGTCATCACACTGTCTTAAAAGTAATCCATTAACTTAGCATTGTACTAACATAGCACTGTCTATGACATGGACAGTTTTGAAAAAAGACAAAGACTTCCAATCAGGTGCCTACATTACCCATAATGCAAATGTCCCTGCATTTGGTTGGAGATTTGGGATTTGTTGTGCTAGTAGGCTAATGTAACTTTTGAGGTTCAGGCAGAGAAGAGGAGCTGCTCCGGGATCTGGTAGCCTCACTTATTGCACAAAGCCAGATTCTCAAACCACATTTTCACTTCCAAATGCCAAAGTAACATCCCCCGGTTTCTCAGATTTTATGCAGCTCCCTCTTTATACAGTCCAAATAGTCTGTATTAAGTCTGCAAGACCTGTAAACAGACTTTTGATGCTTAAATCTGTGAAGACCCTTTGTAAAGAAGTTCAACATTTCTACTTACTGGAAAAGGAAAGGAAACCGATTTTCACATCAGAAGAAATTTTTTTCAAGTTTGAATCGTAATGTATTTATCCTTTTTCTTTATCCATTAATGCACTGTTCTTAAGTGTGTGCTTTTTAATGCTATTAATAATGCAGAAACAACTCACAATGCCTCTTAAAAAAAATCTGCATTACCCTACATTTCTAGCTCTCTCACTCTCACTCACACACACAACCAATTCATGCTCCGCCTTTAATTCCGCCAACTCCAGGATCAGCGCGCATCACCGGAGAGAGAGAGCAAGATAGAGAGACCTAAAAGGAGCGAGGGTTTGTGTGCGAGAGAGAGTTAACCAATGTCAAAGCCCATTACAGCTTATCGGCTCTGTGATTCTGTCACTGTCTGTCCACTTGAGGGTCCTCCCTCCGTGTAAGACACTCGCTTTCTTTTGCTCGTTAGTTATTTGTTTAAGCTTTTTAGCAAGATGCATGGATTTCCGCTAGTGCTTGTGGGACTCTGACATCTCTACTATGAGTTCCCCTGCAGAAGCTCTTCCGACAGTAGGGCAACTTTTCGGTGCGCCACGGCACCTCTGAGACGCGCGTCTCTGCTTGGAAAAGTTTACACGCATCCTCGGCGAACATGGGCTCGCGGTGATAACTCTGGTTGTCCCACTGTCTTCTCTCTTCCAAACCCACGACAACATGCAGAAGAGCGTCCGTTATAACGAAGGACACGCGTTGTTTCTGTCGGCGATCGCGCGTAAAGAGGGCACCAAGCGCGGCTACCTGAGCAAGAAGACGGCGGAGAACAGCCGATGGCACGAGAAGTTCTTCGCCCTGTACCAAAATATACTGTTCTTCTTCGAGAACGAGCAGAGCGCGCGACCTGCCGGGATTTACCTGTTGGAAGGATGCACCTGCGAGCGCGTGCCGGCGCCCAAGATGTCCACCACAGGGAGGGAAGCGCTGGAGAAGCAGGTGAGAGACTTTAACAAGTTACAGTGAATCCATATACCAAAACAAGTTGTCAAAGACCTAATGCCTGCACAACTCACAGCCCTCTGACGTCAGTATAAGGTAGAGGTTGTCACTGATTGTATGGTAATAAGACACATGCTTACCCAAAAGAGCACCATCTTTGTGTTTCCAGGTTGTCAGCGGTTTTCCCCAGTAGGTTTATGCAGATTATTGCTTCTTTATTACTCACTGTTATTTGTAATAATGCACACAAGAAAATCAAACTGTTTCATCGTGATGAAACTGACGCCCATGTACAGTACAGTACAAGAGCTGGTTGTAGCAATTTTGGTCTTTCTGCAGTGTCAAGAGCTTCAAGGGCATCTTCCCTGAACAGGTAAACCATCCCCCAGAGATTCAGATGTGCAAGTAGGACTGGGCTGGAAGGAGAAATGTTGCAGGATACTACATTATCTTTCTATTCCCCGAAAGATCAGGTCCTTAGCAGTCACACAATTCATCCTTCTCTCTCAGCTCTTTGGAACAGCTTTGTCACTTTGAGCTCATGATCTAGTGGCTATGACGGTCAAATGTAACTGAATTATAACCTGCTGCTTTGGACCCCAATAGTCTGTCACTTTTCATTATAAATGCCACGAAGTTATCCTAAAAAAAGCCCTGAGCGCTTCCTGATGTGCACTATTTAAACAAAGTAGACATTTTCAAAAATCTTTTTGAAACTGTCATGGGGAGGCAACTACAGCAATGCAGCAACAGGTAGTCATATTCAACTCTGTGGATGGTATAAAATAAAATAAAAAGTCAGTGCATTTTATATTTTGTTGATCCAGCTCTTGATTAAATCTGTTATCTTTAATAAAATAATATTTTCCAGGATGATTTATGGCAGTAACATTACATCAGTTTGACATATTTTAAATGTCTTGTGCTTCATAAGACATACTGAAAGGGGGCATACTTTGTAATTTCAGAAACCTGTGGTCTGAAATGCGATAGAAAATCAAGCTCTCTGGGTATAAGCATGTACTTGGATTTGTAATGATGCATTTAGACCAGAATCTCCCAGAGACGAAAAGGGTTAAGGCTCCATGACTTTAAGCTGTGCAGGGAAATATTTTGGGCAAATCTGTTGGTTACTGTGCTCCTGGAAGTTGCCTCAGCATTGTTGCTCCAACAGTTAGGTAGGTCTTGTTGCTAGGAAACATTTGAATTGCCATTTGTACATGCATTTCATTGAGGAAAAAATTAAATTCACATGCGCTGGTTACAAGTCACATCAGTCCTTGGGTTATACCAATCAGAGAATCAATATTTGTTATAGTTAAAGTAAGCTGTACCTCCTCTTTTAATCACAGAGCAAACAGAATGATTTCTGTCTCTGATCCCAGTTTTCAGCTGGCCTCGGTGACTGTGTGCATGTGTGTGCACAGGCTTCTTGCCCAATTAAATATAGGAGGAGGGGTACACTGGAGAGCATTGACTTTTTACAGTTTGAAAAAGTATTAACGAGGCTGTGAGTGGATGCACAATTAATCATATAAGATGCGAAGAAAGCTCAAAAATGGGAACCAGTCATCATCATTTAGAAAATATGACTCTCCCACCTACCTAAACAGTAGATGTCTCTCTTTTAATGTATTTGTGGAAAGACAATTCATTCCAGATGTACTGGAGAAGAGGCTTTAGGAAGTTTGTAGTCTGGTTTTAATCAAGTCATACATAATGTAATAAGAGTGTTTCTGTAATGGAGTTTTCAGAAATTCTGATGAAAAGGGGACGAATCTTTGTTTTTGGGGGAAAAATTTAATGTGGCTCAAATTGCTAATATTGGCACTGATGTAAACACAATATCTCTCTTCTGATGTTACAGAGCTTGGAAATTATACTCCTATTTTTACACCGTCTGTCTCTCAATCCCCATCTGTCTCACTCTCACACTACAGCTGTGATATTTAATTGGGGTTTTTTGGAATCTGCCCTCAGCTGAAACCTTGTGAGCTGCCATGTACTGTAACTGTTGGACTACGTAGTCAAGATGAATAAACCAAATAATGGTGACATTTTTTTGTTGTCCTCTTTAAGAGGGCTTGCAGGCACTTGTGTGTTTTAGACTAATGACCTCCAATCAAAGAGAATTTGAGAGTTTGGTCTAATTCAGGGTTTTATTTCATGTGCGAGGATTTGGTATAGGACCCACTGAGAGCAGGCCTTCCATCTTTCCATCAGTCGCCCCTTCTCTTCACCGTTTCTCTGTGCTGTAGAGTGAATCTGCCAGCAACCTGCAGTATCACACCCCCACAGTGAGCCACAATGTAACCACACAAATAACACACAATTACTGCCTCGTGCTCGGTCTCTCTCTCTCTCTTTCTCTCTCGCTTTCTCTCTCTTTCGCTCTCTCTCTCGCTCACTCTCGTACTCTCAGATAGACACAAACCCTTCAAATTAGTTGGAGAGCATTCACACTGGTCTGAATGGTTTCCACAGCGACTGTGGATGTGCATTTCTGACAGGAGGAGTGTGTGGCTGGTAATGGTTGATCCGTGACTGATCCGTGAGAGAATTGCTGTTCACCCGTGTCCATGAACCAGGGGAGATGACCATTACAGACGGCATATCTGTTTCCAGATAACCACTCATATGTCTTGTTCTCCTGTCATGAAGCTCTGTCTGTCGAGTTGTAGAAATAAGCACACTAATAAGTGTGTTTATAGAATTTGGTAGGTCTATTGGCTCGGAACATCATCAAATTGTGCCAAACCCAAGACTCGAACGACATACTGTATGTATTCTTCTTTTCCTTTCGGCTCTTCCCCCTTTCAGGGGTCACCACAGCTAATCGTGTGCCTCCATCTAACATTGTCCTCTGCATCCTCTTCTCTCACACCCACTAACTCCATGTCCCCTCTCACTACATCCATAAATCTCCTCTTTGGTCTTCCTCTAGACCTCCTGCCTGGCAGCTCCAACCTCAGCATCCTTCAACCGCCTCTTTATCTCTTTTCCACACTCTCCGTTGCTCTGAACCATTGACGCTAAGTACTTAAAGTCCTGCACCTTCTTCACCTCTGCTCCCTGTAACCTCACCGTTTCACCTGGGTCCCTCTCATTCACTCACAGAGGAAGCTTAGCCGCAGTAAAACCGAATACATGTTTATCAGAGCGGACCTCCACATCTGTAGATTTTCCTCCACCTGCTCCCTGCTCTCACTACAAATCATAATGATGTCATCTGCAAACATCATAGTCCAAGGAGATTCCTGTCTAACCTCATCTGTCAGCCTGTCCATCACTTGAGCAAACCTCTCTGCCACTCCAGACATCCTCATACAATCCCACAGCTCCTCTCTCGGCACCCTGTCATACGCTTTCTCTAAATCTACGAAGACACAATGCAACTCCTTATGACCTTCTCTGTACTTCTCCATCAGCATCCTCAAAGCAAATACTGCATCTGTTGTACTCTTTCTAGGCATGAAACCATATTGCTGCTCACAAATGTTCACCTCTGCCCTTAGTCTAGCTTCCACTACTCTTTCCCACAACTTCATTGTTTGGCTCATCAGCTTCATTCCTCTGTAGTTGCCACAGCTCTGCACATCATCTCCCTTGTTCTTAAAAATGGGCCACAGTACACTTCTCCTCCATTCCTCTTACATCCTCTCACTCTCCAAGATCTTGTTAAACAAACTAGTCAGAAACTATACTGCCACATCTCCTAGACACTTCTATAGCTCCACAGGTATGTCATCAGGACCAATTGTCTATACTCTATTCACCTCTACAACGTTCCTCACAAACTCCTCTTTCAGGATAGCTCCTACTCCATTTCTCTTCTTATCTGACCCATGGTAGAACAACTTGACCCCTGCTCCTAAGCTTCTAGCCTTGCTACCTTTACACCTTTTCTTCTTCTTCTTTCTCCTCCTCCTCTTCTTCCTCCTCCTCCTCCTCCTCCTCCTCCTCCTCCTCCTCCTCCTCCTCCTTCTTCTTCTTCTTCTTCTTCTTCTTCTTCTTCTTCTTCTTCTTCTTCTTCTTCTTCTTCTTCTTCTTCTTCTTCTTCTTCTTCTTCTTCTTCTTCTTCTTCTTCTTCTTCTTCTTCTTCTTCTTCTTCTTCTTCTTCTTCTTCTTCTTCTTCTTCTTCTTCTTCTTCTTCTTCTTCTTCTTCTTCTTCTTCTTCTTCATCTTCATCTTCATCTTCATCTTCTCCTTCTTCTTCTTCATCTTCTCCTTCTTCTTCTTCATCTTCTCCTTCTCCTTCTCAATGCAGCTAGTTCAAAGATAACACCAGTATCACAAAATGTTGTGATGTTCTCTTTTTGAAACCGTTTAGTTTCTACAATTGCTGAAAAGTGTTTGTTGAGTTGGTTTGTTGTGTTTTGCACCTTAAGGCTGTCATGTTTAGGACTTCACAGACTCTTCACTGTCAACATGAATGTAACATTATCAGTATTTAAAACATGGATGCTATTGCTAATATGTTCTAGTTTCACATTACCAGAATTGAGAGCCACATAATGCACCTAATGGCTGCACTGTACAGTGAAACAGGAACTTTACTTAGGTAGCAAAGTCATTGATTATTTCAGTCCCGACTGATCTGGCTTCACTGGTTTTAATAACACTGTAGGTGTTTTATTTTTATTTTTATTTGGTACACTGGTTCATTTTTGAATGTCATCTTCCCGTTTAAACTGGTTGCGACAGGGTGGGGTAACACTTTAAGGCTAAAGTGTCTGTGCATACTTCTTGATGCAAGCGTGTGTATCTGTAAGTATACACTAATCAGCCACAACATTAGTACCACCTGGTGATTTTAATATAAAAATATGACATGGATTTTATAAGAACTATTTCTATAAATGCTGATGTATCATTATGTGTTAACCACCTGTCAGGACATAAAGTGGGTAAAATCATCTACACCTTTACGAACACAGTGATTATTGATCCTTAACTTTTATTAACTGTCCATGTTGCACATAATTACTATAATTAGTGCTGCTTAAAAATACAATTTTACTTTAAGTTAAATGTAAATAATCTGCATAGATAATCTGAGGGTTTTTACTTGAGTAAACGATTTAAAATTGTACTTAGTAGCAGTCCGAAAACATTCTTAGGATGATATTTGCACTTTTGCTTGAGTATTAAGTTTGTGTACTTCTACCACCTGTGTACACAGTGTATCACATTTTGCTGCAGATGGCTCAGATTGGCCATGCTGACTGTCCTCCATGACACTATTTAGAAAACACCAGTATTAATGTTTTGGCTGATCAGTCTCTCTGTGTGTGTGTGTGTGTGTGTGTGTGTGTGTGTGTGTGTGTGTGTGTACGAGAAAGATTAGAAATTCAACAGCCTGAAACACTCGTCAGAGCCTCACTTTGTTTGCGGTAATTGTCACTAGAAAAGAACCAGTTCTTATAATATTCCCGGAATGGGTTCTGCTTTCCACTGCGGGCGGATTTTCATTTTCCTCCTGTTTTCTGCCAAGTACAGAGCCATTATGGACCTTGTTGCTGTCAGATAAGAATTTTAAAGCTGGCATCAGTCTTAAAATCTGTCAATTGTGTTTAAAACACAACACTAATCAAAGTACAGATGAGTACCAGGGTGGATTTTGAGAAAATACTCTTGGTACAACAGTATAATGTTTAGCATAACCCTCCGCCTCCTTATGAACATTTCCAAATTGGTATGTTTGTGATCAATAACCCTCATTTTTTGTGTACTACTGTTTGTAACTACTGAAACTATAAACAGAGATGGCATTTTTTTACTACAGGTGTAGGTCTCAGGTCACCTGTAAAAACTATTTGGCTCCAGTTTCTAATGATTTAAAAACCATTTGTGAAACAGAAGTTAAAACCATTTATAGAGAAATTGTCTCGTGCTGTTTTTGAAGTTATCTGCCTTACTGAATATACGGTGTCTGTCTGAGGGATACTATACGAAAACCAAAGTTGGTATTCTTTACACTTTTTTATTAAGTTATTATTAGTTTGTGTATGACCTGTTAAAAAGACACTTTCTTACAATAAAATCATAAAATCTTTGATGTTTTTTTTTTCATGCATTTAGTGTGTTAATTAGTGTTCAGATATTATTTTCATACATTTTTATATTCCAAGTTTTCAGGTATTTGTTGGACCTGCTTTTTATTGTGCTTTTATTTTGTTAACTGTTTGCATGGTCCAACCAACGTCCTTACTGCTTGCACCTGTGCCAAATTAGATACTGCACCTCAAGCGACCTGATTGTTCTTTAAGTATGTTAACAGATATTAGAAAGTGGTAGGCTTCAGGAACTGAGGCACAGAAGGGAGAGAGAATAGACAAAAAAAGAAAAAGGGAGAAGAAGAGATAGATGATGGAGAATGGTAGCAAGGATGTGTCTGGGGAACATGCCATGGGAATGTGCTCAGCGGGGTTCCAGGACTATGGGCAGGCCAACAACGCAGGCACGAGGGCAGACAATCTTGATGGCAGGAGACCAGAGGCAGCAGAGGAGCCATGGCTGGAACCAGGGTGGCAGCATGCGAGCGATGAGGACCACAACTCCTGGGATACAGATGGTAGTGATGCAGCAGAGTGCGAGGGCTAATCTATGATTTTTGGGCAGAGGGGAAGTCTTTGCCCGTAAAGTTGTGTGCATAATCAGCTTCAATGCCGTGCGTACGTGTGCATACAGATAATGGGCCTTGGCAATGTTATATGTAAGAGAAGTAACTGCGAATTTGTTTGACTGAGGTTGCCTTGGAGGCCAGTGGATGCCAAGGTCCCTGCCAGACAAACTACAACAGCTAGGAGCAGGCCCAGATCTACAGTGGTGCTGGGGCCCATGTTCTTCTCATGCCACTCTAACCCAAATGCTGTACCACAGGCTCTGCTTATGAATGTATTAAAATTATTGCGCTAGTGAAGACACAGTCACTACCATGGAAACAACCCTCGCTTAATGTTTTACTTTGCTCCTATTGGCTGTTTAAGTACCAAAATAATCTCCTCGTAGTCCGTCCTTGTCTTGTGTCACTTGTAGGAAGGGTCATGGTGTGTCATCTTAAATTAAAGCTGTAATTCAAATTCCCCTTGAGCAAGGACAAAGTGACAGTGGAGAGGAACAACTCCATTTAGCAGAAGAAACCTCCAGCAGAACCAGGCTCAGGGTCGGTGGCTGTCTGCCTCAACTGGTTGGGGTGAGTGGAGAGAGAAGGAAAAGAAGAGCAACAGGAAGCAACAAACAAAATATAATCAGGGAGGCGATGAGCAACTTTCAGGTGACACCAACAGATGCTTTAAACACACAGCTCATCTTCTTCTCCATACCTGGAAAAAGGAAAGAGATAGAGACAGGAGCACAAAAATTTGATGTTCATGTGCTTGGAAAAAAAACAGATGGTTAGAAGATGCAGTGATTTCATTTACGAACAGTAAGCTTGTTTAATCGGCAGGACAGCATGGACTCAAACCAATGCACCAGCCAAAAATTAGTAACAGGTAAAAACCCTGTGAGTATGGCACTAATAGAAGGTTAGGGCATATAAATTAGTTTAGCTTTGGGTTTAAAAACCTCTTCTGAGTCAGCCTGCCTGATGTCAGCAGGGAATTTATTTAAAGGGACATGACAAGAAAAGGCCCTCTAGCCAGCTGACTTCTTTTAAAATCTGGGGACAGATAGGAGCCCTGCACTCTGTGAGCAAAGAGATGAAACATAAGGTTTAAGGAGAACAGACAAGTATGGCGGAGTCTTTCCAAGATTTTTAGTCTGTTACTATGTAAATGAATATCTCAGCATCAGTCATAGACGGAGAAGATCAAATGTTATCTTATGGAGGTGAAAGAAGGCAGACTTGGTATAACCCTTAATATGTTGTTTAAAGGAGAGGGCAGAGTCAAATGTAACTCCAAGATTCTTGGCTGTGAAGCTCTGAGAAGTTGTTTCGCATCCATTTTTTCAATTTAGCAACGTGAGAAGGATCATCTAGTTTTACAGGGACGTACAGCTGACTATCATCGGCATAAGAATGGAAATTAATTTCATTACTATATATGATTTAGCAGATACATTATATATACTTATACTATATACTTCATATTTCACATCAGTATATGCTGATGTAATATTATGTCAGTTTTTAGAATCTGGTTTTCAGTTTTTAGAATCTGGTTTTTACTGGGGACTCCTCCACAAACGACACTGCCCATTTGGGTTTGTAGATGAGATGTGGAGTAGTCTTGAAGGGTTGTTCAATTTCATTCGGGGATATAATTTAACTACTACATCTTATGACTATTATGTCATATGATATGTCTGTTTTGAGGGGGAAAATGAGGGAGCACTTGATAATTGGGGTACATTTTAATGTATGGATTGTGAATGGGCTTAAGAGAAGCACAGAGGTGGAATTAGATTCAATATTAACCCGAATTCTGTTTGCAGTTTCAGTGGAGTGACAGCAGGTTGAAAACAAAAGTCAGCTGGATACTATTAGATATATAAGCTGAAAGCTGTCCAAACAACTTTTTTTTCAGTGCTTTGGAGAAGAACAGGAGGTTAGAGACTGGTTGATACAGTAGATATTTAGTGACACAGTCAAGATGACATTTCTTCGGCATGTTTAGAGATTTTTAGAAACTTTAGCTGGTAAAGGATCAGGAATGCTTATCTATGTTTGTGAATTTGATTGTTACTGCAGGTTAATTTAATCTTTTCTGCAGTAAAATATATATATTTTGTCCTTTCAGCTTATCCTGTGAGTTCAGAGTCGCCACAGCGAACAATTAGTTCGCATGTTGATTTGGCACAGTTTTTACGCCAAATGCCCTTCCTGACGCAACCCTCCCAAATTTCTGGCTTGGACTTGGAGCCGGCACTGCTCGGCTGGGGATGGGGATGGGCTGTTGGGGGTCCAGTTTCTTGCCCTCGACATGTAGTCAGGAAGAGCGGGGCAGGGAACGAACCTTGGACCCTATTGTCGGTAGGCAGCCACTCTACCAACTTAGCCGCTGTCTCCCCACTCTGCACTAAAATATACACAGCAAAATTAGGCAAAAGGTACGGCTGTTATTCACTTAAGTTATTCCTGCAGCAAAATCACTGAATTTTTGTTACTGCAACATGTTTTGAATGTGTTTCACAATATTATTCATCCTTTTGGTGAAGCTGGATTTAATGGTGTTATATTTTTAATGTACCATGTGAGCCAGTGCCACAGGTTAGGAAGAGCTGAGGTGAGTGTCATATGTAACAAACAATTCAGCAGGTGGAAGATTTGTACTGCATCATCTGCAGTGCCGGGCTGTTTGTGAGGGCTCCCTGGGTGATAAAAGCTCTGTGCTCTTGTGGCATTATTGTTATTGCTGGAGCTGTTCCCATCCATTATACTTGCTCGTTCTGTCACCAGCTACAGGTGCAGATGTAGAATGGTGGCACAGACACACACATGCACACACTCCTCATGGGTTCAGTGTATAAAATTAGTGTCAGGTAATAGGTTTGTCAAGTAGTTTCATGTGTGTTTATTGTTGTCTGTGTAGTGGTTATGAGCAATGCTTTTAAATGGCACCCTGGCAATTCTCTAGAATATAGTAAAATGGTAAATGGTCTGCACTTATATAGCGCTTTTCTACCCATTGGTACTCAGAGCGCTTTACACTGGTTCTCATTCTCACCTCCGTTGCTGCACTGTGGGAGCCTTAGAACAAACCATCCAATCCAACATCTATTGCATTAAGGTGGATAGATGTTTGCTCCTGGCAGAGCAACTCTAAAGCAAAAAAAGCTGGTTGTGTGCTTGTATGGGTGTTTTTAACTTATGCAGAGTAGGAGGACAGCCATGATACTAAACAGGAGGAGTGCAGCAATCTGTTTAATCTGCAGATAGAAGACAAGTAATCCCTGATCAGTCAGTGCTCTGGGGCCCGACACAACAGTTATTAGTATGTTAATTTACAGTGTGTGTATATGTGAGTTTTATTTGTGTGTGTGCATGATCGAGGGCCATTCTTTGTAAGAACGTCTTTGGAGAAAGTGAACAGCGTGGAGGGCAATGAAGAAACAGTGGGATGTTGATTCAGTGATTCTCACATTAGCTGGTACATCATTAGTTGAATTCAGTGGTTACATAAAGTATTGCTGCAGCCGTTACTGCTGCCGTCGGATTAATGTTTTGTGTCATTTCACAATGACACGTTTTTGGAAAATAAACAGTCTGTTCTTGTTTTGCTGAAAAAAAACAATGTTTCAGAATATACAGAGTAATTCTCATAGGACAGTGTTATACAAAAAGGATGTTTGAACTCATGCAAATTGATAAACTATGTAAAAACTACTTTTACATCCTTTGCTTATGAAAAGAAAAAAAATTATAACAGATTTAAGAAACAGCTTACCATGTTGGGGAATAGCAGTTCACATTCCTTTCAATATATTCCATCTTGCAACAACAGGAGCCTGTAGATAGGCCTCATAAAACCGCAAATGGTCTTTCAACTCTTGAGTTTTTGTACAGATTAAGCAAAAAATATTTCATGTTAATTAAGTTAATAAACTGCAGTGGCGCTGGTAGGTGTATTTCTTTCCTCTTGGCGTAACAACAAAGTATTACACAAACTCACTCAAGTAAAAAGTTCAAGTAATTAAATAAAAAAAAACATTAGCCCAAACAAAAGTACCATGTCAATTATTTTTTTGAGCATTAAGTACAAAGTAGTAAGAACAGTGCAGGCTCTAAAATGTATGTACAAAAGTACAAGTTCTCCACTAAGTAAACACCGTGTTTTAAACATTATTGAATCTGTTGCTGGTTATAATATAAATTATAATTATAATTAATTATTATAGACTTATATTACAGACTTGTAATATAATTATAATTATATTTATAATTATATTACAAGTCTGATCATAGATTTCTGTAACCGTATCAAGTAATTTGATAAAGAATAAAAACTGCACTGCTAGGAAGAGTTTTAGATATTAACCATTTTATGTAGTGGAAGGTGCTTAATACATAATACATACCTCATTATTTATTATTTATTATGTAAAAAAGTAGCTGTTACCTAAAGAAGTAAAATAAGTGAAAGTAGTGGAACAAAAGTACAATTTATTCCTCTGAATAAGTAAAGTAAAAGTAAAGTAACATAAACCGAAAATACATTTTTCCACCTCTGAGAGACAGGTCAGCTGTTTCACCCCTTAGTCTTTATGCTGAGCTGTCCGCGGCCTGTTGCCTTATACCATATTTAACAGACAATTTAAATGTCAGGCTATTCCGTTAAGGCAGGAGATGCTTTTATTCTATGTACTACATAATTTATTATGAGAAATATTATAGAGGACACTGGACCACTTATTACAAATTTTTTGTCATATATAAAAGTCTGAAAAAAGTCTGTTGTATTGTAAAATGTATATTACTGACACGGTTTCATAACGAGCAGTTTTTTCTCTTGTTTTAGTCCTTGGAACACTGTATGATCCTACAATCAACACTCTAACACACACACACACACACACACACAAAGCCATTATTGGTCCTGTGGGAGCATGACAGGAGCTGAGAAATGAGAGAAATTTAAAGAGGAGAGAGGCAGATTGTGAGTGTGATCCAGAAGACTGGTGGGTGGAAAGTAAACCCACACCCCTCTCTTCAATTTATCTCTTTAAAGACTCCTTCTCATAAATGACTTATATTGCTTAATTTACTTATTTAGCCCCAATAAATGAGGAAAAGTTTACTTTATTGCTTTACATTCTACATGCAAAGGGCAAACACCCACAATATTAGAATTTCGTGTACCTTTAATTACTTCAGGTGTTTTTTTTTTTTATTTTAGTAAAATCCATTTTAAACATTTTAAATGGCTTTACTAAATATAAATAATTGTTTTGTTGTGAAAATACAGCCAGCAAATGATGAAATGTTTGAGATTTTGTGTCCCCTATGAGAATTGCAAACAACAGGTGGTTTGAGATTAATCAGTCACGATCATTACATGGGGTTCTTTCATAGTATATCACAGTTTTCTGTTTGTCTTCTTTTCTTGCATGGTGGACAGTGCTTCCATATACTCCTGCACACTCATACAGGAAATACAGTTTATGGATTTCATAAGCTTCTTCAGTTCTCTCTCTCACTCACTCACTCACTTACACACACACACACACCCTACACATGAACCTCTGTTCTTTGCTGACTCTGATAAGCACTGGGGGGGTATTCAATAACATGACAAAGTACTTATTATCAGCCATCCTGTTATTGCTTTTACCTGCAACACTGAAATATTAAAGTACAAGTAGAAAATATAGGAGTGTTGTATTCACAGTATTAAGAAACACAAAGATGATAGAAATTTCTTTTTTAAAGCCTCCCCTAAAGTGAAACTGCACCGTACAGGCAGTTCCCCTTAAAAACTGTAAATATGGATATAGTTATAGCTCATGCAACAGAGAGCACTATTGCACAGTACTGTATACTATACACAAACCTGGCTGCTACACAACACAATTGGGTTAGTAATTGAAAAAAAGCAACACGCCAGTGTTTTTTCATTGTATCATCCATGACGCTTTTGTGTTTTTTGTCAGTTTTTATTAAGAGCTAACAGAATATTCAACCCAGCCAAAAGCAAACAAACAAAAACACAACAACAGACAAACATTAATCCAAACCTCTTCATTTGTGATGGACGGAACAACTCAAAAAGGTTTTAAAGCTCCTACCAACCAAAGGTCTCATCCCAGGTTCTCTGCTTTGTTTCCAAGATAAGACCTGTGTGCATACAAATGTGGCCGCCAATCAATATTGGTTCAATAACAGATTTAGACTAATAAATAGGCAACATTGTATTATATTGCTTCACATATTTTAAAAATTTCAAATTTATTGAGAAGATTTCATTTGATTAAGAAAATGCAAGATTTTGCTGCAATTATGAAAAACACCCACAGGCTTTTCTAAATCTAAATAATTGATATAAAAATGTAGTAACAGCATCTTTTAACCACATGTCAAAAGTGCAATGACAAATACTAGCAATGTTCAATAAATAGGCTAAAACAAACGGCAACAACAATTTCTTAAATTCAAGCTATACACACTATTCATGGACTGTGGGTGTGCAGTATATAGTTAATCATTCATAAGTGTGTGTACATTTAGCCCCAGTTAGCATTTTCAGCAAGCATGCATCTCTCTGCCCGTTAAAGTAAACATCAAAGCAGTAAAATGCCGGTTTCTTTGAAAGGCAGAGAGTAAAAGTCGAGGGGGAAGAAAAAAATACTAAGTCCATCTGAAGTACTGTACAACACAATTTGGCCTCTCATCAGTGCAGATGCCAAAGCAGACGGCAGTGTTGCATCATTAGTGGCTATTCCAGTCTCTAATCATTAGTGGATCCCAGCAGTGATTGTGTCATCTCTGCTTTTAAATATTTATCAGAGATGAGTATTTCTGGATCCCCCAGCCATCAATTGCCTAATGAATCTATTACCACAAAGTCCAGTTTCATCTTTGACTCTTTAATGTTTAATAAAGTTCAAAGAAAGTATTTCATCACAGAACTACCATGAACATGGGGGTGAGTGTCTTTGTGGTAGGTTTTCATTTCCTAACATTCAGTCTCTCCTGGACAGTGAAAAGGAGTCAGTTTTTGCTTCAGAAAACTTCTCACCTTACACATCTGTTCTCGCAGCAGGCAGTTTTAAATGACTGACCCGAAATTGCTTTGGAATAATAAACTTTGCAGCCATCCACTGTGCCCGTCGTCTTGCTCTGTGGTGGTAAAACACAATTCTTTGTGTCACGCTGTCAGTTTCACAGTCTCATTTTCTGTTATATCTGTTTCTCTGAAAAAAAATATTTTTTTTAGGTGAGCAGTAAATTGGTCATTAGTCACATACAGTAAAGAGTGAAAAAGTAGAAAAGAGTCTCACCGTCTTTGTTTCTTTTGCTTTTCCTATCTGTCTTTATTCGTCTAAATGAAATTTCTTACAGTACAGTGAAGAGCCGGAGGGATGGAGGGTATATTTGAGCTGATTTGAAGGGAGAGTGAGTCGGTCGTCCTGAATGGTACTGTAGAGTCGGGAAGCTTGGTGTTTGCAGAGAGTCAGAGCTCTCTCTCTCTGTTCAATGCATTTCCCTTCAACTAATGAGGACACAGTGTATTGTTACAGTGTAATTCGCTGCAATTCACTGTGAGTGTTTTTAATACCAAGTTGTCCAGCTTAATGTAAAGGATGATATATTATTAAACTTTAATCATTGTTTTGGGGCATTTGGTTCACTGCTTAAGGAAATATTAAGCATAGAATCAAGAAAAAGGAGGATTAAAAAATAACAATAATAATAATATATTACTAAATATATATATATATATATATATATATATATATATATATATATATATATATATATATATATATATATATATATATATATATATATATGAACACACTATCCAGTAAGGGACATGCTTAGAACAGAAGTAATACTAATATGTGCTTTTCAATATGCAGTAAAAACTGTGATTATTTGTAACTCTTTACTTAAATACACTGTGGAATTTTTTCTTGTAATCGAACGTTAGGTTTTGTTAATATGCATTTTCATTTGCAAAGTTGATTCTTCAGAACATCCTAAACTGTAAATCACACTTGTGAAATTCTCATGTGCATGGGTAACATTAAAAAACTGAGAGCTTCTTGTAAAAAACATGGATGTATGCTGTAGCACACCAAAACTCCACAGGGTACCTAAAGTACAGTGCCAAAGTTGTGCTTTGCTTCACTACTTTCATTTTGGGATACTTTTTACATTTCAGTTTAAATATTACACATTTGCCTACCACACTACATTATGCCTACATTTATTTAACATAACAACTTTCCAGATCTACAGATTTACAAACCTGTTTGTACAAATGTACTGATCCACAAACATATGATCAGCTTATAAAATATGATGTATCCAAAGACATCCATCTAATCAATTACAGCATGTAAAATAGTTTAACTTAGTTACTTGAATGATGATTAATTGTAGCACCAACATTCCCTCCCGCATTGAAATGTGACTCAAGGTTTGTAAACAAGAATTATGCTGTATATGCAGACAGCAAGAGTGAGTACTTTTAACAACATTTGCTGCTCATGTGTTTTTACTTTTACTAAAGAAACATTTTATTGGAATGCACAGGGTTCTAACATTATATTCTGGTAGTGCAAAGGTTAATTTAAGTAATATAGTAAATACCAACACAGTGTGGAAACATTTGTGCATTTCTTTTTTAAGTGGGTTTAAATGGCAGATAAATTTTCACTACCATGTAAGGCAAACAGTATTAAAAGCATGAATCGAGGCAATGCTGAAAATGGAAGTGTAAAACACAGCAAGTACGCCAAATATTGTGTTGCCATGGAAATGTTATCTCATTAGGTAGTGACACCATTTAGAAATGTGTACTCGGTTAGGAAATATTACATAACAGCTCCTCTTCCCCTTCTCTCAATTCTTCTCTGTGTGGCTTTCTTCCTGTCAAAGACTGTTAGACCACAGATTATTGTTGATAATAAAATCCAGCCAGCCAGTGAATCGAAATGACACATACATAAAAAGCAGAGATCAAACAATGAGCTGGAGATAGAAGAGGGTCCCTGAGTGAGTGTGTGTGTGTCTCTCTGTGTGTGTGCGTATTCTAATAACCTTGGTAACTCTGTCCCCAGTCCATCCCCACTGCAGAGGTTGAAGCCCATCTATTCTCCTGGAGGGTAAACATCTCTCCTCTGGACTCTGTTTGGTTCACTGAATCCTTACTGAGGGAGACACAAAGAGATGAAAGTATGATGGGATGTGAAACTGGAAGAGGAGGAGGAGGAGTGGGTTTTGACAACAAGAGAAGTGAGGATGCTGGTTGAGCTGGGCAGTGGAGGAGGAGTGGGATGATAGGTGAAGTGCAAAGACAGAGGGAGTAGGAAAGAGGTGGTTGGATGAAGAGAAGAGAAGAAAGAGGAGTATGAAGAGAGAGAAAATGTCCACACTGAGCTCAGTCTTCTCTATTTCCCTGACTATGAATAGCAGCTCTTCTGGTAACCCAGAGCCCCAGGACATGACCATTTGAATATTAACCTCCATCGCTTCACACAGAGCCTCGTGTTTGTGTATAGGCGCATGTCCCTGTACTCGCATGTGTTGGCATCTTTCTTTGTATAAGTGTGGAACTATTTTAACTGCAAACACTCAGGGAAATCCATCAGAATGGTAAGAGAGACAGAGTGAGCGGGCTAATTGATGATGCTGATATTGGGCTGGTGGGGAAGAGAGACAAAGACGAGACTTGATGTTTTATTTCGGTGAGCAAATAACCGTCATGCCACCCTCCCCCGCCCTGTCTGCCTCTCAGTGCGCTCCGCTTGCTTCATGCAAGGTCTGTGAAACTTTGTATGGGTCTAATCTGGGCAAGAATAAAGCGTGAAAAGCAAATGTACTTGAAAACAATGTTTCCATGTGTTTGTGCCATATGTCTGACTTGCTGTTGCTAGTATTTTCAAAAGAGCAACCACAGTATCTCACGCTGCAAAGTGAGGAAGAGGTGCCAGAACTGAGGAGTGGTGTTAGCGATGTGTTGGTCTCACAAGCGGCTGTTTCCTCCCTGTCTTTCTCTCTTCAGCACTACTTCCTCGTCTTGTTTGGTCACGATGGACAGAAACCTCTGGAACTGCGGACAGATGAGGAGAGTGAGTGCGATGAATGGGTGGAGGTCATCCAACAGGCCAGGTATACACAGGGTATTTCGTATTAATAGAGGTAGTGCTTGTTTAGTTAACCAAAACATGCTTTTCTCCCTTCTCTTGCAGGAAAGTATGCATGACTGCAGCTTGGTTTAATGTAACAGAACATTAATATTAGAGAGCAATAAATCACTTAAAATACTACACCGTACTGGTGATTTTGCATGCTATAGGTCATAAATCATGTCTCGTGCTTGCCAATGAATTACCTAACCTTTTTGTACTTGTTTCTTAACTCTCAATTCTTTTCTGCACTGTATGATCATGTTAAAATATATTTTTTAAAGTCAATCTGACATTAATATTACGTATATACTATTTCACATTATATACAGTGCACAGCAATAACGTAATAGAACAGCAGGGTAGAATTACCCCACATGGTAATTTAAATAACTGCTGGATGGATGATTTGGATAAGAATTGTGTTCCTATAATTTCCTATAAACAGCATAAGATAAGATTAGTTTTATCCTGTTACTTTTTAGATGCTTCTTATACAATTCTCTTCATTTTTAATTTTATGTTTAACAAGCATACATAATAGGTTTTAGACAAGGTCTTGACAAATTTTGTGTTTTTATCTCCCTGATGTGTTTTTCCTCTAAGTCTATATCTAAAATAATCATAGAAACCTAATAAAGACTGAATGTAGTTTTCTTTAAAGAAATTAACAAAATGCTGAGATGTGGGCTTTATATTGTAGGTTTTTTAAACGTTTCATACATACTGTATTTTTAGAAGGACTGTAGTACATACAGGACCATCAGTATGGTCCTTTTGGTATTTTGTTTATGTTTTTCCCTCTTCTGTTATACAATCCCAATTTTAAAAAAAGTTCTGACGATGTGTAAAACATAAATAAAAACAATATGCAATGATTTGCAAATCTCATCAACCCATATTTTATTCACAATAGAACGTAAACATAATATCTGATGTTGAACCTGAGCCATTTTACCATTTCATGGAAAATATCAGCTAATTTTGAATTTGATGGCAGCAACACATCTCAAAAAAGTTGGAACAGGGTGATGTTTGCCATTGTGTAACATCCCCTCTTCTTTTAACAACTGTTTGTAAACATCTGGGAAGTGAGGAGACCAGTTGCTGGAGTTTAGGAGAGGAATGTTGTCCTATTCTTGTCTGATGCAGGATTCTAGCTGCTCAACAGTCCTGGGCCTTTGTTGCTGGATTGTTTGTTTTATGATTAGCCAAATGTTTTCTGCTGCTAATTGGTCTGAACTGCAGGCAGGTCAGTTAAGCACCCAAATGCTTCTCCTGCAAAGCCATGCTGTTGCATATGTTAGTCTAAAACCTTAATGTACATTTCAGCATTGATGGTGCCTTTCCAGATGTGTAAGATGCCCACGCCATTGGCAGTAATGCACCCTCATACCATCAGAGATTGAGGCTTTTTGAACTGTCTGCTGATAACAAGCTGGATTGTTACTCTCCT